>NC_137872.1:21010876-21370876 GCF_963924005.1 Protomyctophum bolini | reverse complement strand
GTGGAGAATTTAGTTTGTGTAGTAGTAGTAGTGGTAGAATTACCAGTGAGTGCATCCGTGTGTTGGGTCAGATCAGACAGTTTAGCAGCTTCTCTCTTCTCTACAGTCAGTTGATATTCCAGGGTTTGTCTCACAGCTTCTCCTCTCTCCACCTCACACCTCAGTTTAGCAAGCTGGGACTGGAGACTGGACATCTGAGACATGCACGCGCACACACACAAGTGTGCTCATATGTTCGCACGCACACACGCGCGCGAGCACACACGCACACACACACACACACACACACACACACACACACACACACACACACACACACACACACACACACACACACACACACACACACACACACACACACACACACACACACACACACACACACACACACACACACACACACACACACACACACACACACACAAAATTGTCAATGTTCTTGCTAGAGTGCACTGTTTCAGTTTAAAGTTTATGATGTTGAATTCCTGTTTTTTGGCTATATAGAAGTGTATATTTGAATGTCTCTAAATGTTATGATGAATTGAACATGGTGGACCCTCTTGTAAACAAGCGTAGTGCTTTATTGGTCGTCCAGTACAAATGTACTGTAATTCTGCAAACTGTTAATAAATACTTAAATCAATCAATCAATCAATCAATCAATCAATACTTTATTAGACAGAAATGTATGAAGTTGTGTCCGCCTCTGGAGAAGGACAACAGTGTCCCAATTCGGAGACAGTAGACACTATGAAAATATTATCAGGATTAAGATGAAGATTTCAGGGATAGGTTGGACAGACTATAGGGCAAAAACATAACATAACTTGATGGAGATAACAATAAAAATAAGAAGACGCCTTGTGAGTTTGTAGATCTGCTATTTGTGGGCAAGAGCTTTGGTGTAAATGGGAAAAAGCAGTCCAAGTACAGAGCTAACCCTGGTCCAGTTCAAACTTAGCCTAGTTATAGCTTAAAATGCTTTAAGTCAAACCATGTAAGCTATAACTATAGGCTAATTTTTAGCTTTTGTACTTTTACTCAAGTATATTTTGAATTCTGGACTTTTACAGTATTGATACTTTTACTTAAGTAAGTACTTTTTCCACCACTGAAGAAGAAGAACAAGAAGAAGAACAACAACAACAACAACATTTGTACCTCGTGGTTATGTAGGGAGATCAGCTCTAGTTTGTCTTTCTCCAGCTGGTGAACTCTCCATCTCAGACCATCCTCGTGACCCTCTACACCTCCTATTATAGTCCGCTCCGTATCCCGCTCCTCCTGCATCCTTCCTCCTCCTCCTCTTCCCTCTCTCTCCTCCTCCAAATGTCTCCTCCTCTCCCCCTTCTCCCCCGCGGCTGCTGCTCCTCCGCTGCTTCTATCTCTCGCCTCCGCCTTCATGCCTCCTCCTCTCCTCTCGCTGTCCTCTTCTTTGTCCTTCCTCTTCTCCTGCACATCCGCTGGAGCCACTCTAGCTCTCCTCTTCTCCTCCTCCTCCTCCTCTCCTCTCCTCCCAGCCCTCCCCCTCCCTCTCTCCTGCTGTCCTCTGGCTTTCGGGGCGACGGTGGTGTCTTTCGGCCTGAGAAAACAAGGCAAACGTGAACTTTGACGCCGATTTAGATTTAGTCAGTCTTTTTATTTTTAATTCATATTTTAGTCATCTGAAAGGTTTTAGTTTTTGTCTACCGTAGTTTTTGTCAAAAAAAATGTACTTTGGCATGCCGTGATGGAGTCATAATGGCTGATTTTACACTTGTTTGAATGCTGAAAATAGCCAATCTGCAAGCTTGTGAGAGGTGAGAGCAGCTGCTATGCAACTGCAGAAATGTTGTTACTGATTATAAGGCTTATTATACAGAATAATATTACAGGTCCTTCCTTAATCACTTTCAACCTGGTGTCCCTATTGTGGGGGCATGTCATTATACAGTAGGCGTGTCAAAGAAAAACAATAGCTAAATGGACAATCTACGCCTTTCGGCTATTTACACAATTTGTCATATACAACAAAGTATATAAGGCTTTAGTGGTTAATTAAATGGTATTTTCTAATTATTTTGTGATTATACAAGGCTATGGGTTTAACAAATTAATGTCCACTAGGTGATGATTATCCATGTAATATTATCATAATATAATGAAGTGTTATATATAGTTCATGTTGTTAACTGATGATATGCCCTTTCCTTCTCCTCACCTTGCTGTGTGTTTGTCAGTAGAGCCGTTGTGTCCAGCATCAAGAGCCCTGGCTCGCTCAAACCGTCTCCTCCTCGATGCCTCTGACATTATTCCACTGGTCAGAGAATCTGTACTCTCACTGATGGAATGAAATGTAATTCTAGTAAATCCAGACATGCTAGGATCCAAAAAAACATTGTGTTGTATTGTATTGTTTTTACAGTATACCTACTGTGCAGGTAAATGTTGCATTTATATAACCTGGTCCGGTCGGGAGCAGATTATATCATTACGACATACTGTAGGTATTGTTTTGTAGTTATCAGGCCGGAACCCTTAATCTGGAACTTCCTTTCACTCAAACCAATTTTTCCCAATAAAAGCATGACTCATTCTCTCATAGCCTGCAGCTTTTATTTGGAAAATTCGGTTTGAGGAAAAGAAGTTCCAGATTGAGGGTTCTGGCCTGATGACTACAAAACAATGACGTAACGATATCATCCACTCCTGACTGGATCATAAACCCGAAAAGGAATGCTGCCCAGGCTAGAATTTATATAGTGCTTTTATCCAAAGCGCTTTATATAGATTGTGCATTAATTACATTCACACACACATTCATACACCGATGGCAAGGCACCAGCCTGCACATCAGGAGCAATTACAGCAGTCTTGCTCAAGGACACTTTGACACTAACTCTGGGGGAGCCCAGGATCGAACTGCCCTGCTGGCCACTCTACCCCTGAGCTACCTCCACCACTTTGGTCACTTTTGGTTTTTAAATCTGCTCTATAAATAAAGTTGGCTTAGATTGGATAATGAAAAACATTTATAACGAGTGTTATAAAACCATATAAGTGCATTATAGGGCATTACAAATGCAATTACATTATAAACACAAACTTTTAAGAAAAGTGTTGCCTGGTAGTTATAATGTTGCATTATGGCCAGCACACTTATAATAGCTACTCCATAAACCTTGTTATAAGTTGTTATGTATAATTATTATAAACATTGATAAAGCCTTATAAGTGACAATGCATATAAATGCAATATTATACATTATAGACAAATGTTGTTACCAGATTAATTTGCACTACAGTTTACTTACCTTAGAGTACTGTCTTTAGTATTAAATCTCAGTCAAGTTAGTTAGTCAATTATTAGTAACACCAACTTGTTATTTTCATGTTACAGCTGCTTTATACTCAGTCAGTAGCTCCTGACATCTCAACCGTTTATTTGATTTAATCTATTTGTGTTATCCTCACCTATAACATGGTTGTCGCTGCAGCAGCAGTTCAGTGATTGTTGATCAAACAGCAGGTGGTTGGTATCAGGGGAAGCTGCTATGGTTGCTGGGCTCCGCTCTTGTACACTTGTTGCCAGGTATTACACCCACGTTAGTGACCTATCGAATTACCGAACCCTGTGCAGGCTGCATGGTGATTGAGGTGTTTGGTCAAACTAAATGCATTATATTATTATATTATAAAATGTATTAGGTTTGTATGTATTAATGGCAAGGCTATTAATGTAAGTTGTTGATAGGAAGTCATCAAATGTATTCACAACTTTTGGGTAAGTGTGCATGCTTTTCTTTTCGCAGATAAGTAAGCCTGGGACCGATGCTAGTGTGCATGTGGTGTGGTATGTATTTTCAGCACTTTGTAACATAAATTAGAATTAATCTAAATAATCAACGTACAAAATAACGCGCCCGAGTAACAGAATTCGATAGGTCACTAATCTCACCAAAACAGCCATCTATAAAATAAACCAAAACAAAGATGAAGAGGAGCAGATAATTAAATAGCACAACGTGAACGTTTCTCATTAGTTAGTTCAAAACCGCAGCTTGTCCAACTCTACGTATTGTGAGAGGAGATTTTAACGCAATAGTCTAAGGAATATTGTTGGAAAAACACCTTAAAACACTTACAGAAAAACATCTCCTTATGAGCCGTTTGAATGTGACGCCATCTTTAATGTGACGCCATCCGACTTCCGAGTGGAATAGTAAGAGAGTGGCGACACGCTTTGATCTCGCCGCAAAGCGGGGCTATAGTTCCAAACATTGGAACTATTCCATTGAGATAGAATGAGCACTTCCGCATTCCATTGTTACAATGGGAGTCAACGCTACTGTCGCCACTCTCTTACTAGTCTAGATTACTGTGTAGTAACCTCACGTCACCTGGTGAGTCCGGTCTAGAGCCCTGCTGGATAGTCTGATGCGAGGTTACTCGTACGCTAACAATGATTTACTTTATTTACTTTACTACAAAACATACATTAACCACTACAGCCCTATTTCGGCTCATTGACATAGATCTACAAGCTCACAATGCATCGCGATGTGCCACATTGTGTTGAAAACTTGTGAAATTGGACATATTGCGTTGCATTACTTTTGGTACTTTTACTTAAAATGTGAGTAGGCCACTTCTTCCCACCGCTGTCTGTGTAATCATGTATCAGAGAGACATAGGCTATTTGATTCTGCTATTTGTTATGTTTGTTGATTTACATAATTGCATTGATGATTGAAATTATAACATTATTGTTCATCAAACATCATTTTTTTATTCATGTATGGAAATGACAATCTTGATGAATACTTAGTAAACTTGACCAAACATTTGAAAACCACTAGTACTGTTGGACTCCTAATATGCCATAGTGTCGTACTAAATATGTGCCATACATATTGTGAAGAAAACCTGAAGACTGACGGTGAGTAGTACATTTTTCAGGGACAAGACAAAGTCTTTGCCATGCCCATGGACACATTTGTCCGTGTATGGATTGATTGATTAAAATATTTATTAACAGTTTGCAGAATTACAGTACATTTCAAGCACAACTCAATACAAAGACTGTTAACAGAGTGGACGACCCAATGAAGCATTACACATTGAATATGTTCCTAACTATATTATCATGTTTAGTTCTTCATTGAAACCTGAATGCATGAGTGTGAACAAGGTTTTGAACATTCTGCAGCTCATTCCAGTGGGTAGTAGTAGGTACTGGTAGTAGTGTGTACTCAAAATTATGTACGAGGTTGATATGGAAATGTATATATTGACTTGTATGCTCCATGAATTCAATAGCCAGATGATCAGAGATCCATCTACTCAAACGCCTGGTGTCATCTACATGAAATGGGTTCAAACTGGGAGATGTAAAAGCCTCTTTGAATAAGGGAATAATGCACTGCCAATGCATTAGGGCAGTGATTCGCAAAATAGATTAGACGTTTGCCCGGGACCCAAACTAGCAAAAATAGCAGATCTACACACACGTTTCCCAAACAGTGGGTCGTCACTCGTCACCCATTTGTGGGTTGACAAATGGGTGACGAGTGACGACCCACTTTTTGGGAAACGCATAAGGGCAGCCCTTCATTGTTAATTTTGACAGCAGTCTTGTGACATTCCATGACAGAACTGTACTGCAAAAAACAGCTAATCTGTAAGAACGTCAACCAATTTGTCAAAGATCTGATGGATATAAATGTTGTCTATCAAAGTACAGTGATCGAAACATCACAACCACATGAACCCCAGCATTCAGTGAAAATAGTGTACAAGGCAAGCTCACAACGCAGAACCTCGCAACGCTTTGTGAGCTTGTAGCAACGGCAATTTAAGGGGATCAGTGATCTAGATTTTTATATGATCCTTGTATAGGGCTGATTTAGTCAAACGGTAAACCATGTGAAATCTTGATACCTTCTCAAAACTAAAATGGGTAATTGAAGAGGGCTGGGGTTAAATAAAAAAGCACACAGGAGGCCACAGTGTTTCACTATATTTATATTATATCATTATCATTAAATTCAATGTAGTACCTGAAACTAACCACACAGGGTGGGGCACAACATGGCCCACCCTCAACACACGGTCCCAGCAAAGAGAAAAGAGAGAGAGAAAGGCACAAAGTTTTAAAACTGAGAGGACACAGATCATGATTAGGGATGATGTTGATGATGATGGGAAAGGTGCATATACAGGCAAATACATGACACATGATGGCACAAAGAGAACACAAAAAAAGCGAAAGACGTAAAAATAATTAAAATGGAAGAGAAGGGTGCGGGTGACAGAATGTGAAGTCGAGTGGCTTGCGTCAGCCGATGGGGAAAAATAATTCAGTCGTTTTTGGTGGCAGACGCGGTCGTTCGACAAAGCTAAAGAAATTATACACCATCGTATGCCAATCATCTACAAGCCCCAGACGTGTTGTGAGCTTGTGGATCAGCTATTTTCAGCAATGAGATTTGGCGTGGTGGGGAGAGAAAAGAAAAGGAGGGGGGCCAAGTACAGACCCCTGGGGATCTAACCCGTTAGGAGGGTACACCTCAATACCCATTTTGACATGTTTGGAGCTTGTAGATCAGCAATTTTCACCGTACAACTCAGCCTTAAATGAACAGGAAAGCACTGAACTGAATGGCAAAAAGACAAGAGTGACATGAAGACCAATGAGCAGAGTAGACAACACACAGAAAGGCACAAGTAGAAAAAAGTAGGGATTTCTTTTCTTTTTTTCGTTGCAGTTTTTTTTCAGAATATTTGTGTTTTTCATCTTTTTTTTTTAATGAATGGGGAAGAGGTTTATGAGAGGACTGTGAGAGAGACACAGAGGGAGAGAGAGAAGGTGGGAATAGACTAGAGAATGAGGCATAGTAGCGATTTTCATTTTCTTTCCTTTTGTTGTGTTCTTTAAAATAACAAAACAAAAATGAAAAGGCACAAAGAAATGTCAACTGAAACAGGATGGATGGATGGGCACGGTGTTTACACATTATCGGAGTACAAGCATAAAAATAAAATGGATCTTTAAAAACAAAAATAAAATTAATACTATTATTCCGACCAGCATCATTATACTTATAGTTATTATTATTATTTCCATCGTCATTACTGTTATTGGTACCATCATCAATAATAATTTCTTTTTCAAAGAGAATTTGTAAAACTAAATCTCTCCCAGTTCGACGTTTGCTTAGTTTTTTCTTCTTCCTCTTTTCCCACCCGTCAAAGTATAGCAAGAAATGAGCGGAGACAGAGAGAAAGATTGGGAGGAAAGAGTGATGCTGTTGACAGTGACTGAGGTAAAAATGTTCTCCTGCCTGCTTCTAGTCTATTTTGCCACTGCTATGGTCAGCTTTCTAGCTAGCTCGTGTGTTGTGTGTGTGTGTGTGTGTGTGTGTGGACCACTGTGAGGTACTGGAACTGCTGCTGGCTTGTCAGAGTTTTATTTTGTAAGCTCGCAACAGAGGCCTGATTCGTACCTAGCTGCGCGTCCAAACATCCGCTCTCCAAGCTGACGACGTGTCTCTTGTGCGACACGTTGTGAGTTTGCAGATCGGCAGGTGGGGGGGCTACACGACGCCGGCACGCAACCGAGTATATATTAAGCGTCTGTCATCTGTCAACTATCATCTGTGCACACCATGGCGTACCGGTAAAACCAAAAGCGCTCATCATACAAAGAAATAAAACAATAAAATTAGTGTACCGTTATTTTAGTGTTCTAAAGTTGTCTTCACCGTTCTGTCCGCTAGCTTTAGTACCCTCCCCTTCTGTCCCTCTGTCTGTCAGTCAGTCTCTGTCTATCTTTCTAGCTCGCTCGCCGGAAATTCTCACGTGACACTTTGTGTGTTTTTCTTTAAGTTTAATAGTGTTAGTACTTCCAGTCTCCTCCGCTTCCTATGCCCCACCACTTGTATCCCGCCACTGTAGCTCAACCTCCCGTCCTGCTAACAACATAAAATACTGGTTATGAATGGCTATGATATACGACGCCTCCAACCGATCTCCCTTTTGCGCGCACATACTGTACATAGGTACGTTAGCGCACGCAACACAAGCTCTTCTTGTCCCCCCTCCTCTTGGCTCAAAACTAAAAGAAGGAGTACTGGTTATCGATGGCGCGCGCCCGGCCGCCTTCCCTGTCCTCGCCGTCCGTGGCCGCCACTGCCTCTAGCTGGCGGAGCGGCGTGTCCCTCTCCCGCTGCTCCTCCCAGTCCTCTGCCCCCGCTGCTCCGCCACCTCCTCCTCCTGTTGCTCCACCACCTCCCCCTGCGCCTCCGACGACACTGCCGCTGCCTCCTACTCCTCCCACTCCTGCGGTGGCGGCAGTCGTTCCTCCTCCTCCTCCGGCCGGCTCCGTGTCGTTGGCGGGCCGCTCCTGCGGCGGGGTTGGGGGCGGCGGCCGGCCGGGGGGCAAGGGGGGAGGAGGCGGCTGGGGGGGGCTACGGGGTCTGCTGGTCAAGTCTGCGACGGGGGGCGGGGAGAGAGAGAGAGTGAAAGAGAATGCGAGAAAGAGATAAGATTGAGAGAATAAGAAAGAAAGAGTGAAAGAATCAAGACAAAGAGAATGAGACAGAGAACGTGTAAAAGAGAGGAGAAAGAAAATGAGGAGAGAGAGAGAGATGGAGTATTAGCAAAACAAAGTGTAAATAAAGGAGAGGTATGGGGGAGGGAGGGGTTGGGAGGTGAAGGGATTGGAGGAGAGAGAGAACATGAAAGTGAGTGCAGTGCATGTCGGTCGTCATGGGTCCATATGACACAGTCATGGAGAACAGTCCCACACACGTGCACACGCACACCCACAAACAAACAAGTCACACTGCCAAAGGACTCTGATCTGGTAGCTGCTGTGTGGTGCGGAGTCTGCGCATATACACTTTCCCATTCTGAGGCCGTTTCTCCGCCAGACACTTCGAGTTTGGAGACTCTGCCCGGCATCTGAAGAATGTTTCTTCTGCTACAGACAATGCTCGTCTTACACATGCAAGTTGTTGGGCCGGGTGGTTACGTGAATTTGTTTACACCACCGTTAATGAATGATTACAGTAATTGTGTATCTGTTGAGTATCTGTGTGATTTACTTCTAATTATTAAGTGGAGGTGCATGTCTTAAAGCACTAGGTGCTGGACAGAAGAAATTAACAACACAATGAAAAGAAATATGTTACTTCCTTCCCTATGTTACTTAAGATCAGGTGGTGGAAGCTTCACGTGGTGGTAATAGATCGAGCACTAGGGGAGCATTTCCCAGTGTGTGGACTTTAGAAGTAAACCAAAGGAGTGAGACATATTATATTCATACAAGAAAAATTGACCATGTGTGGATTACTTATCCATTACGCCGGCTGGCGCATAAGGCAGCAACAAAGTTTCTCCACTTGCATCCGTCTTTGGAAATTGTTTAAGGACTGTTTTTACTGTATTGGATTACCTACGTTGTATGATTTGTTACCCTACTTTTCCTTTGCTGTATAAAAAAAACTATTCGGATTCTGAAGGATCTTTAAATCCTTGACATCATACTTGTCATCATCTACTTGTCGTTTGGTTTTCACACACACTGCACCCCCAACGAACCTGGTTATTTCACTTGCAGTCAATCCATCAATCTTGCAAATACTTCAAAGCCAATATCCATTATAGTATGTGCTCTATGCCAATTCAGGTATAGCGATAGTTTTTGACCAAGGAATCCTTCACAACGTAATAATGCTTAATGTATGCTCTGTTGTCAAATGTTGACGCACGCCAATATAGCCGTTCTGCAACTTCACAAATGTGGTGGGTTGTGAGGTTGCAGACTGGCTATATTCAGAGTAAAGGTCCTTTCGAGATGGGCAGCGATTAACGTGCCTAGTAATGAATTGGCAATGAGAGGCCTGCGTTTTCTTTTGTATGCGCAGAGAAGTTGAGGGGCAAGCGTATTTATGTGGGTGCGGTCCCGTGAAATTGTCGCGCGGGTGCTTGTTTAGTGCACAAGCCCGCGACTGACTAGACCTGGATTTTGTTGAGCTTTCTTTTTTTTTACGCTTGCGCTCTTCATGAGCAGACCTGGAGCAGACCTGTCGTTGATCCAGGCAACAACGTCTGCGTCACACGCTGATCATCTGAAGAAAAAAAACACACACACACACACACACACACACAGCCACACACAGCCACACACAGCCACACACAGTCACACACAGTCACACACACACAGCTGGGTCAGGTCTCACTTACACACAGTCAGAGATGGGGGTTGATGGGGAGTCGGGATGGCGCGTGGTGATGACATCACAGACTGTGGGCCTGCTGCCTGCCCTGTCGCGGCCTGCAAAAAGGGATGATCCCGAGGGATGTGACAAGACGACAACAACAACATATAACAACAACAGAGACAAGCTGCTCAGAGCATGGGTGCAGTGATGATGGGTGGCCAGCAGTGGGGGAGAACGGTGGGTCCAGTAGAAGCTTTTATGTTGATCGATTGACATGTAAGAAATACAAAATACATGGATCACTCCATTAACGTTCTTGAGGCCAATTAATGCCCTACCCCGTCATACAACGGGCTATATCAGGTGGCAATCAATCAATGCTGATTTAGTTATATTATTTTCAGCAATTTTGAATTTCAACCTCAAGCTACTTTTGCAGCAGTGTAATAAGTTGTAAATCACCCCACCACAGGACAGGACCAAAAAGTATAAAAAGGCTATGCTGTTAAGCGGTTTCCATGTTGAATGAAAGATTTCTTGAAAACTCACATAGTAAGTATATAAGTTTCAACGACCAGTAGCCGTTTTTTTTAACGTTAGAAAGTTCTCAACATGTACCGGTACATTGATAAAAATGACCTATGTATTAGTCTGGGATTCCAGAAGGCGACATACCGTTTCCTGTTCCGGTTCATGTTCCTAATTGCATCATTGAATTGGCTTAAGGTACAGGGCGGGCAGACACACGTTTCAAGTGGCGCCAAGTTCCATTCACTCCAATTATAAGGGGAAAAACCAGAAAGAAGGTCCCCACGCGACAACTTTACAAATCTGATGCACTAGTGTGAAGAATGTGTCGGGTTCAGCATTGGTGAACTATCACCCGGCAGTGATAGGCACTAGCCAATGGGAGAGATGCATCCTGTGTTCACTCCACTGGGCAGGGTTTTCACTTGAACTTTTATTCAGTGCACTCCAAATGCAAGGCAGACCATCCAGAACAAACACATCACACATGCCTCCTTATTTGTGGTGAATGGCCTGAATACTTTGCACCGTTTCCCTCCATCTGAAAAGCTTACGTGTGCATAATAAAGAATAGCATTATAATAAATTACCATTACTAAAATAAATTATATTATATTAACACAGTTTCACATAATCACATGGGCTAAAATAATTAAAAAAAATAAAAGATAAACACCTCTGTGCTTTCTCATAAATTGCACCCTCCTATGAATCGGTCATTCATAATATTGATGTAAGCGTCAACTGTCAAGACCAGTGGTTTTCAACTTCTTTTCATATCAAGGTCGATTATGTATTTGCCATTTGAGCCATGGACCACTGTTTAAATGAGATTTAGCCTCTCAAAACGTAGAATATTTTGTTATCTTTGGATAAGATTTTGTCCACAGTTCCATGCTGTATTGATGTGGTAGGAGGTAACATGAAAACGTTGATCAAAATAATTTAATTCTTCTACATTCTCCAATTGTGTAGACATGTTAATTAAGTAATGCAGATGTTTAACAATAATTTAGCTCTAGAGAGCATACAATGTTGGTTTCATTTCACACTCTCAAGATATATAGGATATGTCACAGGTGCATCCATATTTTTGTTTTAACCCAGCACCTCTACCAAGTGCGTATTCTATTCGTTTTTGTTAATGTGTTTCTCAAATGAATTCATGTTTGATATGTGGATTAACTTTGTGAAAAAGATATGTGGATTAACTTTGTGAAAAAATGCACAATTATATACACAAATGCTGGATGAGGGCCTAAGACACATGAATGATTACAGCTAAACAGCAGAGTTTAAAACTTGATTTATAATTCCATCTCCACTCCACGGTGCTTTACCAATGGGAGGGGGTTTACCTGGCTGCCGGATGGCGGTGGCGCCCACAAAGCTGATGAGCGTGACGTCCGAGGCTCCGCCAGATTCCAGGGGAATGGGGTGCACGCGGAAGTGCTCTAGCATGTCGAAGATGGACTGGAACCAGAGGTGCTGCACGCGACACTGGCCGTCCTCGTTCAGGGACAGACGCAAGTGCTGGCGGCCGGGAGGGAGTGAGGGAGGAGGGTTTAATGACATAGCTATAGAATTGATAAAATGAAATCTCACGGCTGAACCACTTTGTCCCACTCTGTGATTTGTTGACAACTTGCTCAGTTTCTCTAACAAAGAGTAACACAGTACAGTATGTACGATGATGATGTATTTTCATTCTAAACTAAAATGTGGCTGCATTAAAAATGTTTTTTAGGAAAGTGACAAAAATCATTTAAGTACTTTTTTTTCATGAATTTAAGTTTTTTTGTTTTAGGGGTTAGAGGTTGGGACAGCCACCTTTCAATAGGAAGTGACATATAAAGGATGTTTTTTTACATATTTAATTTTATATTATCTCAATTAATGTATTGTGATTAATTAGACCATACCATGACATTACTACAGTGAAAAGTCTGAATACTAAATTGTTTTTTAATATGTGTTTTTCATTGTGGGACTGCAATTTGAACCAATTCGGTAGAATAGCCCATATACAGTTAATATGTGTGTGTGTGTGTGTTAGGCTGCACACTTGGTGATGAAAACCAAACGAACGCTATTTTCGTGATCGGACACAGCCAGCCAGGGACCCAGGGACGGACCCAGATACACAGCCAGCCAGGGACCCAGGGACGGACCCAGATACACAGCCAGCCAGGGACCCAGGGACGGACCCAGAGACACAGCCAGCCAGGGACCCAGGGACAGACACAGATACACAGCCAGCCAGGGACCCAGGGACGGACCCAGAGACACAGCCAGCCAGGGACCCAGGGACAGACACAGAGACACAGCCAGCCAGGGACCCAGGGACGGACCCAGATACACAGCCAGCCAGGGACCCAGGGACGGACCCAGAGACACAGCCAGCCAGGGACCCAGGGACAGACACAGAGACACAGCCAGCCAGGGACCCAGGGACGGACCCAGAGAAACAGCCAGCCAGGGACCCAGGGACGGACCCAGAGACACAGCCAGCCAGGGACCCAGGGACAGACACAGAGACACAGCCAGCCAGGGACCCAGGGACAGACACAGAGACACAGCCAGCCAGGGACCCAGGGACAGACACAGAGACACAGCCAGCCAGGGACCCAGGGACAGACACAGAGACACAGCCAGCCAGGGACCCAGGGACGGACTAAGCGACACAGCCAGAGACACAAAAGCTCCCTATAGGAGTGGTTGCACGACTCAAAAATTATATAAAGTAGTAGTCATTTTTGTAATAGCTTTAGGCCTTTCGGTGCATACTGTATCCATATCATGATAATGGACTGGATATTGCCTGTGATTGTACTATTGTGATATGGCATAAATGTATATAAATATCATCGGGATTGGCAGACACTAAAAATCAAATGATCGGAATAGGATCGGGAGCAAAAAAACATGATCGGGACAACCCTAGTACAAAGATAATATTAGTGAACCTGTATAGAAATGCATGCACGCATGGATCATATTTACAAGTAGGATTCATGCACACAGCACGTTCACCCATCTCAAAGTGTGCTATGACTAATGTATATACACACACTACCTGGCTATTTTTATTATACTTTTTTGATTTTGAGCTTTGTTCTTTCAGTTGCTTCGTATTTATAATCTGTGCATTCAATTCTTATTTTAAGCTTGTGTCAGTAAAAAGGAACATCACAGGTGCAGCATGGTGACTGGGCATATCATGTTTGTTTTTTGCTTTTTCCAAAAAGGATGTTTTAGCAAATTCAACATAAACTAGGCGGAACCAGGGAGGAACAAGGCTTTAGAGCCTGCTGGTTAGTCAGTCAGGGACCAATCAGAAGGCGGACAAAGGGTGAATTGTGGAGTTTAACTACATATTCTGGGCATGTAATTTTAGTCTGAGATTCTTCAAAACTTTAAATATCCGATCTTCAAGTTCACATGTGTCATATGCAGGCACACAAAGGACAAACGAAGGGTCACGTCCTTGCAGTTCATGCAACAGTCTCACCTTGGCTTTTCCCTGGAAGTTGAAAGTGAGGACGTACTCTCCACGCCTCGTCTCGCTCTGGCGAACCAGGAAGACGCCGTGGCTGGCCGTGCCGCCCGCCAGCACCAGCTGGGCAGCCTTGAGTCGCGACAGCGTGCCATGGAACCATTGGCACTCACTGAGCGGGTGCTCCACTGCCTCCCCTGTGCTCACCTCCGAGAACAAGAAGGAACCTGGGGAGGAAGCAACATGACGGGCAGTTAAACCAGAGTGTAATTTTAGTGCTGAGAGCTAAAGATGATATCCAAGTCCAACTGTACTCTACTGTATGTTAGAGGCCTCTGGTTGTAATTTATTGTATTTAAATTAAGCTTTTGCAATACGAGATGTCCTTTGATAAGCCCACTTATTATACATACATTAATACCTTATTAAAGCAACAAGCCACAAGGTCTACGGTTACCTTTATCTTATAATGGCTGAGAGGCGTAGTGAGGCACGATGCGAAGCAAAGTACCTCCGACCCTCTCAGCCATTATAAAATAGATGCACACACCCTCGATGTCTTCCTGTTCACAGTGGCAGAGCATGACAAAGGATTTTTTTTATTCCAATGTAGTCTTTATTATTAATCCTTATCATTAATCCTCCCCACATGTCTGTGTTGCCACTGCTGTTGTATCCAACTGGCTTACTCGCCAGTGAGTACCCCCCTCCGTCCTACTCCTCCCGTTCAACACTCCCTGCTGGCAGTCTCCATCCGGCCCATACGATTCACTACTAGCTCATTGACAAAGATTGTCCACCCCTAAACACAGCCAATGTGTTATAATCTCCTATTCAGAGATTAATGGTACAGAATACAGACATATCCCCAATTCTTCCACATAATGTGAGCCTTCCAAAGCCTCCGTTTTCCATGGATGTCAATTCACAAGCATGACTCAAATGGGTAATGACGACAACGTTTTGAAGTAGACTACAGCGGTCAGAAAAAGAGCAGTTTTACAAATATAAATGGCCAATTGTGTGTAAGATATAATTAGTACAGTGTTCTACCTGTGGCATCTGGTGTCTCAGCAAAAGGTGTACCCAGACTAGCCCCACCTCCTCCCAGAACTCTCCCATCCGGTTCGTCAAGAGGGGCTCGAGGTGGCAACTCTGGCGGGAGGGGCTCCATTAGAGGGGAGGAGCCTCCAATTCCTCCATAACACACTGAAACACAAGGCAATACATAATATACTGTATAGTGGTGAAGAGGAGGGCCATCAGTAGCTTCTACACACATCTAATGAGGATTGGATGGATATAATTGGAGAAGTTGGAGTAGGGAGAATAGTCAAGGATTATTAATAATTCATGTGGCCAGCCATCTATGATTATATTTGGGCAAGGTTTTAGGGTCGATTCATACTCCTATTTTAGAGCCGAATAAAAGTCGGTTCGGCGCTGTAGAGCCTACAATTTGACGTCATTTGAGGTTCGGGGGGGCGGGTACCGTCCTAAAGTCGGCTCTTCGGTGCTACTGAAATTTTCTGACGAGCCGAAATCATTTCGGCACTACAGCGCCGAAACAGGAGTATGAATCGGCCCATAACATTGCCATTTTATCAAAACCATGGAGATCGCCGTAGATTTAGTTCAGTCAGGCCGTAAACAAGGAAGTGAACGGCAGTGTGCATGCCCGAAAACATGTCTAGGAGCACTGAAGAAGAAATGGCCAAGCAATTTCTTTTTAAGATTTTAGCGATATCATTAAAAAAATACCCTAAGATGTCCTGGGCTCCCTATGGGGAGTCTTCTAAAGACGTCTGGAGACGTGTTGATGTGCTGATCAGTCATGTAGTTTTGTGAGATCATAATTAATCATGTCAGTCATGTAGTTTTGTGAGATCAATATTATAACAGTGTCTCCCGGTTCAACGATGAGATGCTGCTCTGTCGATTGACATCACTGACCATCCACCCAGCGTCCATCTGAGAGTTTATGGCTAAGGCGTCAGTCAGCACAGTAGGGTACATTGTCCATTCATGTACCTTTGGTGACGTTGGCCGAGTTTGTGTCACCGGGAATAATAAAAGGTGTGAAATGGTTATAGCTGCAAAACTTAGGACACACACACACACACACACACACACACACACACACACACACACACACACACACCTTGTGAAAGACGGTCAACAAACTCCGGTGTCCCACTAATATCCAACGGCCCACCGCACACACCCTCGATGTCCTCCTGTTCACTGTGGGAGAACATAGAGGAGATGATGAAACATCGAATATGAATGATGCAGATCTGTTACTGGTACTACTGTTGCTTAATATCCAAACGCTGAAGGAGACTTTGTCGAAACGTTGGTTTCTTTCAAAATAGTCTTGCATCGGGGCTTTGAGCTATATGCTCACTCAGTTATTGACAAGTGTTTCCCTTTCCCTTTATTGTGCGAATACAAACATTGACACAGTTGTCTTCGCATGTGGAAAGCATGACGTGTGAACTGAGATGATAATAAAGCAATGAAACACTGTGCAGAATTTACTTATCAGTTGTCTGGTGTCTCTATAAAACGTACTGTTAATACGTCAGTACTCCAGATATAAAGTGGTGTAATACCTCAGGCAGATTCCGTTGCGGATGTCGCTCAGCCAGGCTCTCATTTGAACAGCATCCCGTGTCTCAATCACATACTGCACCGAACCCTCCAACTGAGACAAAATTACAAAAAGGTAATAGAACGTTTTACAGTGTTTCATTATTATAAAACATTTGTTATTTAATCAAAACACATGTATCATGTTACAAAGTTAGTTCTACTTATACTGAAGTCCAGCAACTGGAAGCCTTGAACCTAATATATGCAATTTGCACCAGAAATCACCTTTTTCGATGCCAAACCAACTTTATTAGAGCTGAAAACGGTAAAGCTTTTCATTCAAGCTTTGGTAAGGCTGCTTGCTACGCTACCTTGATCTTAGTTTTCAGACAGGGAGCGATTGACACTTCTGTAGCAATAGGCTCTATGCAAAGCAGACATATTGGAAAGAAAATGGGTCTCTTCCTTACTTCCTCCACAGGTGTTACCAATAATGCAAATGAAGACTGTTCCATTTAGTGTAGCACAACGGTTCTCAAACTTTAATTTCAAGGACTCTCATAACCATGAGTGTACAAATGGAACCAAATGGACCATTACATTTGGTTCAATTCCACTCTCAGGCCCCTTTTCCACCGGGGTTGAACCGGTTCGGTTCTTTCTTCCCGCCAAATATTGAACCAGTTCAGAGTGTTTCCACTGAAAATGAGTTGGTTCCGAACCATAAACGTTTGTTCCCAATGTGAACCACAAAACAGTGGTTCAGCTTTGTAATTGCACGCAGCGCTTTGTGAACCGAGACTATATAAGTGGGTGTGTCAGTAGGTTGGAACTTGTCAGTGGGTTGGAACTTGGGAGAACACAGACACGCAACATAACAGAACAGAACTGATAACGATGCCGCCAAAAAGAAAAAAAAGGATCGTCAAAGAATGTGCAATGGTCCGATGAGGAAACGGAGTGTTTGTTGTCCGTATGGGCATCTCTGCGTCTGCGTGTATGACGGATCCTACTCCTTTTCAACATTTTGTGTTTAGGTATAATAGCACCACCAAATGAACCAGGGTTCAATCTGGTGGAAATGCAGCTGGTTCGCGACCGGTTCGCAAAAAGCACCAAGGTTCGGAACCGCACTGGTTCTGAACCGACGTTCTTTTGGTGGAAAAGGGGCCTCAGAGTTACACACCGGTAAGGGGCCATTTGGAACCCCCTCAAAGAACCATGAGGGTCCCTCGACCCACTGGTTCATTCATTAATTTATTCTCGAAAGACATTGAGGTTACCCTCCTTTGCAGTGTTGTCGAGATGCAACATAATAGACATTTTCAAAGCAATAACCAAAAACAAAACAGATTAACAGAATACAGAACAGCAACATGTCCTCATTGTGTGATGTAATAAATCTTTAAAAACAGTTGCAGACACACATCTTTAATTTAAGCTGTACGTCATTCCATGTGGTTGGGGCTCTAAAACAAAAGGATGTTTTCCCCAACTCTGTGTTAAAGGGATAGTACAGAATTGTGAATTATCCCTTTAACATTTGGAACCTTTAGTGTGAGCCAGTGA
Organism: Protomyctophum bolini; assembly: GCF_963924005.1. Lineage (NCBI taxonomy): Eukaryota > Metazoa > Chordata > Actinopteri > Myctophiformes > Myctophidae > Protomyctophum > Protomyctophum bolini. The sequence goes on along the minus strand of NC_137872.1, from coordinate 21,352,483 downwards.
CTGGAGCGTGTCCTATATGTTACAGGATCACAATCCAGCAGAGCTTTAATATACAAAGTCGATGGGACTTTAGAATTGCTTTAAAAATAAACATATACCAGTGTTTATTTCGCTTATCGGCGAAGGAAGGCCAGCCCACTCTGCCATATAGAAAGCAGTGATGAGTCCTATAAGGTTCACCAGATATAAATCGCAAAGCAGAATGATAGTCCAACACAGAAAGAAAGACTGCTTCAATAACCCTTTTTATACATGGAGTTGGTGGAGCAGTGTTTTCAGTGCATGCACAAAATCTGCACACTGACTCCGTTTGACCAGAGCCTTGATTATCTTCATGGCAATTTATTTCCAATATGGCTACTGTGCACGGAGCCTATTAATTGTCACTGAGAGTGAGTGGGCAGGTAAGGAGGCATTGGCAACCTTACAGGCATGCAGGTGCAAACCTGTGGAACTGTCGTGGTAGAGTTAAATTGTCTGAAACTCTTAATTTTCTCCTACGCAAATGTGCAGGGAAAGATGGGATGAATGGGCTGAACTTGAAACAAAGTAGCAGTATCGGGGTACAAATACTGTAGGATGCACTCGCCTCGTTGACCACCATCTGTGTATCTGCAAGTAAAATGACATTCACAGATGCCAGTGGCCGATATCCATGTCATAAATATATACACTGAATATATAACTGAATATGTGCTCATTAGATTAGTGTGATGAGGGGCTCAGTGACTTTAAAACTGTTATTTTATTATGAAGATTTTGAAAGAATCAATTATCACCCCATACCGACTGTGGATTTGAGTGAGCCATCTGGCTATTGACTCGTGCGACAAACTGTCATGATATTTTTACACTGGAGCTGTTGGACAAAACAAATTTCCTTCTGGATCAATAAAGTATCTATCTATCTATCTATGTAGCGTTGTGATATAGCCTGAATCACTCAAAAGTCAAAACTAATTAGAGGAAAGGAAATGTCTCCCCTTCATGAAGCTACAATGAGCCGCGCACGCACGCGCTACATGAGGGTCTCAATATACTGTTTGTTTCAACCAGCCTGAAATAGAGATGTACCGATACTGGAATCGTACTTGGGCCCGGGCCCGATACCACCGGACCCTCAAGTACTCATAATCGGAACCGAGAGTATCAAAACATTCGGTTGACACTAGGCTGAACAAATGCAAAGAGAGCCAACACTGCAGCAAATCTTTATATTCGGCGGGCAACACCATCAGATTATTTTTTTTGCCTCAAGCATAATGAAAGAAAGTCAGCTATAAAAGGTTAAAAGAAAATCTTGAAATTGATGAAAGGTAGACAATACTAGAATGTGTCCTAGAATAGAAGAAAACGTTGAATTGCTAATAAGCAAAATAAAGAGAACATTTTGGAAAACCGTTTCAGGCTACTATTATTGTGGACCGGTAACAGTATCATTACAATTACAAGGCATGAAGATTTTAAGGTAAAATTAGTAAAATAAGTAGTTACTAGTTACAAAAAGTACTAAAGTCTGAAAAAAAAGAAAAGGTATCGGGACATCTCTAGCCTGACATAAATATTAAGTAACGAGGGTAGACGCTATATCGTTTGATGAGGGTTTGAAATGTAACTAAATAGGCTATAAATATGAAAGAATGAAATACTCACTATGATTACCGATGACTATACTGAAGTAGGCTATAAATAAAATGCAGTAAGGGTTTTGCCATACCGTGAACAATCCTCAAATATAAATATGAATTGTGTCAGGAGCAATGTGAGCTAAGTTAGCTGTTGCTGTGAACTTACTATGCCATTTGAACATCTAATTTCCTCCTCTCCGCTTAATAAAACTTCTGACAAGCTGTATTCCAAGAACAGGTGCATGACATGCAGCATGCACATTTCGACCAATACAAATGGTGTGGTGTGGGCCTGGGGACACGGCCGCGAAACCTCACTATAACAGAGACATATGATAGAGACGGTCTGGCTGAAACACATCTTTGAATTGTTATTTTAAACATCATCCCCTACTGTACATGTAATATTGATGCATCCTCCGGCAAGCATGGAGTAGTGGACTGGATATAGCAGATGTCCAGGTATTTCACACAGACAAAGATAATGTCAATAAACTGGTTCATTTAGCAGCCAACTAATGAGCATTGACCATATCAAGCCAGGTCTCACGGCAGACAGTACTAACATAATAAAACAAAACGTGAACGGAGCATATACTCACTCTGCGGGCCAACATTACAGTATAAATATAATTGAGACGTCACAGAGAGGAAACCCTGAGGCGAAATGGACATAGTGGCCGAAAGTGGTATTGCAGCTCGAGCCAGCACTATGCATTGCGCACGTTCACATTATGGGCCGATGACACGTAAACGCTATGTTTCATACATGAACGCGCGCAATGATAGTCAATGGCCAGCGCGTTCACAATTTGGCCCAATCGATCCCAGAATGCACTCTGTTCATACCCGGAAGGAGGAGTGAAATCGCCTCGTGCGCTTTTGAGCAACTTAATGCAAGTGGATTGTAGGAGAAATCCGGTGACATCTCTATTAATATATACTCTAAGCCTTAAGGGCCTTAAGGGGACAACACAATACGGACATTATAATATAGTGGAAGTGAAGTCAGATCTTGTACAAACAGCAAAACAAAAAGGAGCAGTGCGCCACCTTGTGGCATCAACTGGCACTGCATACTGACTGGTACACTACCTGTAAGAGGAAGGTGTTCTCCTTGTCGGGTACCTCCAGCGCTGTGGTGCTCCGCACATCTACGATAGAGCAGCACGGGACTGTCAGCCTGGGCTTGGACGACTGATATGGAACAAAGGAAAGAAAACACAAAGTCATCAATCCACTGTCCACTCACGTTAAATCATTTAGAAACTAATAACTATGCATGTTGTTGACCAGGTTCCCCCTGGAGGCTGTACTGGTCCCCGCCTTTTTACAGAAGAAAAGAAAACATTCTAGCCGGTCTACAGGATCACAACTTAACACATATTGAGCTTGTAGATTGGCTAGTTTCACAGAACGGTTGCCTATTGTCAAGTCAATTGTATTTATATAGCACATTTAAAAACAACAGCAGTTGACCCAAAGTGCTTTCCAAAAACAGATTGGCAGAAGTCTATCTACAGTGCAGAAATATAAGCATATAACGCAATAATAAACAAGTAAAGCAAAAATAATCCACAAAAACAGACTACAAAGGTAGGTTTTCAGGTTGGATTTAAAAACCTCCAGGGTGGGGCTAGCCTTGATGTGGAATGGAAGATCATTCTACAGTGTAGGTGCGGCTACAGAGAAGGGGACTGCAAGGAGTTTGAAAGAGGAGGATCTAAGTGTCCTAGTGACAGGGGGGTACAGTTATGAGGTAAGAAATATAGGAGGGGGCAAGGCCATTTAGGGCTTTGAACACAAAGAGCAGGGTTTAACTATGATACGATATTTAACAGGTAACCAGTGCAGTTGTGCCAGTGCAGGGGTGATGTGTTCTCCTTTTTTAGTTCCAGTAATAAGTCTAGCGGCGGCATTTTGAACCTTCTGTAGGCGTGAGATGGTGTGGACTGAGGCAGCCCCAAATATAAAGAATTGCAATAGTCTAATCGGGACATGATGAATGCATGGGTTACTGTGACTAGGTCTGTGTGAGTTAAAATAAAGTTACATTTTAATTTGGCTATGGTTCTGAGCTGGTAGAAACTGCCTTTTACGATGAGATTTTGTGCTGTGTCAAAGAAGACTCCCAGGTTCTTTACTGAGCTGTTGAAATGTGACTGCAGGGGGCCAAGTGAGTGGGTTAGACGGGTGGTAAAGGTTGTGGGGCCAAAGATGATTACGTCACTTTTATTTTGGTTTAGTTGAAGGAAGTTGGTTGCCATCCAGCTTTTGTGATGACATGCCCAGAATAGGGACACTAGGGTCCATGTGGTACATTTTACTATAGTTTGATTGGAATTTGTAACTCCATCCGGCCTCTATGTGTGTGACTGTGTGTGCATGCGTGTGTGTGTGTGTGTGTGTGTGTGTGTGTGTGTGTGTGTGTGTGTGTGTGTGTAAAACACCGCCCTCAATGGGTTCCAAGTTGTAATTAAACCCTCATTAGACTATCAAAGTTAAAAAGAATGGAATCACCAAAGTTAATGCACAGACCATTATGCTCCTAGAGAGCATGAGGACCTGGGTTTGAATCGGAAATCGGTCTTGTCTTGTCTTGCAACACACACACACACACACACGCACGCACACACACACACGCACACGCACGCACGCACGCACACGCACACACACGGCCGGCTGTGTGTCTTTGTATAGCTCCCTCTTACTACACTGTCTCTCTCTCTCTCTCTCTCTCTAAAAAAAGAGAAAAAAGACTACCAATGCTTCTAATGTGCATGTATAGGGTTGCTAAGGTCTTCTTCATAGGTTCGGGGGTGAGCATTTAGGACATTTTCTGGAAATGTGTGCACCACAAAGTGCAAACATTTGCAAGTGGACGCATTTACATGTCGTTTAACTTTTACCCTGTGCCCCCTTAATGCTCTGCTTGTTTTGAAGTAAACGGCAACATTTGAATCTTCGATACATACATTTTGGAGAATGAAACAGATTAATGTTATGTAGTTAACATTAATGTGTCTCTCTGCTACTCTGGAGCAAGTAGTAGTATGGTTCAAGTTCAACATTCACTAGTGGTGCATGCATGTCAGCACTGTGCAAAAAGAAAGATAACAATTCTGTCATGATATTAAAATATCCCAAATGATATCTAGTCTCATATTATGGGTGCGTTCGCAAATACCGCACCGGAGCGCACTCGCCTATTAGTTTGCATTGCACAGTGTGCTCTGTGAGCTATTTCCAAACGTGCCCTATGATAGAAAGAAATATCATTGATAAATTGCCCAATCCTAATCGGAACCATGCTGGACAGAGGATGCTGATAAGGCAAATGGTTTTGAAATGCGTACCATTTTTGTATTGTGTATTTTAATGCATAGAAATCAACATTTCAAACACTATAAAATGAGTCAGTGCTTTGAGAGAGAGAGAGAGAGAGAGAGAGAGAGAGAGAGAGAGAGAGAGAGAGAGAGAGAGAGAGAGAACTGATAGAGAATTGGTTGACATCAGCCTTAATTAACCCTCTTGTTCTCCAAAATCTGAAACATAAATATAAGAGCCAGCCTCTAATACTGGACAGTACATGTTATTGATTGATTGCCAATACAGAAAACCACAAAGAGACAGCAAAGACAGCAACTGCCATGCAATCATACCAACGCACTAGTTCACATTCTCAACTGGCCTGAAAATTAAGGCCCGGCCCAAAGATGGGCCCTAAATGGGCCGGGTTCGGGCAGCATTTGAGAACTGTGATTGCCATTGTCATGCAATCACATTAAAACTGCACTTTAACTAACTTTCCTCTTCTGCCCCCAATTTGCAAACTATTATATATTTTCCGGACTTTAAAGCGCACCTGAATATAAGCCGCACCAGCTAAATTTATAATAAATTATAAATAAGCCCCATAGAGGTCATAAAGATAGATTTAGAAGGTCCCCTAGTGGCCGTTAGCTGTACAAATCCATAGATTAGCCGCACCATTGTATAGGCCGCAGGGTTCAAAGCATGGGAAAAAAGTAGCGGCTTATAGTCCGGAAATTATGGTATATAGATAGAATAACACTAAATAAACATTATGCAAGAGCTAGTAGTTTAAAGATGATGTAAATAACAGCTAGTAATGTTATTCAGATGGTATGTAGGCCTACTGTATGTGTTTTTCTTTTCTTACTGGCAGACAAATACCAAGTGTGTTATTTAGATAACATGCTTGACGTCTACTTATCCTAGCTACCTACCTTGTTTTCTGAGCAAGTACTTCAAAAAAATGGTGTTATCCTGACCTTGCACTCGATAAGTCACTCTTGATGAGTTTGACTTGAAAAATGTACTTGAATTTCATTCAAAGGTCTACATGGCATACTCAAATGTAGTATTGGGTTCTAAAAGGTTGGATAGGTGACACATTTAGCTTAATCCAAATTGACATTTAGTTTCTATTTTGTCTGTGCCATCGTCACTGTTACTTGGATACAAATATTGACATATTGCATAGAAAATAAATGTATTAGCGGTTGACAGTCACCAGACCGGTCACAGGAATACAGTGTTCTTGAATCGCCTTGCCCATGTTGCCATACGACAAATGTATCGTTCAGCTAAAATACAAACCAGTCAGGCTGCATCAATTCACATTGAGCAGCTAGTTGTTACCAGCCAAAACCAAACATCATATTTAATCTGGACCCTGACATTAATGTGTTCAAATATCAGATCTGCAAGCTCACAATGCATCGCTAAGTTACACATTGTGAGCTTGCCGTTCAGTAATTTCACCAGGAGTTATGATAATGTGGTTATTAACATTTTGTATTTGTGTACGCTTTGTTTCTTTTTGCACTGAGAGGTTGTGGATGAATGACTTTACCTTGGGCGGAATGAAGAACTCCAAGTAGTACTCCTCTCCCCGGTCACTCCCTTCCTTGTCCCTCTCCCTCAGGACCAGGCGACATTTGTGCCAGCGTCCCCCTCTCCAGGGGACGTTGCCTCCACTGGCCAGGGGCTGCACGGGTCCCGTCTGTGCCACACCGGAGGCCGTTGAAACGTTGTTGTTGTCCGTGCCATGGTGCAGCAGACCGAAGGAGAACCCAGTGAAGCCGTGGCTCCCCGCAAACTCATCGCTGGACGAACTGATGCTCACCCCGCCCTCCCGTACCAAGCGGCTTGGCTTCCTGGAGGGGGCCATGGCGGCAGCGGCGGCCGCGCTGCTGGGGGGCAGTGTGGAGGCGACGTGGGGACCCAATGCAGACGAGGAGGAGAGGGCAGGGGGTGGAGAGCGCGACAGCCGGAGCTTCTCCAGCCGCTGGCTCCACTTCTCCTTCTCGCCGCCCTCGCCGTTGCTCCGCCGACGGTCGCGGGCCGCCTCCGAGAGCGAGAGGGAGGTGGCGCTGCTTGACGACGAGGGGGGAAGGGAGGAAGAGGACGAGTGGGGCAGGGAGAGTGGCAGGGACAGCGAGACGGGCATGGAGGAGGCGGGCATGGCAGGCTGTGTACCAGAGTTCCTCTTGCCGGAAGCGGCGTCCTGTACCCCCATGGTGTAGCTGTAGCTGGAGGGCAGCTGGCTCTGGCCCTGCGCAGAGTCGCTGGAGGAGCTCCGCCAGTGCAGGATGCCACGGACGCTGCCCCGCACGCTGCGGCCCACGTTCCTCAGAGAGAAGCGCTTCTTCAGTTTGTTTTTGGAGGAGTTGGACACGTTGTTGTTGCCTTTGGAGCCCAGGGTTGGCGGAGGAGTGACGGAGGTCGGCGGGATGTGGGGAGCGTGTGAGGGGTCTGCATTGTCCAGGCAAACCTCGGTGGGCTCTTCTTCCCTCTCCTCCACCTCAGTGTCTTCCCCCACAGGCGCCACCCCGAGCCAGCTGTCCTCCTCCTCCTCTTCCTCCACTGGCGCCTCTCCGTTCCCTGCTGCCACCAAGGCTGCTCTCTCCTCGCGCCGTCCGTTGTTGCCTCCCACCGAGGACGAGCACGAGGAGGAGGAGGAGGGCGGCAGAATTTGCGTGTGGGCGTAGGAGTCCTGAAACCTCTCGCTGCTGCGGTTCTCCAACACCAGCCGGGTGGGTGTGGGTTTGCCTGTGACTCGTGTCAGGTTGGTCGGCACACACTGGGGGTCCACTCCTGTGGAGGTGGTTAAGGGAGAGACAGCCTCTTCTTCCAGGGAGGTAGCATCCGACTGGGGAGCCCAGCTCCCGGCCTCCTCCCGCCCGGTGGCACAGCTTGACGGTGGCATGCCCTCTAGCTCACTCTGGAAATGGCGAACGAAGCGGTCGGTGAAGCGGCGGCAGAAGGCGGCTGCCGAATCCGGGGAGTAGTGTGGGTTCTCCAGGAGGAATGCCCGGAAGTGCCGCGCAAAGTCACCCGCCGCCACACGGGCATGCAGCTCACAGAACTCGGTCCAGCTCAGGCACGGAGAGGGGGAAGGCGTGGGTGTGTCAGACAGAGAGGACGGGTGAGCCTGAGGTGGGGGGCTCACCAGAAGGGGCAGCGGGGGAGGCCTGGGGGACAGGGGCAGTAAGGAGGGAGAAGGGGGCGACGGGGAGGGGGATGGTGAGGGAGGCAAAGGGGAGGAGTTTGCCGCCCGGGGGCTTGGTGGGGTTAAAAGAGAGCCGTTCATTCTCCTGAGAGGCCAGGGGCCCTGACTGGCTCAAGACAAATCAAATCACTTCAAAATGACGACAGAAACCTGAAGTGATTGCACAGCTGGTCTAATTGACTTGTGGTAAACACGGCACATTGGTCTAATAATTTACAAACGGGTGTGACCTTATGCCTTGCGCTCAGCTCCATCTAAAAACAATGCACCCGACCAATACGATGCTAAGCAATAACATCTAAAAGGATGTGCACTTCACTACATACTTAAATGAAATTGGTTTGTCATTATTTATTTAAAAAATAATAATAACTGGTTTTGAGTGGAGAGTAAAGGGGTTGGGGAGGAGGGGGGTGGGGTTAGAGGGTGTAGATGAGTCCGTTTCCAAAAAGTTTACCCCTTCTTCTTCTTCACTGTCTATTGTAAAGCTGAAAGGACACAACCACCACAGCCTGCGAAAGTAAACACAGGACAAATTGTGCACATGTGCACACGTTACATCACATTTCCAGAGTACACAACAGCACTTTCACACATTAATGGGATTATTACACACACAGCCCCGTCACCTGTTCAACCAAACATAATATGTGTCATACAAATAAATACAAAGCTACAAAATAATAACATAAAACAGGAACTTTGTCATGGCTGTTTCTATTCTTACAACTACTAAAAAACGGTGCTAACGTTAGTAAGTCTTGTATTAGCTATCGTTATTACACACATCAATAGAAACCAAAGCAGGGCAGCGGTGTGACATATCAGACCGTTTCATAGATGCGTTGAGCAGCCTGATGTATAATTAGCTTTTAGATCAGCGCTTGTCGGCGAGCGACACAGTCGTACGACGGAGCACATTGTATGCATTAAGCAGTGTAAATTAATCAGCTATAACTGGGCTAGCAAAGCAAGCTAGCTAGCTAGCCAGCCCAGTGAGTCCTGTTGCTCGCTGAGCTCTTTAAAAAAAACGCGCAGCAGCAGCCAGGAGGCAGTGGTGGAAAAAGTACTCAAGATTGTTTTACTTAAGTATAAGTATCAATACTGCAATGTAGTACTCTGTTACAATTAAAAGACCGGAGTTTACTCGAGTATATGTACAAAAATATTCGTATAAAAAAGTATACAAAAATCTTTTGAAAATAACATTTCTATACAGCTTGTCTGCTCCTTTATAATGGCCGAAATGTATAGGCTACTAGCTCTGGTCCATAGCTCTAATGCGCAGGGCAGAATCGTAGAAGCAGTAGAAGACTGAAGAAGGCTATGGACCAGAGCTAATAGGCTACTGCAGGGCTGAAGCGGTCAATGTATGTTGTAATAATAATCAAAATATTCAAAATAACGAGTTAACTAAAGTTTTCAAATAAATGTAGTGGCAATAAAATATTTGCCTCTGATATGTAGTGGAGTAGTAGTAAAAGGATTGAAATTTGGAAATATTCAAGTAAAAAATAAAAAAATACCCCAAATTGTACTTAAGTACAGTACTTGAGTAAATATACTTAGTTACTTTACACCACTGCTTGATAATAACGTTAGCATTAGCTTGGTTTATGTGGCAGATGGCGTGCTTCTGGTTTACGGTCTGTCTGTAACATGAAGCACATTGAATCACTGAAGGCTAGGCTAACCGTTAGTCGCAGCCAAAGCTAGCTATTAATAAACCCCAAGCTAGCCAAAAGCAAGCAAGAGCAGCAGCAGCAATGTTGCTTCAGTTGACAAACCACAATGTTTTAATGATGTTACGTGGGTTTCTGTTACCTGTGTTTTCTACGCTCCCGCGTTGTGTTGCGCTGTCTCTCCGTGTCCGTGGACCAAAGCGGCTCAACATGCTCTCGGTTGTAACGTCAGTAACCTTATCATGTTGTTTTATGATGCTTCTTCTTCTTGTTGTTGTTGTTGCTGCTAAATATGAATATTGCTGTGTGCCTGCCTTCTTGCCTGGACCACCACAGTCTCTTCTCGCGATGCGTGTGCGTATTTCTCTCGCGATAAATAGATGGTGTGGAGGGGACGTGCGTTTTCAACATACGTCGTCGTACGGCGGTGTCCCGTGACCCGTCCCCCCCAAATAAGAGACATAAAATGTAGTGATTTGTGAAAACATTAAGTCACGCTACAAGGGTGTTCTACTTATTTGTGTGTGTGTGTGTGTGTGTGTGTGTGTGTGTGTGTGTGTGTGTGTGTGTGAGTGAGTGATTGAGTGAGTGTATGTATATATATATATATATATATATATATATATATATATATATATATATATATATATATATATATATATATATATATATATATATATATAATTTATATGTATTTCAGGTAGGACTCAGACGTGAGTGCAGGGTTGTGAGTATAGCATACGCTGCAATATAGTAGCCTATACTGTAGGTATGGCTGGAGCCTGGAGATGGTCAATTCAATTCAAATGAGCCTTATTGGCATGGGAAAACAAACGTTTACATTGCCAAAGCAATTAAGTGTCACAAATAGGCTACAATAAAAACAGTTGGAGGGGGTACAGCATTTTGTAAACAGAGCTATGTCACATTGCATCGTTGTATGTTATAACAGCCGTATTAAGCTTTTTTTAAACAAATAGCAGCAATTATTTTGTCACTCTGGGACAAATGGGGGAATGGCAGCAGACTGTTTAAATTGTATACAGAAGAACTCAGATTTAAGATTGTTTAAAAGGTAGAAGCTCTGTGTACATGTGCAAGGTCCAGTGGTCTACTTGGTACAGATACCTAGTCCTTAGGGTGGTTGTATTTCAATGGCTAACCTTCTTTTGTCAGTCACAACAGTTCACAAATATTGCTGCTGTGTTTGCACATTGTTGTATTTCTCCCAATAGGTATGGGAGGTTTTTTTGTCATTGGTCATAGTTTCAAACTCACGTTGGGTGTGTGTAATCTGTATGTGTCTCTGATGTCTTGGTATAGTGGGCAGGTGATTAAAAAGTGTAGCTCTGTTTCCACCACATTTTGTGTGCAGTGGGTGTAGCCTATAGTCTGTCTTCCCTTGGGAGCGGGGTCTGTCTATATGGCGGCCATTCTCTATTGCAAAGCTGTGTTCACTGAGTCTGTACCTATAGTCAATGCTTTCCTATAAGTTGTGGGTCGTTTACCACGTTCAGGTATTAAGCCAATGTTTATTCTCTTTTTAGTGATAGATAGCATTCCATTTTGTCTTTCCAGTATGACAGGTAGCTTTCTTTTTGTTTTCTTATTCTTGTTAAATCCAAAGGGTTTTCTGTCTTGTGGTTGTGCTTGTGTTTGTGTAGGCTATATAGTCCCTGGATCAGCCGACAGGGGGCATCCCTGTAGGTTTTCTCTATGATTGAGAGCTATGCAGAGTTTGGTGTTTATCCCATTTTTCGGGTTCTTGGTTGGTAAGGGCCCAGGGACCCCAGATTTCACAACCATAGAGGGAGACCAGATTTGTATTGGGATGTCTAGCTTAAAGTTCCTTTGGTGGCATATAGAAAGCACTTTTCTCTCAGATTGTTCGCAGCTTTGTTGAAGTTTCCTGTGCTACTGATGTTTAGGCTAACAGGTATAAGTAATAGTTTTTTGTGTGTTCTAGTGCCGTCGTATTTAGAAAGAATTGTTGGTTCAGGTGATTATGACTTTTTTGAAATATCATAATTTTGTCTTGGCTAGGTTTACTGTCAGGGCCCATGTCTGTGAGAATTTGTGTAAGGGGTCAAGGTGCTGCTGTAAACCGTCTTTAGTAGGGGACAGTAACACCAGGTCATCTGCAAACAGTAGGCATTTGACTTCTGTGTCTTCTGTATCTAGAGTGGATACGAAAACGGTTCGTGAGTCGCATATGTCCACAGGAGACTTGAGTCCAAGATGTAGATGACCGGACACAGACAGTAGGCGGGCTCTAGATCGGATCTGAGCACTGAGCAGTAAAACGGAAAACACGCTTTAAGTTAAATTAAACTCCAAAGAAATTAACAAAGTAGTTAGTTAAGTATAGTCTGGCTTAACATACAACAAATGTTGTATTGGCTCCGGTGATATGATTATATCATACATAAACCTAGACAATGTTCCTGTTATTGGTTGAATTACTTTATTTCACTTTTTTTATTTTTACTTTTTCTTCAAAGCCAGTTTTTGAATTAAAATTATATACTTTTATTTTATGTAAAGTGGTTAAGTGGTGAAATCATGAGAAACCGAGAAACCGATAACGTCTGCAGCTGCATGAGTGCATGCACTACAAATTATTATGCCAAAGGGGAATTTGAAAGTCTTTTATTAACCACATGAACCCTAGCTAGCGTCGGTCCATATTCTGGGGGTGAAAATGTGCCGAAGAGATTTGGAGACATTAATGGAAAAAAGGAGGGGGCCTAGTAGCCACTAGCCACGGGGGTGTATATAGAATTTAAGACTATGTTATTGTGTTATTATTCATTTATGTTAGGAGCCAGTTGCACCACCTCAAACTTAGCCTAGTTATAGCTTAAATGCCTTATGCATTGTATATACAGTACTGCATAAGCCATAAGGCTAAGTTTGAACTTGGTGGTGTAACTGTACTGTACATGTCCACTGCTCCTCTATGGAATTTGTTTTGAAATGATGCAGGACATTGAACCACCACTAGATGTAGCAATGACACAGTCAGTCTGTGACTTTGTTGAGTTCACACAAAGTGTAATAATAATAATAATACCGGTAATACTACTACTAATAATAATAATAATACTTTATTTACATACCACCTTTCATATAAATGCAGCTCAATGTGCTTTACAGAGCAGAGCAGAACAGAAAAACAAAAATATGATAGGCTATACCATTAAAACAAGCAAGCACTTAAAACAATAGCAAAGAACAAAAAACATGCAAGCACCAGGGGGGCAGTCAGACGGATATTTTGTGAAGCCACTAAGGAAATGAAAGTTCATATAATGGCCTGTTGTGGCGCTGTCATTGGGCTCAAAAAAACCCATAGTCCCATAGAAGTCCATGTATTTGGGCCCAACTTCACCTAGACTGTATTACCTTAATAAACATGGTCATGAATACTTTTTGCTTCCAGTCACTAGTTTAAAGTCTAATTTCTAATGTCATAATATTCTTTTTGGAAAATTATGGTCCCATTTATTTAAAAAATGACCATAAAGTCGCGCATGTTCTGAGGGGCGTGGCTACCGTTACAGTCTATGAACGGGATCCCCCACCCACTCGAGTCAAAATAAAAACCAACGAAGAAGAAGGGGGGAAGTCCCGCCTCGTTGTCTGGGCCAGCCAATGGCCAGCTGGGCCCAAACGGATCTAGAAAGATGGCGACTTCCATTGCAAGGACTGACAGGCTTCATTTTACGTTCATGTTAGACCCGCGGAACGCTTTGTCCATATTTTTTACAGTCTATGGCAAGCACGCACACAAGACCATAGTCACACACACACACACACACACACACACACACACACACACACACACACACACACACACACAGACACACACACACACACACACACACACACTTAACATCTTTATTTGGATTCACATTTAACAAGACATTCTTGAACACAAAACGTGCAAACTTGGAAAACTCTACAACAATTGCTTCAGGATACAGATCACAGGTACAGGAAACATCGCCTTCTCCATATATGGCCTGACGGTTATTGCAGACACTGAACAGAATTTTGCCAATGCAATCTGCAGGCCCTCACGACTGATTTAGGGACACATTACTTGTGTTAGTATTTGGAATACGAACACAAGTATGGTTTGTATTTGTAGCCAAGCTGTATAGTGTATAGCATCCTTAAGATTGGTACTTAAGCACCTTGGTAAGGAATGCCTCTTCCAGACTGTGGTCCAATGTACATGCCACTTTCAAAATGCTCACTTCTCTACTGTCCTCATCAACAACAATATCTGGTGTATTAGCTGTGACATCTGAAAAGGCATCATCTTCATTATTGTGCATGAACATTGCAGTTGAAACACACGCACACACACACACACACACACACACACACACACACACACACACACACACACACACACACACACACACACACACACACACACACACACACACACACAGTATAAATCATCATTTATACTTAAACAAATATTGTACTACACTTCAAACACATTCACCACATATATTTTGGTTATTAGAAAATAGCATGTCTAAAAGCTCACATCACGTCACGATGTGACACGTTGGGAGATTTTAGTTGTATCACACATGTCTCTGCTGACTCAGTCTGGCAGATATTTCAACTTTTTATGTTTTTTGTTTAGTTTTTTGTTCTTGTTGTACAAAAGCCTCCTCTCCTTTCCTTCTGTGTGGGGATTTAAATTAGAATGGAACAAAACTAGTGACAAACTAGTGAACACACATACACATACACAACAGAACTGGGCAACAAAACAAAAATTCTCTATAATTGAATTTAAAAATCACACTCGTTTGAAGTAAAGGGCGCATTTAAAGTGCTCTAAGCAAACATTAAAAGTCCATAGACTTGGCTGCTACTTCATGTTTGTTTAAAGTGCTCTAAGCCAACATAAAAAAGTCTATGGACTTGGCAGCTATATGGCAGCTATATGGACTTGGCAGCTAAATTCCGAAAGCCAGACATTGGAGGGGCTATAGTGCCCATCAAAAATGGTAAATGTTGCATAATAGCACCTTTATCCAAAAGTACTTTATATTGTTCATTACCTTCACCCATTCATGCACAAACTCACACTCACACTCACCATGCAAGGCACTAACCTGCCTTGCATGGTTTACACTGCAGTCACATCCAGTCAAATCTAATCTTCTGGCCCAACCGTTCACTGCATTGTGACCAGATCGGATCTGTCACACATCTGCGTGTTCAGACTGGCAGCCAAATCCAGATTTCCATGTGACTTGTTTGTGTTTAGACCTACAGTATTTACAAATCCAGATTGGAATCTGATTTGTTTGAATAGATCTAAACACAGGACCAGATTCCAATCTGGATGTGGCAAAGATCTGATTCAGGGTGGATTTGGCTGCCAGTGTAAATGGGGCCTTACAGGAATATTTCACGTTGAAACATCTCCATGATTTTGAATTCATGGAGATGTTTTCGTTTTTGTCGCATTCCTGAGACAATAATTCAATGACCGGGTGGCGGGTCAGTAGAGACTACCGGATGTCTCTGGTCATTAAATTATTGTCTCAGAAAAATAAGATAGAACATAAGCAGCATTTGTTTCGGTGAACTATACTGTCCTGCTCAAGGACACTTTGACACTGACCCGGAGTCAGTGTCAAAGTGAATCAGGAGGCTGATATGCCGCTCTACTATCGCCTGAGCCACCTCAGTTCCTATTTTTAAGATAGTAAACAAATACATTTATATTTTTAATCCACAATTAAAATCAGATAAGGATATTACAACAAATTAATACTTTCCATGACAGAAATAGCTTTTGTCAGATTTGAAATCCTAATCATCATCGGATAATGGGTTGGATCATGAATGCCCCATTCTTAGAAATCCCTGGGCTTCTAAGCCCATAAACCCATATAAACCCAATACATTTTTATATAGGGGCCCCCCCGAGATAAATAGCACATCAAATGAGAGTCTGTGGCTATTGAACTGGGGGTCCTTGAAATTAAAAAAAGGTTGATAATCACTGTTCTAAGCAGCACAGGGAGCCCTCGTTTTCTGATCCAGGCTCAGAACCATGGTCTGATGCTGCTGCAGACGAGCCTCCCTCCCGACTCTTTTTGCCCTCATTGTCCGACTGTTCAGACTCAGACTGCTGCCTCCTCTTCACTGGAAGGTTGCTCCCAGAGAAGTTCTCATCCGAGTGCCAGCTGCCGGCCTCGCTGCCAGAACCGCTGTGGGAAGAAATGTGCTTCTTGTGGCCACCTTCATTGTCAGAGCCCAGACCAGTGTTTGTTTGGTTTCTGTCTATTTTCAGGCAATCCTCATCTGAAGAAGAGTCAGAAGATGAGATGATGGCCTTAGACTTGATCTTCCCTTTAAGGGAACGTGGCACGTGTTCAGATCGTTGTTTCTTGGGGAGTGGTCCTCCCTCCTCACCGCCATGCTTTCCTCCCTTAATGGGTTTCCTCCGCTTCTTGCGTGACTCCTGACCTTCTTTCAGCTCACTACTGCTACCAACTTTTCTCATCTTTTTCATGGGCAAGTCTTCATCAGAGTCATCAACGATAAAATCATCGACATCCCTTCCTTTCTTCCGACGACCTCTGCCTCCTTTCTTCCTTTCTTTGGCTTCCATGTCTGCAAAAATGTAATTTAGTTTTTCTGTGAGCAAGTTCTTGGTCTTCTCCACGTACATGGCTCTCTGCTCCAGAAGCCTCTTCTGCTCCTCAGCCTCCTTGTTTCGCTTTTCCTCCTGTATTTTCAGTAACTGCTGGCGTAACAGGTCCCGCTCCTTCTCCTGTTTGGCTCTGAGATATTTTTCCTCCTGATCCTGCTTCTGTGCACGGGTTACAATGTACTGTGCCTGGCTCAGGAGGTCAGAGCACTTGCTGGCATCAGAGGCAGCAAGTGCAAGGTCAACTTTCATATTGTCTTCAGGCTTACTGAGATAGCTGAAATACCTGTGGGCCAGCTTCAGATGTTTGACTGCACTAAGCACAGCCTTCAGGTTGCTTTTCTCATCTTTCAGAACCAGAGTGGCCAACTTCTGGAGCACCACGGCCACATTGAACATCAATACCGTGTCATTGGGTGCCACATGGCATGCCTTCAGTAACATCCGTTTACACTCTTGCAGTCTTCCACATTTGAAAAATGCCCTTGCGAGGTACAGCAGCAGCTCCGAGTTCTGATGCTTGTAGAATTTCTTCAGGCAGTTCTCATACAATCGAACAGCAATGATGTACTGTTTCTGTTCCATGTAGATGTGAGCCAGATTTAGCCATACATCACTGATGTCGGCTGTGGCCTCCCTCACTTCGACAAACACATCATGTGCATCTCTGAAGTAACCCTTATGGGCCAAGACAGCACCTATCCCATTGGCAGCATAAAGGTTCTTGCCATCTTTTTGCAGCACCTGTTCATATATCGCCAGGGCTCGGTCCTGGTGCCTCTTTTCCTTCTCGCGATCTCTAGTGGGCTTGTGCAAGGTCTGTAGCCACAGATTACCAAGAGCCAGCATGGAGTAGGTGTCATTCTGAGTTGATGGCTGCTTCAAGATATGCTCAAACCTTTTTTGACCTGGCCCCCACTCCTGCTTGGCCATGTGAAGATTCCCTAATAGGGACCAAGCAACTTCATGATCGTGATTGATCTGCAGGGCTTCTTTGAACAGGTCAGAAGCTTCATCAAAATGTCCTTTGTCACGAGCCATGGCTCCAAGACGCAAGTAGCAGTCAATATAGCTGGGATGTTCTCTCAGGATGTTTTTGTAAAGTTTTTCAGCTTCATGGAATTCAAACATAGCCTCATAGAGGCGAGACAGATTATAGGAGGTGGTCACAGAGATGTCATTGTAGTACTGCTCATCATGCTCTCTCTGAGCTTTGGCCTGGTCCAGAGATGCAAGAAAGTATTTCTTGGCATCTCCAAGGTTGCCTGTTCTGAAGTGGAGAGCCCCCAAGTTGTTGAGTATCTCAGGGGGAACATCAGCGTGCACCTTCTGAAGGGTGCGAATAGCTTCGCTGTAAGCGGACAGAGCAACTTGGATGTCCTTCTGCTCAAGGAGTTGAGCTAACTCAATCCAGGCTTCCACATCATCTGGGCACTGCTCTGTTACCTTCTTCAGATAGCCACAGCCAATGTCACGCTTGTCTTGATCTTCGGATGCTGAATAGAGAGACCCCAAGATCTTCATAGTTTCATAGTTGTCCTTGTAGACCTTTAATACCTTTTCAAAGCACTGTGCCGCCTTCTCATTGTCTTGTCGATGGACATATATCTGTCCCAGGCCGAAGAACGGCAACACAAAGTTGTAGGAAGCAAACCGTGTCGCCTGGTAATAGTACTGGAAAGCTTGGTCATAGTCTTCTTGCACATGAAAGGATCGAGCCAACTGGTAGCAACTCTCCGCTTGTATGGCCTCCACCTCCGTCTTGTGGAAAGCGTGGCGCGCCAAGTGTTGCACTTTACTATAGTCTTTTTTAAAGAAGAAATGGTTTGCCAGGTGGTTGAGAACCATTGGGTTGCTGGGGTCAATGGTATAGGCTTGTGAGAGGAGCTGCACCCCATTCTTAATTGAATCTGCTTCCTTACTGTTGAGCTGTAGTACTGCCAGGCCAACGAGGGCCCCAACACACTGGGAGTTGAGTTCCAGGGCTCGACCAAAAGCCACAAGGGCCTTCTCCAGTTTATTGAGCTTGACAAAACAGTGTCCCATGCCAAGTCTCACTTCAGCAGGGCAACCGGGGTTTGCTTGCAGAGCCTTTCTGTAGTAAGCCAGTGCTCCTCTATAGTCTTTTTTATTGAAGGAGATGCAAGCCTTACCAAGCAAAGCGGGAATGTTGTTGGTGGATTGGTTCAGGACAAAGTGGAACTGGGCATCAGCCTGGTCCATTTTGTCTGCTTCTAGAAGGCACAAGCAGGCTCTTCCCAACAAGTGGTCCTGATCATACATGATGATCTTGTCTGCCGCGGTGTACAACTGTGTGGCCTGTGTGATGACCTTCTTCTTGGCGTCTTGGTTCTTTTCTTTCCGGGCCCGCTGCACATAGTACGCTGCCAGTGTGTCGAGGCAGGTCATCTGATCTTTTTCATGATCTCTGTAATCCAGGTTGCCATCGATGCGGGCTGCCTCGAGGAGCTTCACGAAATCTTCCGTCTGCCCCTGCCTGTAGTACTCCAGTGCCAAATCGATCCATATATGCATCTGTGTACGTTCCTGCTTCAGAATATTGATAAGCTCATCTCCTTCTGGCAACTGATCCAACTCTAGCTCAATTACCTCATCTGTGTCCCTTAAAGGGATGTCTATAGAACCACGAGACATCCTTAGTGAGGGAAAATCCACTTGCTTGTCGCGTTTTGAACACTTTCCAACACCAAATATGGAGCACACACTGAGGTTATCGGTGGAAATGTCATCAATATGTAGATATTGATCACATCACAGTGATGACGTCAATGTGGGATCCATATTCTGAAGATCGGTGGATCAGGAGGTGAATCCACTAGGTGGAGTAGTGTTGGCAGCGGGCAGTTCTACAGTTATTGCGTGGGAGAGCACAGTCTTCAGGTACTTGTAGGCCAGTCTATGACGCTAGTACAGTTCACAGCTTTGACATACCAACTTGGGAGAGTTCGGAACTTGTTTCCATATTCGGGCATATCTGTCCAGGCAAACAGACAATTGTCTTTCTTTCCTATAGGCTCCGTCTCAGACGCGACATATTACACAGGTTGTGCTTATAACCACGCCCCGGGCAAGTTAAGTTTACTGAGGTTAAGGTTAAGGTTAGGGTTAGGTATAGTTTTACTAGGGCCCGTCACTATGACTGCAGACATAAACATAAACAAACCAGGGATCTCCATATCCCATCTATGGACATAGAAGGGACACGGATACACAAACAGATACAGAGATCTCCATAATATGGACACAAAATGGACACAGACAGAAGGGTACAACAGGACTCTGACAAGGCCCTCGCCCCCCAACACTATCATCAGTCATGATGGAGGTGTGAGGGCTGCAAGGCGTATAAAGTATATAAATGTAAAAAATAGTCACAATGGATCTAATTACAATGTAGCTTCCATGTGAATCTCGGACGTTATGTGGGCATTCTATGTCATCGGTCATCCATGACGTCGGTCAGCTCCATGTTCTAGCAAAGGTTTAAAAATAGCCGATCTACAAGCTCACAACGCGTTGCATAGTGACGCATTGTGAACTTATGTATCGCTATAATTGCTTTTAAAGCCATTTCACAATATGGGGGCAGCAGCCAGAGGCTCTAACTCTTTTTTATGGTGGGGGTGGGGCTTGAATTAATGACATTCATTCAAGAATAACACTAGGTTTTTTACACTCAAAGCCATAAGCTTATAAAAATGTGCTCTTCAACTATGGAAATGTTGTGGCTCAGTCTAATAATGTTGAGGCCCATGTGTATCTCAGAATTCATGTGGTTGTCTATGACGTCAGTCATCTATGACCTGGGGCAAAAAATGTTCAGAGGTAGTTTGTTGTCCTACTGGCCTACTGTATGTGTGCTATTTGTCACTATTTGTTGCTATTTGTTAGTCTGGTGGACTAACTTTTATGTTTTATTGCTATTTTTTGATGATATGAAGCACAATTGTTTTTATTGTTGTATTTGTATTATTTATTTTCCTTTCTCACTTTTAGTTTTTCTATTATTTTATATACTAGGCTATATGTTACAGTACAAGCGAGAAACCAGTAAGATCTAAAAAGGCTTGCTTGTCTCAGAGTTCTGAGGCTCCTAATTGAGCGATCCACACCACCAAAGGCCAGCCACCGACAAAATAAAAACAAAAACAAACGACCTACGCAAGCTCACAACCGTAGCGTTGCATGCACAAAATGTGAACAAATATCCACCAAAAAATGTATATAGGCTATATACTGTATATTTGCAATAGAGACAAATAAAACTATTTAGGCATTACTGACATGCGTGCACAGGCCATTTGGTGTTTGGTATCTGTCCATTTTGCGAGATTATGCAGACACACGAACAGACATTCTTAGAGCAGTGATTCTCAACCTGTGGGCCAGGGACCAATGGTTGGCAAGTGGTCCCTCAAAATCTTAATGATAATATAACATAAAATAATAATATAACAATAAAAAACAGTGCTTTGTGATACCAATAACTGGGGACACTTTATAGTGTATATTATGTTAGTTCCATTGATCCGAGCCAGAACGCAATCGTTTGACTGATGATCATTAATAAGATGGGTGGGCTTTTGATATTGTATGTATTGTATAGTAATGATAATATAACATTAATATTAAAATAATGAATGGAAAAAATATATATGTCATGGCATTTTTTCTTTAAAACAGGGCTCTTTTCAGGCCAAGGACCTGCACTTAAACCACATCACAGAGCACACGAAACCGCTTCGACGAGAATAGACGCTCTACGAGTCTGTTCAGCTTGCCTCCTTCTGGTCTTCAACCACCTGACATTTCCATGTCTCCTCCCTTTTCCACTCTCTTCATTGGCTTCTGGATGCTGTTCTTACACAGTACAAAACACTGATGTTGGCCTAAGGTAACCAAAAGTATGGGCACCCCCATGCCATGGCCCATATCTTCAAAACATCATCCATCCCTACAACCCTTCCCGCTAACTCAGATTAGCTAACACAAGAATGCTGATCGTCCCTTCCCTAAAACACCATGGACTCTCCATTTCACTCTCTCTTCTTGAATTTAGTTGACTATGCTGATATACTTGCTATTTTGTTTTGTTGTGCGTGATCAGATGTTCTCTGCCATACATTTTAAGAATGTGATTTAGAATGTTTAGAATGTTGTTTAGACAGATGTAGGTTAATTGTTTACCTACAAGATGCCACTAACTTGTTCTCTCTGCACCTTTTGTGACAATCTATGTTGACTAGAGGTCATGCTTACTCTACATATTTCAATTCTGCACTCTAAGTCACTCTGGATAAGTGTATCTGCTAAATTGTAAAGGGTAAATTATAAATTGAACAGACACTGAGGAGTCTATAGCAACCAGCAACAGAAGCCAGGGTGGACGGGCCACATAGATGTAGACTGAAAGATGTACAGGTGTGTCTGTGTGTCACGGACTCAGTAGGACAGAATGCCAGAAGGTTAATCCAGATACACTCCTACTCTGTTGAAGTCAGATAATTGAGCTTTCCCCCTTGTTACTGTTAACTGTTAACGTGGCAAACTTCAACCCAGACTCTTCATTCATGCTCAGACTATATATCCCAGTGACAGCCAGTGGTCTAAATCAAGTGTACAAAATACTAGATTGGGGTCAGAGATGAAAAGAATCACCCTTGGGTGAAGTGAAAGGCGCCTCACTCCTTTTAAACAAAAATTGTACTCTATAAACCAACCATAGACTTGGCTTGGCTATAAACTTGGCTGCCATATGACATAATTGACACAAATAGGGGTCTGTAGCCAAATACTGTACACATCAAAGTGGTTGTCCTCCCAAACGTATTTCACATAAACAATTAAAAAGATATAAATTTGCTAATGTGAAGGAGAATGCCTAAACCGTCCAGGGGCTAGCGAAGTCCTCCGACATGAAAATGCTTGACAGAGAGAGGTTTCTATTGACCGCGTTTGGTGCGAGTTCACGCACATCCGATGAGGAGCGCGTCTGTCTGTCCCTCTCCTCCCTCCTCTGGCGGCTGCCTTTCTCCTCCGTCTCCAACTCTTCCAGCCTCTTTCCCATCGTCAGGATCTGGAGCTCCAACGTCTTCCTCTCCTCCTCCATGTCTCTGATCTTCTCGTCCTGCGAGAGGAACCTCTCAAACAGCTTGTCTTTGGTCTCCTCCCATTCGCTCTTCTTCATGAAAGTCTGGTGCATTTCCTCCAAGGGTTGTTGGTCTCTTTTCGTCATGTGAGAGTAACCGATCATGACCGATGCCAGTGCAACGCCAACGCCCAAAAACTGCATGTTTGTCATGTGGGCCTGTTGTGAAATCAGAAGTTCCGACATGACTTTGAAAAAGGAAG
Organism: Protomyctophum bolini; assembly: GCF_963924005.1. NCBI lineage: Eukaryota > Metazoa > Chordata > Actinopteri > Myctophiformes > Myctophidae > Protomyctophum > Protomyctophum bolini. Next base: position 21,329,569 of record NC_137872.1, on the reverse strand, counting down.
AGTTCATAAAGAACCAAGGCCCGGGCACTGAGAGTAGGTTTGAAAAGTAAAAGGCCTTTAACCGGGCGGGCTCGATACGAAATTAAAATAACAGCCAGGCCTGCGGCTTATCGAAGAAGATCATAAATTTGTTGAGCGCTTCATCTGTGAGAGCAAATGCAACTACTTAGACTTTGCACTGCTGTTGATGTTTATATCCCTGAGCTGTGGCGGGTTGCGTCACAGCTAAGCACTGACTGGACAGAATACTTTGACGATGCCAAGGTTGCTATGGTAACCCAGCCTTATCTCACAGAAATACGTATACAGACTTTTGGGTTTTCCAGTTGTGTGTACGGAATTGCAATTACGTACACACACAACTGGAAAACCCAAAAGTCTGTTTGACACTACTACTGTTTTGACTGCGACGGAGGCGTGGCTTTCACTAGTGGAAGTTCTATTTCACCGTGGCTCGTTCGGGCTGGGTGAGTTCGGGTTTGACATTATTTACTATTCTGTCCATTTTGGGTTACAACTTACAACTCGGCTCTACCGAACTTCATAAGGCTCGACACGGCAACTCGCGACCCCAACGGGTCTCCGTCATTGTCTATGGGAAGGATTTCATATGTACAGAGGTTGGGGTTTTCTAGTCATTTACTGTATGTATGGAATTGCAATTCCGTACATACAGTATCTACGTATTTCTGTGAGATCGGGTTGATGGAAAAAACTACTCGATTGTTTTACTTAAAAAGTAATCAATCAATCAATCAATCAATCAATCAATCAATCAATCAATCAATACTGCAATGTAGAGCTATTAAGAACTACTAAGTGAAAGGCCGGAATTGAAAATGTACTTTGGCATCAAAATAAACATTAAAGGTCTGGTGACTTTTCTTTCTTTTTTTCAGGTTTTCAGACAGCCATCTGATTGGTCCCTGACTGACTAACCAGCAGGCTCTTTCTGCCTTGTTCCGCCCTGTTTATGTTGAATTTTCTAAAACATGAATTTGGGAAAAACTCAAAACAAACATATTGTATGCAGGCATGCGCAGTCACCATTCTGCACCTGTGATGTTCCTTTTTACTTTTTTTTAAATATATTTTTTATCCCACGATTTTGTAAACCATTTTTCACCCCTGTGTCGGTCTCGCACAAATTTCTCGCACAATCGGTCTCGCACATATTGTGCGAGAAATTCTCGCACAAATTTCTCGCACAATCGGTCTCGCACAATTGGTCTTGCACAATTGGTCTCGCAGCAACGTAAAGTCAATCCTACTCCACGGTGCAGAGACATGGAGGACAACAGTGAACACGTTGCACTGCTCACTTCACAGGGGTGTGATTTATATTATTATTACAGTATTAGTTTTTTTCTTATGAAATCAGAGAGTCTTCTGTTTCATACGGTATATAGTATGTACATGTCGCTATAGGCCTTATTTTGTGAATAATAGTTGTTCAGGTCCATGCCTTCTCTAAAGTTCTCTCTGGTGGGCGCAAGCTGCATTCAATAGCCAATTACTGACAAACTGTACATGGGATCAACGTGTATTTGTTTTCCTCCTAAAAGTAGACATTCAGGGCTTTCATTCAGTGTGTAGTATGTATATGATATTATTTGTGTTCATTTTATATCTGTCTGTCGGGTCCGCGTCAATATGCCGACGGTCCATTGGTCCGATCGACAACCTACCTCAAACCCTCACCCTAACCCTAACCTCCCCCGGGGCAGACACCTAAACCTAACCACCCACCCTCTCCCGACCCCCAGCGCACCTCGGATCATAGGGTGCTTCCCCTGTCTGTCAATGTCTGTCAACTTCAACCTTCCATATCTCTGCTGTTTTTTCAAACGAGCAGAGTGCAGGCAAAATTGAAGTGGACAAGTTAGGCTTTCTTTTGATGTATGCGGTGTGATTCTCGCTATAAGAGAAAGCTGTGGGCCCCGAAAAAGTTCCTTCGTCCAATGTTAATCGCTCAGCATCACCAAGCCTGAGCTTACAGAATACCCCAGCACACTAAGTGTTAATAAGGTCCTGCTCTGTCGAAGTCACCAACGTCTTTATGAGATTATCAATCCACAGAATGTGAAAATCTCCAAAAAGTAATTAAATCAAACAATGTTGAAAATATTCTGTGATTAACCTCCTTGCCTTGGCTGATTGGCAACATACACATGCAAATGGACTTGCCGCCCCTTTAGGCACCACTAACAATACTGCACCACACTATTTTGGACCTCCTATGCACAGCTTTGTGTGTCTGTGTGTGTATGAGCACAGAATATACTCAGCTAATTGGTTGAGCACAGAATGTGATGTATGATGAGCACCCCTCACTTATCTAACTACTAGAATTTCGCCGGCCTTCGGCCGGCGAATCCTAGTTACATTGCAGCGCAATATGGGAAGAAGGAAATTGCTGGAGGTGACAGACTCCACTTCATGTTTCAGCTGTGTTTTTAAACTCAGTAGTGTGCCCTGCACATGTAGTAACGGATGGGTTATAAAGTATTATAACAGAAAGTGTTTTTTATTTCTCATAAATACGCAAACATGGTGAAACAACTACAGTCACAGAGAGCAGTGCCAAGGTAGCTGCTGCCTGCTAACGATGCGAACAACAGCCTTGCCTGTCGTGTGTGTGTGTGTGTGTGTGTGTGTGGGGGGGGATAGCACTAATTTTCGACATTTTACTGTGTCATAAATATTTACATCTGTAGCCTATATTGTGATTACATTTGACCGTACATTTGACTCTTGTGTTATATTCTTGTGAAATATTCAGTAAAGTATTGTGGTGAAATATTCACCCCAAGTTGATAAGATATGCAGAGAATATAATACCAAGAACCCCCAGTTTGAAATGCATTAGGCCACAGACCCCCATTTGATACCATTTGCTCTCTGGGAAAATCAGGGTCCATTTGGTTCCATTTGTATGCTCTTGGAGTATGATGACTGTGCTAACAGTATTATCATAAAATATGTCTCAGTTTGAAGATTCAAAAAAACATATTTCATATGTGTGAGCTTGTAAAGTAGAACGTTCAACCTAGAGACAGTGTTGCCAAGTCTGATCATTATAAGCTACTTTGGACTTGTTTATCTATTGGTAGTCCTTGACATGGAAATGTTTGAGTTCCACTGCTCTGAAACAACAACAACAAAGTTTGACAGTCAACACTATAATTGATTATTTTAAGACTAATTTCCGGAACATTTCTGATTTACCTACTTTGAACTGGCCTATTAACATTTTTATAGACCTGGTTGCTTGTTTCACTCTCAAATCCACGATATGTGGCAACCCTGGTCCCTGGTTTGTTTTGGTTTGCGTGTAGGGATGGGTATCGTTAGGATTTTTTCGAGTCCGGTACCGATTCCGGTTCTGCTTATCGATTCCGGTTCTTAACGCTTCCCTATTTCGGTTCCAAAATGATATAAAAGAGGTCAAATGTTTAACAAAAAAGCTCAATGTCAGGTAATGTGTATGTTAGTGCTGTCAGGCAATTAATCGCAAAACCTTTTTTGCTCTAAATTCAATGATGAACTGAAAGAAAACGCTGTATTGTAGAGATCAGGTTTGACAACATTAATGTTACTTTTTTTATTTACCTTTTTTCCACATGACGTATGAAAAGTGCAATGTGCATTATTTTATGGCTTGCCCATTTTCTCTCTTTTGAATAATTCTGTGCAATTAGCACATTCAACACAAACAACTGTTTCCATAAAACAAACTAACATAGGCTACTTCTCTATAAGCAGAATCATGAATAGGCCTATTTAATGTATACAAAAGGAGAAGAGAGAGAGCAATGTGTTTGTGGCTCAAACTTTGTCTAATATTGTTTTAGAGCAGTGGTTCTCAAACATTTTCATGCCAAGAGCAAAGCACCCCCAATATTTTTTCAATCTACAAAAATAATCCCCAAATCGCTTATAAATTAAATTAAATTAAATTACTTACTAATCGCTTATTTGGCAACACTGGCCAGAAACCACCAGTGTTGATTCTTTTTGTCTTATTTTGTATAGACCTAGGTGGCTTGTTTCTGCCATAGAGTTATACTGGCAACACCTCTGGTTTCTATAGCTAGCTGGTGCTGCTGCTCTCTCGTCTCTACATGTGTGTACTGTCAGTCCCAGCTCCGTGACTGGGAGATGGGACTGTCGATAGTCTGGATAGAACTTTCTGTTACAGTTAAATCAATACAAAAGTACCACACAACTGAAAAGTATCGCGACTGTGACGGCGATCATGTTTGGACATCTATGGACAGCTATTTTGGACAGCTATTTTTCGTGGCACATTATGTTTAATCACAACAACGTCACGTTTACTTTAGCTCCTCAATGTGTATGTGTCTACGTGCATATGCGCTCTGCGCTCCAGTCTTAAGCATTAACATTTCAATGGCCGAGGATCGTTAGAGTCTATTGTTCCGTGTTGTTGTTATCGCACGTATAATGGTTAGATGTGTGACAACGCAACAATAGGAAGCGATTACCACGGTCCATTCTGTTGCTGGCTCTCCAAGTAGCATGATCTGATTATAATCAGCTGTTTTATGTGCGTGCGTGCGTGCAGGGTGTCACCCAGGAACCGATAGAGAGAACCGAAATTGAATTATTGTAATGGGTACCCGGTACTCGAGCATGTTCGGTTCGGTACCGGATTGGTCCCGAGGTTCGGGACCCACCCCTATAATTGCGTGTGGATGTTTTTTTGTGTTGCTTTAGCATCTTTAGCACAGTAGCTATCAGAGGCTGCTGCTGCTGTCATGAAAACGCAAGTTTCTGTGCCAGAAGCTCACGTTAGGTCTGCGCCCCCCCCTCTCTCTCTCTCTCTCTCAGAGTCTCTCTCTCTCTCTCTCTGACGTTCTCTCTCTCTCTCGCTCGCGCGCGTTACTCTAACACGTCTTTCTGTCTCTCTCTCTCTCTCTCTGTCAGAAAGCGTTGTCAGTTTACTCACAGCACCGTCACTCCTGTCAGTTATTTCGTCGTGTATTGGTAGCCTATATGAGCCCAATATTGGCGTTACGCATTTCACTTGAATAATGTTGTGTGCGCACGTGCGCACGCTGAGAAAGACAGTTATTTAATGAAACTGAAAATTATAACGTGCTGCAATGCTGTCTCGCCGCCGTATAGCCATTCCTGTGTGTGTGTGTGTGTGTGTGTGTGTGTGCAGGCGTGTGTAGTCGGCGGTGGGCTGGCAGGCGAAAATAGCAAAAGCTATACGTGTAATGTAAATATTTCGGCACAATCCAAGTAGTGACAATGAACAATGTTGATTTAACTAAGGGATTAGCTGAGTGTTTTATTTTGTAAATACAGGGATTTAGAAGGGATAAGCACTAATTTCTCCCCTTCCTTCTTTCTGTTATCCTGCGAGGGCCCTAAAAAGCAAGATGGCTGATTGTGAGACTGAAAGAAGTAGTGTGGGGGCGGGCCTGGTGGGCCTATGAGAACACAGAGCAGTGTTGCCAGGTTTGCGAATTGTAAGCGAGTTGTAGTGTGTGCAAGTAGCCTGGTTAAAAGGCCTTGTTTCTGCCCCTGTGGGGCAACAGCAGTTTCTGTCGACCAGTTTCTGTCCACCGCTTTTGGCACGTGACCAACTTAAGAATTGTTAAATTAGATAAATGCACCAAGTCTGTGTGTGTGTGTGTGTGTGTGTGTGTGTGTGTGTGTGTGTGCGTGTGTGTGTGTGTGCGCGCCACGTAACTCGAGAACCGTTCGTCCCACTGACTTCAAATCCGACACACACATTCCACAACGCCACAAGGAGTGCAGTGGCCGGTGTCGAGTCGGTCGGACCCACGGTTGTCCAGAACTGCCACAAAAGCCCTCTGGAGCTGTCCTGTTCTGACATCATTCTGACATCTGCATAGATTCCATATTTGGGCATGCCTGACAAAGAAATCCATATGAGCATAAAAGGGACACTGACATAATAACTGGGTGGGGCATGTATTTCCAACAAATCGTTCCAAGTAGGTCAGTGCCCAATGGGCACCGCTCTAGAGGCTCTGGACAGCCTATTGATCACCCCTATATCTCCATATATGGAGCTGGCCTGGTCTGACATCACAATGATGTTTTGACATCGGCATAGACTCCGTATTTGGGCATGCCTGATAAAGAACTCCATATATGGACATAAAAGGGACTGTGGTGGGGCATGCATTTCCAAGTAGGCCAGTGCCCAACGGTCACTGCTCTAGTATATTACATAATATTTGATGAAAGAAATCACGGAGAAAATCAATGCAGAAGAGAGGTTTGCAGGATGAGAGGTCACAGAGGTCTGTGCTGTCCTATAAAAGTTCTGAGGTATTCTATTTATAGTGACTCATAGGAATAGACTATGTGACAAGACAGAATTCCCACATCCCAGGCCCCGCAGAGTAGTTCTGGAGTGTCCTAGTGGTTCTGATCGAGGGTAGCTACTGGGATGTTAAGTCGGGACTTGATCACCCCGGCTGGGTCACCTGAGTGAGGGGTATGATGTTCGAGAGACCCGAAACCTGATGACCTCAGGATACATCACTGAGAGTGAGAATACGTCCCAGGTGCATCCATGCGATGTATTTTCGTTCATCAGCTACTAAAGAATCCGTTGCATGGGGGGAATGTCCTCAATCCTCTATGTACTCCCAGAGGTCATTCTCATAGCCTTCGTGTACATGCTGTAGCAGTGCTCTTCGCCTGCCCTCACAGTATCTGAACTTATCCTGTACTTTCTGCCTGATGTCCTGCAGAGAATCCTCAGAGATTTTCCGCTCCAGGTAGCCAGACAGCACGTCAGTGGCGTTTTCCAGATCCACCTGGTTGTTCTCGAATATAATGGACTGGTTGTTCTTCCTGAGGTAGAAGGCAAAGGCGTAGGTGTACATGAGTGTGGAGCGGCACTTTCCCAGATAATCTACGGCCGTCTTCAGGAACTTCACCTCGACCCAGGACATGTTGTTCTGGGTCACCTCCTCCATCTTCTGCTTGACCTGATCGTAGAGTTTGTGCTCAAAGCGAAGGCCCTGCATGTGGTTCATGTAGCGGTTGAAATAGAACAGGTACCTCTCCAAGGCTACCCTGGATTGATCTGCTCGTCTTTTCTCTTCTTCTTCAGCATACGTATTGCAGACATGGGTACCATAGTGTGTCCGTGGACCCAGGCAGATCCAACAGAACTCAGCTTTGCAGCTGTGCTTCCAACAAATCATGTGATTGCAGCCGCCGTTCTTCTCTATGGTGACGTGGCATTTTGGACAGTCCTTGGTATTTGCTTCAAACCAGTTTGCAGTTTCGCTGTCATCATTACACTTCTTGACCCATTTCTTCAGCTTAGCACACTTCAAAGGCTTGTGACAGTTTTCCCCACAGCTGAAGCAGAACTCACGGCCACACTTGCACCTTACAGACTTGTCATTTGGATACTGGACTTTGATGACGTGTTGACAGCCAGGGGCAGGACACCACTTTAACAGTCGGTTACACTCTACAAAACTATTTGTGATTAAATACTGGTACTTCAACTTCACATTTGACTCTGTTATGAGACGCATGACCGTGTTGTCATCGACCAATATGTCACAACGATGAGCAGGGCAAGAAATGGTCTGTCCCTTTCCTTCTTTCATGATTTTGTCGGTCAAGTAATATCCCCAGCACCCCATACAGAAGTTGTGTCCACACTCCAGGCCTGTAAAGTACGTTTTGGGATAGTCCAGGTAGCAGATCTGACATGGGACATCCTGTGCAGTTGATGTCATGTTGATCGCACAGGTCTGCGAGTTCTTACTGGGATTGACCACATGACACTCGGAGAACAGCTTGTCCAGGTTTCCATCAAAGTACCTTTCCATCAGCTTCTCTTTATCCCAGTTGAAGTGACTGAGAAAAATGCGCGTGATTGTCACAGGGTTCTGGATGACCTCGTTGACCTTCTGGATACACTCGACCATGTGCTGGACGAGCTGCTCAGTGGTCAACACTTCATGGTGGTAGTCCTCCTCCTCGTGTCCCGGTCCGTCCGTGCCACCTCCGTCCATATTTCTACTCTCGTCTTCGCACCATTGCCTTCCGTCCAGCACAGTATCCACGTCAAGCTCTGAGGTCATGTCTCCTTCATCAGAGTCTTCGGTGTAGAGGAAGTGGTCTGACAAAACCTCCTTTTTGTACTTGCTTCTCTTTTCTACTTGCAACTCCTCCGGTCTTTCCATCCTCAGGGTACTGATCCACTCTCTGGACTTCCTCTCTTACTTAAAGTACTTCTTAAATGCTGTTGCATTTCAAAAGGAGCTCTCCCTTTAAGCAGTGCTCACCCGGGCATTTATACCCCAGAACTCTCGCAAGATGGTGCCTGGGCAGTGATTGGACAGAATTCTGGGGACGTCAGTGTGATGATTATGTAATTGTGACGCCAATACATGGTGTTCCTCATTCATGACGTCATAGATTCTCTGGCAGAGATACAGGCTGAGCGGATCTATCTATCGGTTTGTGCATTTAACCTTTGTATGTATGCGTTTGTGTGTAAACATATCAATTGCCTTCATGGCTGATGTGTTTTTTTCCCCGTTTTTTTTCTTCTATTAGATGGCTCTGCCGATGGTGAATGTAACCATGATGTAAACAAAAAACCTTGTGATAGGAAGTCGAACAGAACGGTGGTTCTTGTACATGGGTGACTGGTCTATATGGCAGTCCGTCGCCGCCACCTAGCGACCTGGCATGCACATTACAGTGCAGCTTCCTCGTGTAAATGCTGAATAAAAACGGGATTTTGCCGTTTTCTCTGCGGACCGTTTCCGTCTAAAAGTGGCCTGTAACTCTGACCGTGTACAAATGGAACTAAACGGTAGGCCTACCATCTGTTCTGTACAGTCTCAGAGTAAAATTAACACAGTGTAGATTGATGTCCCAGATGGCATTCCAAATGCGGGTCAGCCTCATGCTTATCCAAATGAGGGATCGTTGAAAATAAAGCGGTTGAGAATCACTGAGCTCAACTATTGACAATAATACCGCTGCCATCTTGCCAGCAAGGTGCCAGCAATGTGCTAACTAGGTGCAACTTCCCATAGACAGCCCATTCATCCAAACAGAAAAGTACTATCTGATTGTATTAAACAACTCACCAACTCACCAACATTGCAACTGTGCAAAAAGCTTGAATTATCCTCTTTCTATCTGCGAAGTGTTTGTTTCATAAAAATCCACTGTAGACTTGTTATGAGCTACTTCCTGTCGAGAAATTCCTTTCAGGTCGTTTCTTTCAAAGTATTGGAGTTTGGAAGCACTCATTTTTAGTAAAGCAACCTCCTGCTGCCTCCTGCATTATGTGCAAATTCAAAACAGGTGGTACACAGGGCTGTTGAGTGATATCCAACGAGCACTCCCAAACTCTGACACTTTGGAAATAATAAACTGCACATAACTTATTGACAGGAAGTAGCTCATAACATGTCTTTGGTGGATTTTTATGAAACAAAAAATGTACATTTATTAGTTAGGACTTTTCTGTTTGGATGAATGGGCTGTCTATGGGAAGTTGCACCTAGTTAGCACCTTGCTGGCAAGATGGAAGCGGTCTGAAATCTGAATATCGTCAATACCGGGACCCCAATCCACACTGTAAAATCTAACTCATAAACCAACATAGTGGAAAAAGTGGCACTCCAAAATAAAATATTTTATTGAGACATTGCTTCTCAGCCAGTCTTGCATCTTTTATTTTGTAGTGCCGCTCTTTCTACTTTGTTGGTTTATGAGTTGTTATATTTAAATCTGAGCACTGCCTTAACCAACTGCAGTTTCCAGAGGAAGCGCACCGGTTTTTCTTTCTTAGCACACTGTAAAATCCTCAGAGTTACAGATCCACCAGGGCCCGCTTGGACCGCCTTGTAAGGATCTCAGATTTGTATTTTACAGTTAGGTTTCACCAGTTGGTTTGGAAACCTAACTGTAAAATACAAATCTGAGATCCTTAGATTAGCCAAAATGGCAGGGAAGATCATGGGTATGTCTACACCTCCGATCACCCCCCATGTCATCTTTGAGCAGGCCACCATTGGACAGGTTAAGAAAATTGTGTCTGACCCCTCCCTGTACTATACCCCGAGTATCGGCTAATGCCATCAGGTAGGAGGTACGAGGTCCATGCGCGCAAATATAATAGGTACCAGCATTCCTTTGTCCCTCTATCAATCACACTCCTTAACAGAGTCCTTGCAGAGGGCAGACAGGGTAGGGGTCAAAGGTTATGAGGTGATGTTCTTCCTCTTTTGCACTAGGTATGCTGGTGGGTGGTTTTTTAATGTTGTACAGGTCACTGTGTGCCTTTGTTGTCTTGTATTGTGTATTGTATTGTATTGTATTGTATTGTATTGTATTGTATTGTATCTGTTTCCTTGGGGTCCAAGACAAATTTCTCCCTTGGCAGACAAGATAAAGAAACCTTGAACTTGAACCTTGTACCTGACGTTGTGAAGCAGTGTTTTTAGCGGTCCTGCTGGAGATACTTCTGTGTGAACAATTTGAGTCTACTCTCCAGAGAACTCGCCTGGTTACTCAGCACCGTCGCTTTTTTCTGCAGCGCGTCCATCAGTTCAATCTTCCGGTCGGCACCTTTGATCTCGTCTTTCAGGTTCTGCAGAGTCACATCGACCTGTTGACACAGCTGGGCCAAGGTGCCCGAAAGCTCCTGTTGGACCTGGTGGCTGCAGTTGGAGACGGTGTAGCTGACCACGAGCTGCAGCTTCTCGCTGGCGTACTCCACAAACTGCCTCTTGAAAGCCCTCTCCTTGGCTTTCGTGGTCCACATTAGCCTCTCATAGACGTACACCCCGCCATACATACCCACTGACAGGGCGATTAGTCGCCAGCCCATCGCCTTCCAGACAATGCCTCCAGCAGCAATGATGCCCATAGAAGTATGGGAATTGAGCGAAGCAATGCCAGTTACCATGGTTAGCAAGCTCTGAGGGGAGCTGGCGCTCACCCGTGTTAGGTCCATGGGTTGAAGAACCTGGTCATTGCAGCCCATGAGCGCCCGCCGGGCGTCCCTGGGTCCCAGGAAGCAGTTGACCAGCATGGTCCATCCCAGGGTGAAACGGAAGCCTATGTCTTCCTGGAAGTCGCTGCACAGCTTGTTACAGGCCAGGTCGTAATTCAAGCTGAAGCATTTCCGAGGAACCAGCGTGTCCATCTGCTCTCTGACCTGAGCTGGAAGCAGAGGCTTCAAACTCTCCATCAACTCCGTCTGTGTGGTCTGCAGTTCATCACCGATGGCTGTGGAGCACCTCCCTGACATGTTCCTGCCCAGGCCTTCCTCAATGTGCCTGTGAAGCTCATTCTTGTAGACCTTGAGCACCACCTGCGAGGGGTGGAATTCCATATGGAAGTCATCTACAAGCATGTATAGCCTCTTTATCTCCTCAGCCATGCTGTTGGACACCTGACTCTCCACCTTTTCAGTGATGTTCTTGATCTTGATCTTATAGTTCATGGTCAGCAGGTCAAGCTGTTTTTCTATAAACTTTAAGCGATCCCGACAGTCCTCGCAGGTCTCTAGGCAGTGGACCCTTTGCTTCTGAGAAGCGTTGTGTACATCGTCCATCATGTGGTGCAGGGCTTCTGAGATCTGTTTGGCCCTCATCGTGTGCTGCTCAAATTTGGTCTTCACCGCAGATTGCGAGATGCACTCCTCAAAGCGCCTCTCGAAGTTCTCAAACTCAAACATTCTGGCCTGGAATCCTTTTGAAAAGGCACTGGCTTCTTCTGGCATTCCCTGGGCTTTCCGCACCCTAGCCTGTAGGACCTCCTTGGCGGAGACAAAGAAGATACGGTCGCTGGCCTGAGCTCTGTCCACCACACCCAGCTCATCCACCAAGAAGCTGCTGCAGCGATCCATGTGCTGTCTGCGGACATCCTCCATGTCAGGCTCAGGCTCAGAGGCTGAGGCGTCCCAGCGATTGTTTAGGATGAAGATGTTGGGGCTGGAGAGACGCTTGCTGACTTTGTGAAAAAACGACTTCTCCACCTTCATTAGTGTCGACTCAGAGTTGGCCACCAGAACAAACACGTCTGCATCCAGGCAGAACTTTTCAATCCAAGTGTCCAGCTCAGTGTCGACGTCAATGCCGGGGCTATCCACAAGGACCAGGTGGTCCCTAAGCAGGGCACACTTGTCTTTGGGCCACATGACACACACCAGGCTGCCCGCATCCAGGTCCTCGTCCTGGTGGAGAGCATGAGCCAAATGGTTCACCGTCTTGATGTTCTTCCTCTCTTCTGAGCCCTCAGTGAGCAGGAAGGCCTTGTTTCCATCTGTACCCTCCACCTGCAGGAAACAGTTGGTGGTGTGGCCAATGCCTGTCGGCAGCACCTTGTCACGTAGCATGGCGTTGATCACAGAACTCTTCCCATTACTTGTCCTTCCAAAGAAGGCAACCTTCATGTGTCCGCGGGCCAGAACCTCTCCGATCCCAGTCACCTTGGACAGGTAGCCACGTGCCTCCCGAACCTGCGCTTCTGTCACAACTGGGTCTAACTCATCGTTCATAAGTGTGTCTAAAAAAGAAGAGCTCTCCTTTGTGAAGGCAGCCAGCTCCTGGAAGATTACATTGATCTCATCCTTGGCTGCGGCAAAATGCTTGAGCGGTGATGCATTCACATCACTCATCAGACTCTTGTCATTTGCGCTGTGAATCACGTTGGAGATGGGTCGTAGTAAATCCAGAGACATGGTACATGGATAGAGGACTGAATTATTGAGTCTGCTTGAAACTTGTTTCCTCACAATACAGTTCTCAAAGCTAATATAACATCACTGTTACATCTTTTTTTTCCTAATGATGTAAGTCAGACAGTTATCCTATATTATAATTGGTCAATGGGAGGACTGGCCGGCTGGTAGTGTCATCATCATCTCCCCATCACTCAGCCATAACCATAAAAGGAGCTCCAAATGCAGCGACGCCCAGATATGGAATGTCTTAACCTCAATGTGTCTTCATGGCATTAGGTACAAACAAATCAGTCGGCTCCATATATGGGCACAGAAAGTGGGCATGCATGTGTGACAGGGCCGAATCAGTTACACAGTACTTAATCAATTACCTTGTTAACAAAATGTTTGTGTTATTGTGTTATTACCACCTTATAAGCAGGGGTGAAAGTGGGAGCACTGGAGCTATCAAAATATCAATACATTATATACTAACGTCAGAATCGGGCAGATTAACACACAGGTGTGTATTAGTTGAGTTTTCTTAATGAAGTGCTTCTGAATTGTAACGGTATGTTTATGTCAGTCAGCGATGCGATCCGTTGTTATTAATCCACATACGCACGGACTGGAGAGACGAGAAGTGTTTCTCTCCCTTCGGCTCGCATAACTACCAGACTACCAGTTCACTTTGCAGGTTGAAAATCCGGTAAAGAGCGGATACGGAAACGGATGTTCATTTCCCTAAGTTATAGTCTCGCGTAGCCAGACAACTATTCCACAATCTCCGAATGCTATATAGAGTCTGGACCTATAGCCCCCATGAGCTGAGTAACAGAATGCTATATAGAGTCTGGACCTATAGCCCCCATGAGCTGAGTAACGGAATGCTATATAGAGTCTGGACCTATAGCCCCCATGAGCTGAGTAACGGAATGCTATATAGAGTCTGGACCTATAGCCCCCATGAGCTGAGTAACGGAAGCTGCCATTTCCGTTCACGAAAACATATTTTAAAATATCTTTAGATTTATTTATTTCCTTTTCTGCTAAGCAACAAGCTATAATGCTTAGACGTTTTCTATTTATATTAGGATAAATGTGCGCGACTGTAAAGACGAAACGGAAGTGGCGAGGAGGCTCCACTTCCGCTTTATAGTATACTCATGACAGCTCTTCCGTTGGCCCAGACTGTATGATGAAGCGTTTGGAAATCGCAGAGGCAACAGTCCGGTAACGCGAGACTACTAAGATATGCGTGCATATGACCGGATATAGTGGGCTCTACGACTAATTAAATTCCTCGAACGTTCAAAACAGTTTCTGGTTGGCTGACAGACTGACACAGCGAAATATTTAGTTCTGATTGGTTAAGATTAAGAACGATAAAAATAAAAAACACAGGAAACTAAACCGGCAACTTTTGTTTAATGAGAAGCCACACAGAAGATTGCGATTAAACAAATAATTTAAGCAAAATGGCAATGCAATGAACAATAGCTCTGTTAAGTTTACTGCCCTTACTCTATATGCTATGTACTGTGTTGTATTGTATGCTGTGTATAAGGTTTACACACAGGACGTAGAGCACCAGAATATACTGGACTCTGGTATGAAAACAACAGCCACACTGTATGATACAAATAAATATGCCGGTAGGCTAATGGTATTGCTTATTCTCTACCACGCATTGACGTGATGAATATATGTACCAATGCCAGGGTATAATTGGTTATCGATGGTGACGTAACGATGACATGTTTCAGTGTCGGGTGGACTAAATGTAATGCCTCTATGTATACATGCCTGTATGTAATCTGACACCACTGCCATAAGAGGCATAATTAATCATTACCATACTTCAAAACACTACTTGTTTTACTCCAAAAGCAAGTAGCTAAACCTAAAGTACCATTTTCAACTGGGCTGTTCTGATATGCCAAATAAGTTGAATTTGATTGAGATCAACATGATGACTAAGATGACATGAGGCTGCTGAGACATGCTGTCTTTACGGACATTCACGGATACATATGTGAATTGACACTGAAGAGACGGTCACATCCAACAAGCTTAAAGTCACAGTGTAATTTTTTTGGTCATTTTAGTTTGACCTCAGTCTGAAACGGCCTCAGAGCCAATCAGAAGGCTCCATCCCTTCAGGCTATTGTAATGGTGGAATCTTGCTCACTGCAGCTGTGTGCGGCTAGTGTTTGTAGCCTTCCTACTCACGCTGCCTAAGGGAGAGCGAGATGGTCAGTGTGAAGCATGTTGTTGCGAATGCAGTGAGCACTTACTATGAGACCTAGCAGATCATGTCTGTGTGTGTGTCTGTCTGTCTGTCTGTCCGTGTGTCTGTCCCGCTATCCAAATATGGAGTGTGTTGCATCAGCAATCACTCAGCTCCATATATGGGCACAAAAGGGGCCAGGTCCACTCAGCTCCATATATGGGCACAAAAGGGGCACCATATAAGGAGTCCCCAAAGCAGCTATACGTCCAAAACCCAAATATGTACGAGCTGCGTTCGCTTCCCGCGTTTGCGCGTCTTACTCGTATATGGAACCACATTTCATCTATAATTGTTTTAAACTAGTACAAATGTTACCCTGGTCTCTTTTCTCCCCTCATGGGTGAGAAGAGTGAACAGGACAGACGCATAGTCACCATTCACAGCTGGCACTCTATGGTAAATAGGTATGCTAAATTGATCTAGCTTGTTGCTTCCTGGTGACCACTACCTTATTTGGACATGACTTCAGGGGGATGGGAAACCGTACGATGCTGTTTTTGTACACTCTGAAAATAAAGCTGGATTGGATTTTGTCAGATGCATATTTTAGTGTCTTAAGATTGATTGATTTGATTCAAAATGAGTAGCACACTGTCTGGGCAGGTGTATTTGGAGGAACGTGAGCTATGGGAATCAAACAGGTGAATGAAATCAATATTAATTTATACAGGTATTCACAAGAGTGTATGTCATCACACAGTAAATTTGCGTTTACAGGAAGTAATTAAGATTTAGGGGCTTTTAGGGACTTTTGATATGCACAAAAATGGATTTTATTCAAAGATGTTGGCATCAAACCCAAGATTCGATCACGGGTCTCCCGTGTGGAAAGCAAACATCGTAACCATTAATCCAAAGGGAATTGCTTATGGTTTGCTCCACAAACCTAATAATGAATTGCATTATTATAGCACTTTTCCAAGTGCTAAAACTTTAAAAACATATTTTTCACATCACCACATCTTTAAATTAGAATCTGATCGCCTTCGCTCAACGCCCCTTCGTCTCCAAGCAGAGTGAGGAACTTGGACACCCTGTGCTCCTGGTCCATCTGCAAGGACCTCTCAATGAGCATGATCAGTTTCTTAATGCCAATCCAAATGGTCTTTCCTTTAATCTGGTGTGCGATGCGGGCCCTCTCCTTCTCTGTGAAGCTCCCCAGCAGCTCCAGGGCGTCGACCAGCTGCTCTACAGTGTTGATGTTAGGGATGTGGATGGTGGTGCTGAAGACGTCCAGCATCTTCATCTCCCGCAGAACGTCCTTCCTGCTGGTGGTACCGATGATAAGCAGCTTGCGGCCCTTGGGCGGGGCTTTCTTCAGCAGCACCAACAGAGCCTGGAGGACCAGGTTGGAGAAGCGAGGACCAATGGGAACATAGTCCAGGAGACATTCAATATCGTCCACCACCACGCAGCTCAGCTGGGACTTGTAAGCGTCGTCAAACACCTTCTTAATTGCCTGGCACTTGCACATCTCGGGGTATCCGATCATCTTGTCTGGTGTGCAGAATTTGATGAAGGGGAACTTGGAGTGCTCTGCTATTTTGGCTGCCAGGGCTGTCTTCCCACAGTGAGGAGGACCCTCCAGCAGTACAGAAACCAGAGGTGTGCGGTCACTGTTCTTGGTCTGTTGTACCAGTAGCTCTCCGTCATCCAGAACGTCAGACACTCGGTCGGCCCAGTGAATGATCCCATTCATGATGTAGCTGGCATAGTCCTCCTGGTTGGTACCAAAGGCTGGTTTGATGTCATTGTTGAGAGATGCCATGATGTCATCACGGCTGACCTGCAGCTTCTCTGCCCTCTCCATGTCTACTTCTACTGTAGATGTAGCTTTGATGTGGCGGTTCATGGCGGTGGACTGGGCAGCTCTGACTAGACCCTCCAGCTCAGCGCCGCTGTAGTTCTTGGTCTCGGCGGCCAGCTCATTGACGTCGACGTCCGCAGCTAGCAGGCCGTAGCCCCTCATCTTGGATGTGTGTATGTTCAGGATCTGAACTCGACCCTTCTCATCGGGAAGACCGATCTCCATCTTGACCTCCAACCTACCGGGCCTCATCAGGGCATCGTCTATGAGGTCAGGTCTGTTGGTCATACCGATGACCAGAATGTTGTTGAGCTGCTCCACTCCATCGATCTTGGACAGCAGCTGGTTGACCACAGCGTCATGCACGCCCGTGCCGCTGGCGTCTGTGCCTCGCTTCTTGCATATGGCGTCCAACTCGTCAAAGATGATGATGTGGAGTCCACTGTTAGCTCCCAGCCTCCTCTGCTCATCTTCGGCCTCTGCAAACAATTTTCTAATGTTGGCTTCAGACTCTCCCACGTACTTGTTGAGGATCTCTGGGCCGTTGACAATCTTTGGCTCACGGGCATTGAGCATCGTTCCAATCTGTCTGGCCATCAGGGTCTTTCCACAGCCTGGAGGTCCAAACAACAAGATACCCTTCACATGTTTACATCCCATCTGCTCCACAATGTCTGGAGGGAAGACTCGGGAGGCGAAGGCTCGGCGGAAGATACCAGAGAACTCTTTGTCCAGACCACCGATTCCCATCTTCTCAAAGTTCCAGTCCGGGTTGATGATTGTTTGCCGTGCCTCCATGGTCTTTGCTTTGCCACCTAGTGTGAGGGAGGAGCTCTCTGCCCTCTCAAATATCACCTGGCTGTTCTCCACCATCAATCCGATGTCAATCTTCTGTTTCTTTCCAGAAGCTGGTTCACCCCTCAGGATGCTGGGGTCCATGGCTTCAATGCCCTTTATCACCAGATCAAACTTCTTGCGGCAGAAACTAAATACCAACTGCTGGGTGACGGAGAACGCCTGATTGACGAACTGCTGGACGAACATGGTGGCCATCTCGTCTGAGTCGCAGGGGGAGGTGTGAGTGCTCCCTTTCTGCACAAAGTCGATTTTAATAGTCATGGTGCCGATGCACTGTGTGGACATGTCAAAGTTGTAGTTGGCCACTTCAACGTCCTGACCAACGGAGATACGTGCCCATTTCCTCTGAGACAGGTTGAAGGCGATGGTCCCAGGGACCACAGTGTTGTGGCTCCTCACTGTAAACACAAACCTGGCGTGGTCGGAATTGGCCTTCACAGTTACATGTTGTCCAGCCTGAAGTTCCCTCTCGCTCACCACAGCACAGTTGGTGAGTGCCAGCTCATCTGTCGGGCATTTAACCGCGTGCATGGTAAATACTCTCGGGGGAAGGGAACTTGTTGATGAGGATCAGGACCTGCCACAGTGGTGTCCATATAAAATTCTCCTTAAAGTGAACGGTTGTCCCGAGTCTAGAACCCGCCACAGTGGTGTCTGGTAAGAACCTAACCGAGATGACAGACCTGATGATTAAGAAGAGTGGATCTGAAGATCCCTGTAAGCTGGAGGGTGCTGGAGTCTCTCTGGGTGAGAGCTGGCGGGGGAAACTGAAGGTTGAAAACGAGCATAGACAGATATTCAAAAAGTAGAGTAGATACTGCTTACGAAATAGTGTTTTATATAGCACCAGTAAGACGCGCAAACGCGGGAAGCGAACGCAGCTCGTACATATTTGGGTTCTTTTAAGATTTATTTTTAAGTTATTATTTTTTGAAGTCTCATGTCACCATGACTCAGCCATAACCATATAAGGAGTCCCCAAAGCAGCTATACGTCCAAATATGGAGTGTGTTGCATCAATCACAAACAAATCACTCAGCTCCATATATGGGCACAAAGGGGGGACACACGCACGCACGCACAGACAGACATGATCTGCTAGGTCTCCTAGTATAAGTGCTCACTGCATTCGCAATCATGCAGCACTGGATGTCTCTGCTGGCTCCATATATGGAGCTCTAGATCAAATGTAATGCCTCAAATCCTACAAGACTTATTGACATTGTTAAACCACTAGAACCACTAGAAACATGTTATATGGTGCATAATAGCCTTATTGTTAAACCGACTAGAACCACTGTAGAAACATGTTAGTAGTATAGGGGCACTTCACCCAGGAGGGTGTTGTGAGAAGATGATGCAATGACAAACATTGCTAAAGGGGATAACATAGCGCTGTGTATAATGTAGCCCCAGGACATGTCTGTGTCTACGTGTGTCTATGAATAGTATGATCATTATGCTTGATAATATCACAGTTTAACAATATAAAACGTGTATGTTGCACACTGACATCCCTGTTTTGAACACATTTTCAAAAAATGTCACTTGTATATTTATAATTTCAAAGGGATGTGAAGGAATGCTTTTGTGTAACATTAAAGTGTGTTTACTATAGATGCTAAAGTGTTAATATGTCATACAGTATGTTACATTATCCTAGATGCTAACATAAATGGTAATCATTAAACGTAAATATTCAACAATGTCTTGTTTTTAATTGTTTATTTAAATACTTTATAATACATTTCTTATTCTTTTCCGTGGACTGTGATTCATAACAATTAGAGGTCTGGGCAGAGCTATATACAACCACTGGGCATGGCCATACAACAAAAAAGGAAAACATAGGACAATAAGTGGTACAAGTTCAACACTGTCTCTATGCTTGATATGGTAATGGTATGTACACGTATACTGTACGTGACACTTGACAGTTGTGTGAACAAGGCACCTTATACAAAAACAGTGGTGGTGCAAATGCAAATATATACAATATACAAATATACATTATCTGATTTCCCTTGACAACCACAGGAAGCAAACTGGTTCTGTGCACACTTCATAGTGGCACACGCAGATTAGACACAACAACAGACCGACATGCGGAAACAACGGTCGGATATGCGGTCGGACATGCACTGCTTGCGGTTAGAGTTAGGTTAGGGTTTGAGGTAGGTTGGTCTAATGACAGTCGGACCAATAGTATCTCTAAACTAAAGCTTGTACCCGGAAGGGGCTAGCTCTGAGCCAGGCTTCTGGGTGTGTCTTCGGGCGGGCCGAACTGGTTGGTTATCAGGATGGTTAGGTGTCCATGGCCCAAGGCTTTGATTGGAGTAGAAGTCCATGGGATACACCTCCTGCCAGCCAACCTGCTGCAGAGCCACGGCAGCCTCGTATGGAGACAGCAGCGGCTTGGAGAAGGCTGTGCCCCAGTCAATAGACAGACGTGGACAAGCGATCTGAACCCATGCCTCCACGTCTGGCATCAGGTCCAGCTTGCTCGGGAAAACCTCAGACAGCAACACTCGAGTGAAGGACCTGCCTGATGCCTCGAGCTTGGACTCTAGGTGCTCAAGAACTTTGGGGCTGCCCTGCCGGCCCAGGGTACCCATGATCAGGCCCCATTTCTTGGCCGAGCGTGCCTTGTTGATGGCCTGGAACCTCAAGGTCCGCATGGCGTCATGATCGTAATACTCCCTGGTGAACACCTTACTGTATGGGTCATATCTGTAAGCGGGTATGTCTGGGTTGGCGATCATAATGGACTCCAGGTGAAACCGTCCATCTCCCAGGTAAATAATGGCATCGACGCGGCGTTCCAAGCGAGGGGAGGTGCAGCCCAGGATCTCTCCTGGTGAGAGGGGTCGACATTGGGGCACCAGCACCTCATACTCTGCTTTCAGCACGGCACTCACTGCCTGCAGCGCGGCCACAAACTGAATGGTGCTGACAAGTGCCAAAGAGCGTCTGGAAGGGAAGTTGAACTTGACTGTGTCCAGGAAGTGTGCGTTGTCCATCTGGATATCCACAAACACGTACAGCATCTTGATGCCTGCCGTGGAGTCTATGGGGATCAGGCAGCTGTGGCCATAGTGCACCATGAAGTCGGCTCCCAGGGCGCGGGCAGTGAAGTCGTCCACACAACAGGCGCCATACGTCACATCACCCATGATGATGGTGTCCGCTTCTGTGAATGTCTCGATGATGTCGGCGATGACACACGCAAACATCTGCAGCCCCTCCGGAAGCTGCAGAGCCACTCTCTTAGCCTGGCCCTGTCTGAGCCGCCACACCGTCTTGTGGATCTCAAAGTTATAATTGGCAGGCAAGGCTCGGATGGCGTCCTGTAACTCTGGGTCTCGCAGGATCTCCTCTGGAATTTGATTGGCGACACGTTGTGGCCTTCTAACCGTGTTTTTTTTAGCAGACACAACTTGTGTTTCGCTCAGGGGTGCCGCCATGTCTTCTGAAGCATGAGCTAAAAAAGCCAGTGTCCAATCAATGGCAGGGTTGAGGTTGTGGAGTGTTCAGTGGTGCACATTATCTCCACCAAGAAGCGTGGATGTTCAATGATGTCAGTATTCCATGGCGTATCTATGACATATGACTCCATATTTGGGCAAGGTTTCTGCCTGAGTTGACGACCACTTTCTGAAAAAGTTATAATGGCTCATCTGAGTCTGAAATAAGAGAAACATTTGACTAAAGGACTGCATATTATCAAGCACTAGTCTTTACCTGTTCGAAGATCATAGCATATTGATATCATAGCATATTGATACATGCATTTTGAGGCCGGTCGACCGCGGACCCCCAGGTGGTCCACAAAGCTGTATTCGATAGGTAACCAACTGTTCTGTAACGCAATGTACCGGATGTGTCGTAAATGGCGTGCATGCGCAGGACCGTGAAAACTTCAGTCCTAGAGTTAAAGGGAGTTGGTGAAAGACAGTAATAAACAGTGTTAAATTGGTTCAATCGGAAAAAGGGCCTCTTTAAGACCTCCATAATGTAATGGTCAATGCCTATGTGGAAATTCAGAGCCATTGGTGCAGCCAGTGAGGGGAAGCACTGAACTGATTTATGAAATGTGACTTTGTGAAAACAAATCTGACAACTCCTGATCTATAGGATCTCCCTGGCATCAAGGTATTTATGAGCGGGAAGTCAACTGAAACCTGACTTGTGACCCAACATACACGTGTTCTTTTGGGGGGGCGCTAGCCCCAGAGCTATGTAATAGAAGAGTTACGATATTGAGGGGCATAAACCGAGCGCTCAAGCGCTGTTCATGCAGCCTGAACTGTTGGAAATACATTGTCAACGAGAGCGGCGCAAATAAGAGCTATTTTAAGCATGTGTGCAACATGTTTTAAAGTATTGTCCAGTAACAACTAAAGTCTCTGCAATGTTTATGTTGTACTATTACTACAAAACAATCTAAAATAAAGGGATTTAAGATCATTAATGCTGGGCTGTTGCCTGAGTCCAATGCATTTCTGCCTATTTCCGGTCCAGGACTTCTCCCAGTTGGCTGTCTATGTAAGAAAGCCACCATTGGACTGGCCCCATGAAGTGAACACAGTTTGCGTAACTCTGTCTATATCTAAGGCTCTTATTATTCCACCCCCATCATGTGGGTCAATCATCTCAGACATCATCGTCAAATACTAAATAGTGGGTGCAGCAGCACTGCTCACTTCACACAGGGTTGTGTTTTTTCTTCTATTTTTTGCACATGAAATAAGGCTATTAAACGAGATGATTCTTCTCAAGGGGTTATTCCCAATAAAGAATTTCAACAATGGTATGGAAAATGGTACACAATATGTGTACTCCTAAGTGGCCGTGGTTGCCTTCCCCTCATCTCCCCATGCAGCCCATTTGGTGCGCTCGAGCCAAAAGTATCTGTGAATGTCCTTCTGGTGTCCTAAAGCACACACATACACAGCTACGATTGCACCTTAATCTTTTTCTCAGTTGAGATTGCCTTCAGGCTCATTTGCGCAATCATTACTTCCTGTACAATTTTGACTTCATTTTGTGCCTTACTTTGGACTTCACATTACAGACACACTAATCGAATAATAATGTAACACATTCTTGCTAGTGCAATAGTTATAGTGCGAACATTCAGAGATGATGACCATCCATGTGTGCATGTAAGCAGGTGATGTCACCAGTGGAAGGTGCGTGCTTGTGATTATGAAAGCAGGCGCGTCTCTCCGTGGTTCAATGTGAAGAATCTGTCAGGAGGTAAATTCTTCTTCTCCAGTGCTTCCCTGAGATGGACGGGAGGGTCCAGGTAGTACTCGTTTGAAAGGATGAATGTTCCCCAGTGAATGGCCACCGAGTGTTCAGCCTGAACGTCTTCATGGATCTGAACGGCCTCATCTGGGTCCACATGCTGTGCACGCAACAGGTCCCTGGGCAGGTATGCTCCTATCGGGATGGCGGCGAGGTTGAAGGGTCCGAAGTGTCGTCCGATCTCCAGGAAGGAGGAGCAGTAACCAGTGTCACCAGCGAAGAAGAACCGGTGAACTGGACCCAACACTGACCAGCTCCCCCACAGAGACATGTTGCGGTCCAGTGCGGTGCGTTGGCTCCAGTGCTGGGCAGGGGTGCAGACAAACGTGACGTCATCATGACCCGGTATGCAGTTCTCCTCCCACCAGTCAAGTTCAACGACATTCTCACAGCCCGCCTTCACCAACCAATCCTTCAGTCCCAGGGGTACGAACCAACGCATCTCCCCTCCAAAGCGAGAGTTCAGACTGGCGACTGATCTTGCATCCAGGTGATCATAATGAGAGTGACTGATTAGAACGGCGTCTATCCTGGGGAGCTGTTGGACGGTACAGGGTGGTCTGCGGTACCGCTTGGGGCCCAGAAACTGTAGTGGTGAGGCCCTCTGGCTGAACATGGGGTCAGTCAGAATATTCAACCCATCCAGTTCCACCAGTACACAGGCATGTCCCAGCCAGGTGACTTGGAGACCTGGAGCTGTGTACTCACTGCTATTCAGGACTGATGATGGCCTTTGAACAAAATATGGAACCATCACCGGTAGCTCTGCGTCAAGTACCTCTTCACTCGTAGGCACGTTGTTGTTTAGGAACGTACCTATGTTGCTGAACAAAAGGAACAGATCAGGAAGCCAACAGGGACATGTCCACGTTGGCCAGGGGTTTGACCAGCGGCCATGTTTGTCACGACATGACTTTGTCACTTCACCCAATAGCCTCTTATTGCCATCCACCTTCACAAGCTTGTCGTCTGATCCTTTTCTGTCTGAGGGTGCAGTCTGCTCCATGAACTCAATTAAAATAGTTAAGTTGTCTTAGTCTCCTTAGTCATATAGCCATTTCTAACAATACTATTCTCGCTCCGTTTATCTCTCTTGGGCAGTCTGGTTTTGTGCCGAGCTTCCTCTGCGCTCGTGTGATCACGGTGTTGTCACTATGGTGTTCCGCTATGCCCAAATGTGGAATTCCATGATGTGATGGCATTTTGTTCCAAAATGTGTTTTGCAAAAATCCACCTGTTGGCGCTATAACAGGCCAATGTGAAAAGGGTGGGATATATTCCTCAACCTAGTCTGTGAAAGATTTCACGTATATTGCACGCTGTGTTCATGATTTGAGGCTTTTTGTTCAAAATGGGCCAATCCTGCAAACTTTGAAAGCCGATGTTAGCCAATTAGGATGAAGTATGAAATATCGGACAAATCCGTCTTGAACACATGACTATAGAGATAGTGTGTAACGATTTGCGGGATTGTTAGACAAAATTAAAAATTCAGTCTCCTGGTGGTGCTATAACAGGCCAATGTGGTTCATCGTTGGCATCCAGAGAGTGTGTGTGCAAAATTTGGCACCGACCGGGTTAACGGTGCCGGATATTAGCTGGTAACGGACGGATGGACGGACGGACGGACGGACACTCACACGCACGGACTCACGGACGGAGTGCAAAACATACTCTCTCCCCATGCCTTCAGCCTGGTGGAGACAATTCATTACCGTAACAGTTACTTAATTTCAAAAGTAACTCAGTTACTGTACTGATTACTCAGTAATGTCATGTGTTACTGTGAAAGTAACTTTTTAGTTGCTTAAAAATCACACCTGTGTGAAGGGAGGGGCGCTCTTGTCATCGTACAAATTTACATCATATTTGGCGGACATTTGACCTAATTTCTCCTTTAATTGTCAATGGCAAATATTGAGACGTGTGGTGACCAGAGCTGTATAGGGGCTAGTGTCCCATGCCCTTATAGCCTTTGAAAGCAACATTGCACCTTATATGCACTGGTTACTGGTTACAATCCATATCGCCCTTAAAAAACGCTGCTAAATTATATAGATGCACTTTATCTTTGTAAAGGCTAGAAGGCTGTTTCAACCAATCAGATTGCTTCCTCGAAACGACCTGTTGTATAATGTCCATTAATATGCATCGTCCTGTCTAAATAAACAAATAAAGTAAAGTAAAGTTCATTTCAGTATTTTTATTGCATTGGAGAAAAATACAATCTGTTGATCAACTTGACTTGACATTTGTCACAACTCGATAGTGGACACTTTTACATAATTGGCTGCCTCATCTCTAGGCAGCCAAAGGGAGACTTAACGATAAAACCCATATTCTGAACGCCACAACGTGAAGCCATGAGCCGGGGCAGAGGCTGCGGCACACACACTGTAGAATGTAGAATGTATGTTCATAAACAAGAGCTTTCTGCACCTGGCAGTTATGAGTTTATATGGAATAAAGTTCGGTTAAAAAAAGTCCATAGACTTGACTGCATGACAACACACAGAGCCACGTGTTAGCACCGCTAGCACCGCTCAACAATATTTAATCAATGAAAAGTATTTAAAAGTGCTTCTGACAAAACTCCATTGAACCCTAAAACTGTCTGCTAAAGAAGCTAACTCCACCCCTCTCCCCTTCTCATGCAAGTATCTGACAATATATAAAGTCAAAATACCAACTTTGATGAAGCAGTATTGCTTTGTTTAAAAATACAGGGTTTCCTTCATTTCCTGAGAAATATTCTTTTCATTTCCTGAAAAACTTACATTTTGTAGTTTCTGCCCGACAGCAGAGATATCTTGTATTGTATAACATTGTCTGTATTATAATATTACTGATGAGTTGGAGCAACTGTACACCATTTTCTGCCTTTCACAGTTTCCATGTACAACTTCTGGGCAGTGGTTCACAAACTTTTGAATGTCAAGGACCCCCACATGTATATTTATAGCCACTCAATAGTTTGAGGCAGGGACCCCCAAACCCCCGATTTACGTTATTAAATGTTTAAAGAGTATACAAATCACACCCGTGTGAAGTGAGGGGCTCTCTTTTCATTATACATCATCGTCTCATGAACAACTATTCCAATGTATGTGATTGGTTTGCCGATTTGCTCGTCTACATGACGTAACTTTTCCCTACATTGTTAATGGCATTTAATGTTTTTGTTGCCACAAATTTACGTCATATTTGGCGGAGATTTGACATAATTTCTCCTTCCATTGTCAACAGCAAATATGTCTGTGTGGACAACATTTACAATTAATTTCCCCTTTCATTGAACTGAATTTATGTGATTGGTTAGCCGATTTGCTCGTCTACATATGACGTAAATTTTCCCTTCATTGTCAATGGCATTTCATATTTGTGTTGCCACAAATTTACGTCATATTTGGTGGACATTTGACCTAATTTCTCCTTTCATTGTCAATGCAAATATTGAGACGTGTGAGGACAAAACTGTATAGGATAGCGCCCTTCAATAAAATAATCATGGCCCCACAGTGAGAACCACTGCTTTTGGGCGTAATGACGCCATAGTGACATCATGTGATGACGCAAGCCTCAAGGCAACTTAGCTTAAATCCGAAACACCCGAGAGAGCGAGGGGAATTTTGAGAGATACCTGCATGCACAAGAAGAAGGACCTGTAGAGCCTTAAATTCTGCTGGTAGTCACACAAACACGAGTCCTTGGCCGTAAGCAATGAGCACAGGGAGTGGACAAGACCCTCAGTCAGAAGAAAAGGATCACACGATAAGCTGGTGGAGATGGCTGTTAGGTGAAGAAGAAGAGAGTGATGGAGAGTTTGATGATGATATGTCTCTCTCTACAAGTCGCGGACAGTTGGAAGATGTGACGAGGTCGAGTCGGGACAAATATGGCCGCTGGACAAACCCTTGGCCAACATGGACATCACCTTCCTACAGCACTATGCTTCGCTTCCTGCTGCTGGATAAGAACAAGAGCAATGTACCAACGAGTGAAGAGGTTCTAGATGCCGAGCTACCGGTGATGGTTCCATATTTTGTCCAAAGGCCATCATCAGTACTGAATAGCAGTGAGTATTCGTCTCCAGGTCTCCAAGTCACCTGGCTGGGACATGCCTGTGTACTGGTGGAACTGGACGGGTTGAATATTTTGACTGACCCCTTTTTCAGCCAGAGGGCCTCACCACTACAGTTCCTGGGCCCCAAGCGATACCGCAGACCACCCTGTACCATCGAACAGCTCCCCAGGATAGATGCCGTTCTAATCAGTCACTCTCATTACGACCACCTGGATGCAGGATCAGTCGCCAGTCTGAACTCTCGCTTTGGAGGGGAGTTACGCTGGTTTGTACCCCTGGGGCTGAAGGATTGGTTGGTGAATGCCGGGTGTGAGGATGTCGTTGAACTTGACTGGTGGGAGGAGAACTGTGTACCGGGTCACGATGATGTCACGTTTGTCTTCACCCCTGCCCAGCACTGGAGCAAGCGTACCATACTGGACAGCAACATGTCTCTGTGGGGGAGCTGGTCAGTGTTGGGCCCGGTTCACCGGTTCTTCTTCGCTGGTGATACTGGTTACTGCCCCTCCTTCCTGGAGATCGGACGATATTTTGGACCCTTCAACCTCGCCGCCATCCCGATAGGATCCTACCTGCCCAGGGACGTGTTGTGTGCAGAGCATGTGAACCCAGAGGAGGCTGTTCAGATCCACGAGGACGTTCAGGCCGAACACTCGGTGGCTATTCACTGGGGAACGCTCCACACCCTCTTTGCATGCGAGCACTACCTGGACCCTCCTCTCCGTCTCAAAGAAGCATTGGAGAAGAAGAACTTATCTCCTGACAGATTCTTCACATTGAACCACGGAGAGACACGCCTGCTTTCATCATCAAAGGCACGCAACTACCCCTGGTGACATCACACGGGCTACCTCGGGGCAGGGAACAAGATTGCTGCAATAGTCCTCGGCCTGCAAACTTCTAATTTGGTCCTGTTAAAATGCTTTTGTCAGTAAATGCCTATGTACTTTATTATATATATATATTTTTTAAATCATGAATCACCTCTAATCAGCTGCTCTATCGCAATGGGAAGCCATTCAGGGGTTAACAGTAGGTCCTACTGTGCTTACTATTCCAAAATGTCCATTCTCCCACCTTCAGCTCCAGAACCCGATCTGCAGATCAGTTCATACATTTTCAACGAAAGGATTCTTCACCCCATGGCCATGGTAAAGGAAGGAGCTCGCTATAGCGTCTGAATCCATGAATCGTTCCTGATTACAGTCCCGGTTTCATTGTTTGATCAACAAAGGCTGGAAGTTTGATGATGCCAAAAAGAAACGGCAGCTTGCTATTAAATATTCTTTGTTGTATCCCTGTAAACTACTAGTGATGGGAAGGCAAAACTGTTCCACTGCCCCAAGGAAGCCGGGACATTTATCCCCTTGTCTTAATTTTAGTTTTAAAGTATGCTTTCATGATCTATATTATATAAAACTTTGATATTACATATTCTTTATTGACTTGGATTAAGCAGGGTCCTTTCTTCATGCCCATTTACAATGTTACAGTCTGATTCTGTGGCCACTTATCTTTTAGTGATATTTTAGTTAACCTGCCACTTATTTCATTTTATTTCTTGTGTGCATGACTGTGTCTGTGCATGTGCGTGCGGATATGCCATTTGTCTTTGTCCTGCTCTCACACTGCCCGTGCAACACCATCTCACTAACCGTTTAGTGTTTTGACTTGTTTTTAGTTTCTATTTTTGAGGGGATAGCGCCCCTCCAACGCCTGGCTGTGTGTGTTCCACCCTGTCAAGCCATGTCAAGTGTGTGGCCATGTCCGGCTTTTGTTCTGTACAAACTTCCAAGTCAATGGCAAATTATGTCAATTTTATTTTTCTAACTACATTTTGGATTATGTCCATCAGACCAGTATTATTACTATCTCTGAGACATCTCTGAAATTACTCACGAAAATATCCTTTTGTATCATTACGCTTCAAGCTAACAGGGATCCTAATGATCTTAAATCTTTCTCCTGTATATGTAGTTCCTGCCAGTTCAGTTTAGATTGTCGATCTTTTCATTAGTGTTGGTGTCAACGCCATTGCACTTGTTAATACTATTATATTATCATTATATCTTCTGTGAGAAAAAACAGCTAACAACTGGCTTGGTCATTCCTCCCCCAATGACAAACATATACTGTAAGTGTAAACCTTAGAGTGGATTAAGGCGTTGTATTTACTGTGGTTTGAATTCACCTATTGAGCAGAAGACAATTACAGTAAGTCACCTCTCGGTACAAGTGTATGCCACTTGTCCTTGTGAAGCTATTTAGACAAGTTTTCTTTACCCTTCAGTGATAACACAGCTTGGTAACACACATTAACATGTGTTGGTAACACACTGTATTTATTTTTTAATAAAGTGTCAGTGACTGGTGTGGTGATTCTTTCCAGTTGGAAAGCCACGTATAATTGAAGTGAATGGCCAATATACGAATCTGTATAGAATGTGTGCTTGTAGGTTCCCAAAGTGGGGTCCGGGAGGGAGTTCCAGGGGGTCCCCAGCAAAATGATAGTTAGGAACCAAATGCACCCTTATGGGTCTCCATTTGGTTCCATTTGTACACTGTCAGAGTTAAATTAACATTGATTTTACAGAAATGCCATTAGATGGGGGTCGTTATAGACTAATGCATGTCAAACTGAGGATCCTTGAAATTAAAATGGTTGAGAATAACTGCTAGAGTTTAAAAAAAGATTATCTTATGGGTGTCCCTGGCATACCTTTTCTAATGGCGGTTCGCGGGCTAATGAGTGTCAATTTGGGGGTCCTTGACATGAAAAGGTTTGTAGATCACCTATTTTTCTGTCAAACACTGTTGTGCGATGGGAGTAACACTTTGATTGGGTGTCTAATCAATTTAATTTCTCTCTCTCAAGTGGCCTGAGTCCTATAGCACCATCGCTATATCTGCTGATCCTGCCCTGCACAAACTAGCCAAACCGAGGTACAAGACATACAGTAGGATTGTCCTATCCCTTCTAATATACTGTTAAACTAAAATTATGTACTGTAGACTCTTGTCTGTAACAGTTTGATTGGGTGTCTAATCAAATTATCTCTCTTTCCCTCTCTCTCAACAGTTGGTGGCATAGGACGCCCCACTCAACACTGCTATATCTTCTGATCCTGCCCTGCGCAGACTAGCCAAACCGAGGTACAAGACATACAGTAGGATTGTCCTGTCCCTTCTAATATACTGTTAAACTAAACGTATGTAGACTCTTGTCTGTAACAGTTTGATTGGGTGTCTAATTAAATTCTCTCCCTCTCCATCTGTCTCAACAGTTGGTGGCACAGGACGCCCCACTCAACACCATGTCTGGGCAGGACTTACGGTCAGCAGCCCGCCGCCACCGAGTGTATGTGTGTATTGCCTGGGCCCGCAACACGTTAACGAGGCCATGGAAACATTCTGTGTGACTTGTGTCGCCTGTTGGACTATTTTATGAGAAAAAACTGCAAAAACACTCGGACTAGGCCTCTACCCGGACTGATGGGGCGGACCAACTGGGACCAACACCGGTTGTCGCTCACCCCCCAGGTCCTCAAGGGTGTGCAGACAAGGGTGTGTGCAGACGGTCTACTGCACCAGAGTGGTCTACAGATGTACTTTCACCCAGTGTGCATATGGTCAATTCGGAATAAAAGTGGGTTTAGGCTTAGAAAAGGTTGGTTACCACTGTCCTGCATGATATACCATTCTTATAGCTTCAGAGAGAGGCTGAAACTGCACCCACATTTGGAGATGATTGACGTCATCATTGTGACATAATTAATATGCAATACAAGTCATAACTGTTGAGTGGAAAGAGCATTAAATTCCCATCAAGAGGGGAGTTTATCTCCAAGCCACGTTAGGTAAGGTTCCCAGTTAAACCACCATGCACATCAAACAGGTCATCATCCAGGGGTTCCGGAGTTACAAGGACCAAACCATCGTAGACCCGTTTAGTCCAAAGAATAACGTCATTGTCGGACGAAATGGGTCTGGAAAAAGTAATTTTTTCTATGCCATTCAGTTTGTGCTCAGTGATGACTTCAACAACCTTAGCACTGAGCGCCGCCTGGCCCTGCTTCATGATGGAACCGGGCCTCGTGTTACTTTGGCCTTTGTGGAGATTATATTTGACAATTCTGACAACAGGCTGCCGATCGACAAAGAGGAGGTGTCCCTCCGCCGTGAAATCAGTGCCAAGAAGGACCAGTATGTCTTAGACAAAAAGACCGTCACTAAGACTGATGTCATGAATCTGTTGGAAAGTGCTGGCTTCTCTCGCAGTAACCCATACTACATTGTTAAACAGGGAAAGATTAACCAAATGGCCACAGCTCCTGATTCTCAGCGTCTGAAACTGCTGAGAGAGGTGGCAGGGACCAGGGTTTATGATGAACGGAAAGAGGAGAGCATTACCCTCATACAGGAGACGGAGGGTAAACGAGAGAAGATCAGTGAGGTGCTCAAGTATATTGAGGACCGTCTGCACACCCTTGAGGATGAGAAGGAGGAGCTGGCTCAGTACCAGAAGTGGGACAAGAAGAGGAGGGCCCTAGAGTACACCATCTACAACCAGGAGCTGAACGAGACCTGTGCCAAACTGGATGAGTTGTCTACAAAGAGAGAGACCTGTGGCGACAAATCCAGACAGCTGCGTGATGCTCAGCAGGATGCCAGGGACAAAGTGGAGGAGATGGAGCGCATTGTGCGAGAGCTAAAATCTAAGATCTCTGCCATGCAGGAGGAGAGAGAGCAACTGTCGGCCGAACACCAGGAGCAGATCAAACAAAGGACCAAGCTGGAGCTGAAGACCAAGGATCTGCAGGATGAGCTGGCAGGGAACAGTGAACAGAGGGAACGTCTGCTGAAGGAGCATCAGAAGCTGCTGGAGATGATTGAGGAGAAGCAGAAGGAGATGCAGGAGACAGAGCCCAAGTTCAACATGGTGAAGGAGAAAGATGAGCGTGGCATTGGCAGACTGGCCCAGGCCACACATGAGAGAAGTGATCTGTACGCCAAGCAGGGTCGAGGCAGCCAGTTCACCTCCAAGGAGGAGAGAGACAAGTGGATCAAGGAGGAGCTGAAATCTCTCGACCAGTCCATCAACGACAAAAAGAGGCAGATCACTGCCATCCACACAGATCTAGAAGACACCGAGACCAACAAGGAGAAGAACTTGGAGCAGTACAATAAACGTAATCAAGATCTCGACGAAGTCAAGACTCGCCTTGAAGAGCTCAATCAAAATTGCAATGAAGTTAAGAAGAGGAAAGATGAGTTGCAAAGTGAAATAAACTACTTATGGCGTGAGGAGAACACGGAGCAGCAGGCCCTGGCAGACAAACGGGAGGACCTGGAAAAGAAAAAGCAGCTCCTAAGAGCATCCACTGGCAAGGCTATTATGAACGGTATTGACAGCATCAACAAAGTTCTGTTGCATTTCCACCAGAAGGGCATAAACCAGCATGTCATCAATGGCTACCACGGCATTGTCATGAACAATTTTGAGTGTGAGCCTGCTTTTTATACCTGCGTGGAGGTGACTGCTGGTACTAGGTTGTTTTACCACATTGTAGAGACCGACGAGGTGAGCACCAAAATCCTCATGGAGTTCAACAAGATGAACCTACCTGGAGAGGTTACCTTCCTGCCCCTCAGCAAGCTGGCTGTTAGGGACACGGGCTACCCTGAGACCAACGATGCCATTCCTATGATCAGCAAGCTCCGCTACAGTGAAAGTTTTGACAAGGCCTTCAAGCATGTGTTTGGGAAGACACTGATCTGTCGCAGCATGGAGGTTTCCACACAGCTAGCCAGAGCCCTCGCTATGGATTGTATTACTCTGGAGGGCGATCAGGTGAGCCACCGTGGAGTTCTAACAGGAGGCTATTACGACACCAGGAAGTCCCGCCTGGAGCTACAGAAGGACATGAGGAAGACAGAGGAGGACCTGGGCGAGCTGGAGGTCAAGCTGAACGAGAACCTTCACAAGAACATTGAAAGCGTCAACAATGAGAATGACCAGCTGACAAACCAGATGCAGCAGTTTAAGACACAGCAGAAGACGTTCAGAGCCTCCCGAGACAGCATCATATTGGAGATGAAGATGGTCAAAGAGAAGAGGCAGCAGTCTGAAAAGAACTTCATGCCCAAGCAACACAGTCTGCAGAGTCTGGAGTCCAGCCTGTATGCTATGGAGTCAACCAGGGAGTCACTGAAGACTGAGCTGGGGACAGACCTCCTCACTCAGCTCAGTCTGGAGGACCAGAGGCGTGTTGATGACCTCACTTATGAAATTCGTCAGATCCAACAGGACAACAGGCAGCTTCTGAATGAGAGGATTAAATTGGAGGGCATCATGACCAGGGCAGAGACCCATCTCAATGAGAACCTACGGAAACGCCTTGACCAAGTTGAACAGGAGTTGAACGAGCTGCAAGAGACTGAGGGAGAAACAGTGCTCACAGCCACAACCTCTGAGCTGGACATCATTGACAAACGTGTCAAAGACGCATTGGCACGGTCAGAAGATCTGGACGGTCTGATTGATAAAACGGAAGCTGAGATCAAGACCCACGTGGCGAGCGTGGATCGCTGGAAGAACATCGAGAAAGAGCAGAATGATGCCGTCAACAATGACACCAAGGAGCTAGAGAAGATGACCAACCGACAGGGCATGCTTCTCAAAAAGAAAGAGGAGTGCACAAAGAAGATCAGAGAGCTTGGCTCGCTGCCACAGGAAGCCTCTGATAATTACCATACCCTGACACTCAAACAGTTGTTCCGTTCATTGGAGCAGTGCAATACGGAGCTGAGGAAGTACAGCCACGTGAACAAGAAAGCCCTGGACCAATTTGTCAAGTTCTCAGAGCAGAAGGAAAAGCTGATCAAGCGTCAGGAGGAGCTTGACCGTGGCTACAAGTCCATCACAGATCTGATGAACGTCCTGGAGCTGCGCAAGTACGAGGCCATCCAGCTCACCTTCAAACAGGTGTCTAAGAACTTCAGTGAGGTGTTCCAGAAGCTGGTGCCTAGAGGCAAAGCTGCATTAGTCATGAAGAAGGAAGACTCGGAGGGAAGCCAGTCCCAGGATGAGAATGAATGTGGTGCTGATGGCGAGTGGGACTCGAGCAATGGCCCCTCTGTGGACCGGTTCACGGGAGTCGGCATCAAGGTGTCGTTCACAGGGGAGCAGGGTGAGATGAGAGAGATGCAGCAGCTTTCTGGTGGTCAGAAGTCCCTGGTGGCCTTGACTCTCATCTTCGCCATTCAGAAGTGTGACCCTGCCCCCTTCTACTTGTTTGATGAGATCGATCAGGCCCTCGACGCCCAGCACAGGAAGGCCGTCTCAGATATGATTGTGGAACTGGCAGGCCGCGCCCAGTTTATCACCACCACCTTTAGGCCCGAGCTGCTGGAATCGGCCCATAAGTTCTATGGAGTAAAGTTCAGAAACAAGGTGAGTCACATCGATGTGATCTCGGCAGAGCAGGCCAAAGATTTTGTGGAGGATGACACCACCCATGGTTAACAGTAGTTTCTCACCGTCTGGTCCGGGGCTAGAATGTACGGGGCCAAACTGTACCTTTATGGCTCTGTAACTCTTACTACACTGGTGGCGGGACAGAACCATACACAGCTAGGTGGCTGCAACCTCAATTTGTCTAACAAAACGGGGAGTTCTGTACTGTTTTTGTCCTCTGAAGGCGAGGTGAAGGGCTGCGTAAACCCCGGGCACACACAGAAAAAATAGAATCACGCACAACCTGAGCACTGCACCTGGGTTCCATTGATTATAGTGGCAGCGTACCGTTGCGGAGCCAATTCCGTCCCCAGTGTAGCCCTTGGCCTTAACTTTTTTTTAATCTTTTGATCCCAATCTACACTTTAAAATGCTCTGTTAGTTTAACTGTATAAATGGAACCACTTTCTGTCCTGTTATTCTTCCGAATAAGTCTGTCCGGTATCAAAGTCATGGCTTTCATGGGGACGGGATGGGACTCCTGCTTCTTGGTTGGTAACGGCAAGGAAATGGTGGAGGACACACCAACA
Source organism: Protomyctophum bolini (assembly GCF_963924005.1). Lineage (NCBI taxonomy): Eukaryota > Metazoa > Chordata > Actinopteri > Myctophiformes > Myctophidae > Protomyctophum > Protomyctophum bolini. The sequence goes on along the minus strand of NC_137872.1, from coordinate 21,294,444 downwards.
TTTGAAGTATGTGGTATTGAAAAAAAGAAAGACGGAACATATTATACGAGTAGGCCTACTTCTTCCACCACTTTTCCTGCCCTGAACCGGCTTCGCTATTTCTGGGAGACATTTTAGCCCAAAGTACAATTTAGGCATTTAGCAGACGCTCTTAATCCAGAGCGATTTACAGTAAGCAAGAACAAAAAACATGGTAATACAACGTCATCATGAATCCTACGTAAGCTCAAGAACCGAACAGTGGAATGAAGAGGTGTAAATTAAGTGTGTAATGAGAGCGTATTAATCAGTCCACCAAAGGTTGCGTAATGGCTTCATTCGTGCGGATCGCGGCTGGAGCTCATTTCGCCTCTTTCCCAAGCGAATCGCCTGGTGTCGCCTGGTATAATTGAACATCCACGCCATATAAGGCAACAGGAAATATATTTCCTTCCTCCAGTGAAAAACATCATCACATTCCTGCAAAATGCACAGATCTCCGAGCTTACAGCGGTGAACGTGATGGTCCGCGATGCACCGCACTGCATGAACTGGTATGGTAGATCAGCTTATTTTGACAGGAGTCTCTTGCAATGTCAACTGACTGAACGCTAAACAAGTATGCAGACTACTCACACAAAGGTGCATGGGCAAGTGCAATAGAGGACACTTGTACGAACTGGGTTACATGACAGTTTTCTAAATAACAGGGTTGTAAGCATCTCTATGGTTAAAAAGACACACTTTATAGTTTATTTCAGAACAAATGGTCACAGGACATATTGTACAAACCAAAGCTGAGAACATTTGTTACGATAAAAAGCTGTTACGCTAGTGAAAAGTATGTTTGTGCCCCATTATCCAAAAGACAAAGATCCCTATGTGCCCAACTTCGTTCTGGGATCTTGCCCTTGCACCTTGAGACTGGGAGGTATAGAGGAGTTACAGAAGAACGTATTTGCACCTACTGTGATATAAATTATATTGAGAATGAGTTCCATTTCCTTTTCTATTGCCCGTTGTATTATGAGCTACGTCAAAAGTTATTTAACAGATGTAAAAATATAGATCTGATGTGGTTAAGTGATGCAGAGCGACTGAGATGGATTTTCGAACAAAATATATTTGCATTAGCAGAATATATAGAGAAAGCTTGGGACATACGGACAAAGAAAATGTATATGTGATGTATTTTATTTTATTTTTTGATAAAGCTAATTCCTGTTTTGTTTGATCAAATACTTTGTGTAACTTCTGTGTGGGAAGTGAACGTGATATTGTTTATTTATGTTGTTGGTATCTTATAATCCCGTAAGGGATGGGTCTTAGCGACAAGACACGAAAATAAAAATGCATTCATTCATTCATTCACATAACGCAACTCTAACTTAATTTATTGATTCAAGTAGCCTAAGTAGTAAAGTATAGCTCTGTTAGAGCCTAACATGTCCCCCCTCTCTTTCCATCAGCTTCCTGGAGGATTTGATCTACAGAAAGCATTCCCAAACAAATTCCACCATTCAAACTTTATTTATAGTATATCCTGGTGAGATCATTGAGGGAGTGGGAGACCCTCATTTACAAATTACAATGATGCCGAAATTACACACATAAACACACAAGCACAACAAAGAAAAACAATGTCAACAAAAATCTGAACAGTTGCATGTTGACAGCAAGCAGTTAAAACAGTTGCATATAGGTAATAATGAACACTGTACGCCGTACATGGTTAAGTACATTACTTAACCATGCTGTTAACCATGGTTAACAGCATGGTTAAGTAATTTCCTAAAGTGGTCAATAGATATAGGCTAGGCCAGTATTCAAATACAAACAACACAACACAGGCATACAAGACATGCAAAATGTCTGGTCAAATGTCTGGTACAGTTTCCTCAGAGCTTTTCAGTTCAAGTGGCAACACATGTGTCCACAGTCCACTTTTAAGATTAACATATTGCTTATGTCGCCCTCTCGTTTGCAAAGTGTCTGTGGCATATTTTAACTATAGCCTATTGATACAAATTGTTTTGACTGTTCAATATTGCGTGCAGCCATTACTCTCGACATTTACGCAGCAGCAACAACTCTCCTCATCCTGTTGTCCCTTCACAATAAAGTATATGCCCTTTACCTCCCAATGATCAGATAATGATGCAAGACAATCCTTTATATATAATGAAACATCTTCACATCTCCTTCTTGTTCTTCTTCTTCTTCAAAGTAAATGTCTTCAATCCACCATTGTCAATACTGGGTGTTGACAATGGTGGATTGTCGACTGTCGAGGATTATTATAATTATTTTTAGACAGGCTATTATAATTGCTGTTATGGCTTGTTTTCTCCCTCAGTGTTTGTTCACTTGGCCCCCCCTCGGTCTGAAAACTCATGCAGAATAAGGTCCATTTACGCCACTGTTGCAGAGTCACACGAAGTGGCAGAAACAGCCAATCACAACACATGTAGATCAACAATATGTCCTGCAGAACAGTTTCAGACAGTTTAGGTCTGATAATGCACCATGCATGTTCAAATCATGTATACTTTACATCATTTCCGGTAATTTTTGTAATCATAGATTATTCTTTACCGTTTTACATTTACCGTTAGTTTATTTTCTTCTTTTTAACAAAAACTGTCAATTTAACGCTGAGGTGCCCACAAGGTTTAGGTTCCCATGGACCAGTATCCGTCTCTCCATACCTGAGTGACTTGAACATTTTTCCAAGAGAGTTGGGCTTCACTTCGGAGTCTCCTATGGGGGTTTGCTGTCCAGATCAGATGCTGCATGGTCAACACTGGGTGAGAAGGATCAATGTCAGTCTTGCATATAACGTTGGGCAGAACCGTGTTTCTCCATAGTTCAACAGGAGTAGACAGTAAAGGACCACTTTTCAACCTATCTTCATGTCCAGTCCATGATCGTGATAAAACAGCAGTTTTTGAAGGGGGCTAGCCCCTCCTATATCCAGCTTTTGGTGTTTGTCACAAACGTTGTCCTACACAAACATTACATTCCCATTGACAATGAATGGATAATTTTACGTTGGGTCTATCTTACGTCATGATGTACGATATATATATATATATATATATATATATATATATATATATATATATATATATATATATATATATATATATATATATATATATATATATATATATATATATATCCCTAGTCCCCCATAATAAGTTAAATGAACAAAGTGTATCCTGAATCTTTCCCTACAATAAAAATCCCTATTTTTCCCATAAAATAAACCTCACTTCTACTACCTATATATTCCATATCACGAGTAAACAATTCCTACATTTCTATGAAGAAATTGTCATAATATTAGATTATTATCAGGGCTGTCAAAATAACTGAGTTAATTAAATTGTGATATTTGAACCATGATATTGGGCTCATGTATACACTATGTTTTAATGGTAATTACAGAGACGTTTTCACTTAAAATCATTACAAAACAGGGAAATAATGTGAAATTATTAGATGTAATGTTTTTATTTTCAAGGATTGATTCCTCCCCACACACATTTCTGTATCGTTTTCCAATTGTTTTCGTGTTGGCGCTAGAGTCGACAAAGGCGGTTGCACTGTGGTGGATTTGAACCCAAAACCTTGTTTACCACCATGCCACCCGAGCGCCTTTGGTTCGACTTCTAGGAAGTGACTTTTGCGACGCAAACTCAATTCTATAGTGAAATAGTGACATAGTGAAAATAGCAGATCTACAATCTAGGCCTAAGCTATTTACCATTTCTATTTAATTTAACCTTTTATGTGCAATGGTGTATTAACTTTGTATTTAGGGTTTCTTCTTCTTTAGGGCTGAACCCTTGACAGTCAAATGGGCCAATGAAGTAATATAGTGACACCACACTATCAGCCCCTCCCCTAACCCCTCCCCCTTTATCATACAACTACAGCTGTGGGTGCGGCTTCAGTTCAGGTGGATCACCACCCATCACCAGTTCACCACCCACCAGGCAAACCAGGCATACTTAATGAACTGGTGGGCGTGTCCACATAAAAGCAGCTTTTAACAAATACTGTACACTTTTTGGAAAAAGTTATATATATTATATATATAATATATACCTGATTATCATGTTTTAGGGTGGAAAAAATGATGGCACTCCATCTTTAAGGACGCATGTCGCTTAACACCTGGTGTGAAATTAAGGGTTGTTATAAATCGATGCATGTTCCTTGTGCGTGCTCCTTTGGGGGGGGGGGGGGGGGCGCCGGGGCGGCATAGTACCGCATGCAATGACCAATGCAACACTGAATACAGCAATATTATAGTATTAAATGTACTTTGTATTAATTTATTTGTACTTCTGAATATACGCCTGGGTATTTGAGTAAATACTTTGTCCAACCCTGGACAACATCATCATCATCATCATCATCAAGGGTGCTGCCTCACAGGTGAGATTGTTTTCATTTATATATTATATTGTTGTCACGGTGTGTATCAAAATGGAACCCAAATGCAGGCCACACAGGCAGAGTAAGTTCAACAAGTTTAATAGCGCTCAAAACCAAGGGAAAAGGCTTACATCGAAGTACAGCAGGCAGAGGTCAAAACCAAGAAAGCAGTCCAAAACAGGCAAACAAATCCAAGGGGGCAGGCAGAATAGCAGAGTCCAAAAACAGGCAGGAGGTCAAAATCCAAACTAGGAAATAATCTAGGAACACACTAGAAAAATACTGAGAACAGGAATACACACATGTAACAATGGTTATCTTCTAGCAAGGAATGAGGCAGAATGAGTCCAGTTTTGTAGGTGATGGCTTGATTGCGGAAGTAGGCACAGGTGTGTAATGAGAAGGGAACTGTTGGGCTGATGAGGCAGTGGGAGACAGGTGTATGGGTCTGCACTCTGCAGTGTGGTGGAATAGAATGTGGGAGTGGCCAGCATGGAGACACGGTAATTGTGCACTCATCAGAATTAAGTAGGGCACAAAATGGCCTTTGGTATTTTGCTCAGGGTGCCACATTGCCTCGAGCCAGCCCTGCTCCATTAATTGTGTTGTCGGCTTGTCGCATACCAATAATTTGTGTTCCGTGCCACAGAAGCACTGCTTGCCAGGTTTATTATAGTTAATTAAAACTTCTAAAAAAGTGCTGTCAATATTGCAATATATTTAGCTGTGCCATAATCTTTTAAGGTAACACCCCGAGCGGCATAAACAGAGATTTATTGATATCAAAACCGATCGCATCGCTCCACAGGCTGGGAGCGTCTGTTGCACAACATTCGATGTCATCGAAAAATGTTCTCCCCCATTTTAGCCGATCAGTATTGCCGATGGTATTCTGTTGTGGTACATCATGTGAGGACAACAAGACGACAAGATTCTCAGAAAATGTTACCATTGTTTAGACAATGGATTAATGGAGTTAATGAGGTGTGTCCGACAATGAAACAATTTAAGTCAACGGTATGAGTGACAGTGAGAAATGGTGCAGGAAAAGAGCAAAAACAGATGCAGACATCATCCTCACCTCTGTTCAAATGTAGGCACCTTTGCATCAAACTATTGTGACACACTGCATTCCTTTCAATCCCGTCATGCCCTTCATTAATCACTCATCATGTACTACTGTACAAAGTATCTGTTTATCTGTCTTCCATTCTGCATACCTTGGCTAGACTGTCTCACCAACACAGACTAACTAATGGAAACTACAACTATTACAGTTGCCAAACAAAGAACTAGTTTAGCTGGTAGAATTTAATCTCTCCCTGTCTTCAAGTATGGCCCTTTTACGCAATGTAAGATGCAAGCACTGACCCAATTATTGAAATCTCAAACATGGAATATACTTGGACGATTCCACATTTAATGGCTGTCTCAGGACTGCCACCTGCCAGTATACCGAGGATAACTTCCCTGTCTAGGCCTAGGATCTTTGGACAGAATCTGGAGGAGCAATATAAAAAAAAAATGTTTTTCAAAAGTCGGCCACCTGGTGGCGCTATAACACACACACACACACACGTTGCTGGGGTGTGGTCAGCACTGCTTTGCTGCACCTGGCCGGCAGGTTTTTCGCACTTCCCTGTTGGCCGGGTGTGGCTCTCCCTCCCGGTGCTGGTCGCGCCTCGGTGATGGCTGCGCCCGGGGTGCCCCTCCGTGGACTTGTCTATAGCTGGAAGCCTGGAGGAGAGGGGCAGTGACTTGGCCAATCACTGCTGACCCGCAAACTGGAGAGTGTAGTGGTTGAGGGTTGAAAAACTCTAAGAAGGTTGGAGACCACCTAATGACCTCTCCTCCAGGCCAAGGCATCCATTAGAAATGGATTATATTCGCATCTTTGATGTATTTACAAACTTAAACTCACATTGCCACTTGATTTGAGATCTATAGATCATAAATAACTATAAATAATCTATAATAATTTATGTCACTATATAAATGGACAGAATGAGAGAAGTTGAGGAAACCGAGTTAGAGAGGTTACAATTATTTTGTGAAATGTACAGTATATGAATGTACAATTACCTTATGTGCAATTCAATCTACAATGAGAGCACAAACGTCCAAAGTAGATATTCAGTCTTCACTTTTCTACACATTTTAAGACGTAAAAATAATTTCATGATTGATGAATCAAAGTACAACTCATGTTTATCTTTGCATATTACTCTTTATTCGTAGGAATATGTTTCCTACACGTTCAAACAAAATGTTTATCGTTTCAAATACGATAAAATCTTGAGAGATTACCATTGTAATAATATGAGACAGACTTGAGATATCTACTATGTGAGTTTATGATTTATTTTAACATTATCAAGATTCCCAAGAGGTATTAACATTATACAGTCCAATCCTGCATAACATTACACAGTGATATGCAGGATTGATATGGTTATACTACTAGGTTATATAGATTTAGATTATATTATATTATTAGATTAAGAGTCAAATTTGCATCATGTGTGTTTTATATACCACAGCTGTGTATTCTAAACCTACGTCTGATCTTCATCATGTTGGCTTTCAGGGAGTAACGATATCCCTTAAGTTCTAGCTGTGCCAGCACTGCCAGACAACAACTGTTGACCAATGAGCTGTTGGCCCCCAAAGGTAAACAGGAAACACCACTGGGATTAGCAAGAAACATTGATTGTACAAGAATGCACCTTAATAATGACTTGGACAGTTTGTTCTTGCTACACTTTGTCAAATGTTGAGAATTTCTGTCCATTTGAAAGTTTAGTCGGTGACAGTGAGTGTCAGTGAGTCCCCTGCTCATCCATTCTGGAAGCCAGCAAGCAACCAGCAGCTTGTAGCTATCAGCCTCGGAACCCACAGATAAATTGGAGTGGAAGGCAAACGTGGTGTTTCCCTCAAAGTCTTCCTTGTCCACCCTCAGCTGGTGCTTTATGTTCATGGTGATGAGATGCATGTTCTCCAGTCCCAGCCTGATGCGTCTCCGAACCCAGCTGTGTACCGTGCCCACTGCCCAGGGTCTGTAGAACACAGCTGTGTCCACTTCCCTCCATCTGTGGCCATGTCACAGACCAGTAGACTTCGACGGGTGTAGCAGTGGGAGAGATGGCATGGCGTACACACCACTCTGTGTGGAGACGTTGCTGTAGATTTCCTCCCAGTCCGGAAGCAGGTTGAGATCACAACCAGGCGCACAATGTGACTGTTACAGCCAGCAACAGAACTGCAACAAGTATCATCTTGAAGTCTTTGAGTTTCACTGTGTAGTTCAGATCAAATGACTGAGTGTGTTGTCTGAGTTTGAGAACCGTCATTTGACATTTACAGTTTGAATGCAATTTAAAATATTGAGCCACCAGACAGGTCTGATGACTTATGGTTGGCAAATGCATGTGCATGAAGCACCCACACCCACACTTGAGGTGTGTGTGTGTAGTGTGTGTGTGTGTGTGTGTGTGTGTGTGTGTGTGTGTGTGTGTGTACTGTGTAAATAATGTCCTTCCTGGAAACTAGCTACTGTCTCTGGAATGTGAACTGACAGAATTCATGTAATACTGACTGAGAGGAGCCACGATTATATCTATATATATCTATATCAATATTATCTATTAATGGCAGCTGGGTTTCATCATTCAAATAAAATAGAATTCTGTCCGTTTAGCTATAAAATTATGTCAGGGAATAGGGATACACAGTATATGTCTTTCATTTGCATTGCATCTCCCCCCAAGCTTTTATTTTCGTTCGAGTAATAGTACAACTCTAATAGTATTACTTATAATAATGTAATTAAAGATAGCTTCATTCAGATTTTTTTCAAAATTAATTTTGTGTGCCCATCCCAACTTCCCAAGCTCATCCCTTAACAACTCCTCCCCCCTAAACCTGTCAGTCCTACCAGTACGAATTAATTGAATAAGTCATCTTCTTTTTGTCCTCTACTCTGAATCCACCTTGGTTACTTCCAGAAGACATCCATAAAAAAAAGACAGAGGGTCATAGCACAGGTCATAATAAGCATGTACGGTATTTAATGTGATCTGTAAACAAAGTAATACAGAAATGCCAGGAAACATGAACATTTTCCAATAGAGAATACATCATCTTTGTCATCTGAAGCCTGATTAAGGGGAGGTCACATACAGTATGCTTGAATGAAACAGTCGCATCTTATTTGCAATATTGTATTTCCAGGGATGGTTTGGGAAGACTGTGATTTACTGTGACAGTACAATTTCTGAGTTTCTTGTGAACGTGCCAGACTATTTGACTGCTCGGCGCAGGCACTCTCGCTCGGGCCACACCTCACAAGAGACAAGGCCTCGCTGCCGATGTGCCTTTCATGTTAAGGAAACAAAAACAAAGCGCACATGTTGCCTAGCAACACGCAAGCTTTGAGATTGTCTATTTCCGGTGTGACCCCCGACACAAAACAAAGTATAAATTCGGCAGAAGCAAAACACATGACAACATGAAAAACATTCACACACCATTTCTTTCTCTCTAAGGTGCGACTAGACTTGTCTTTTCTGAAAAACACTGTTGGTCACTGACAGACTAGTGTCATAAGCTCCAAAAGAACACAGCCAAGCCATAGCAGATGCTAGAATAGATTACGGTCAGTTTATATTGTCTCTGTCGGGTGCTTTTCAGGATTCAAATTTATTTTAAAGCATCAAAAGTAGCAGATCGACAAGTTCAAAGCGTGTCGCTTAGCATTGAGCATTGAGCTTGTGGATCTGCTCATTTTGATGCTTTTTTGTGTGATGCTGTAGTGTGATCAAGTAGGCCAGTAGAGTAGGGCGTTCATTTTACGAAGAAAAAAACCCCACAAAACGTTATGGAGATGCACGACAGCGATGATATGCTTTACGTGACACGTAAAGCATAGTGTCACGTAACATACCCCTGGAAAAAAAATGTTTACATTTTGTTGGCGACACCATCGGCGAGTCGCAGACACTCGTCGCTTGATGCTCGATACAAACTGACCTTTACGCCTGATTTGCCTTTTTGCCGGTGCCATGTGCCAATTTACAAACTCACAAGACTTTGCACTGCGACCTGTCGTGAGCGAGCAAATCATTTTTGGTGAGTGACACAGGCACACAACTAAGGATAACAGTCTCAACAATACGTGTGATTTTCTTTTTTCCTGAGGGTGAAACAGAAAGGACAATTCAAGGCAGACAATCCAGTGGGTCACATTCACACAGAAGTTATCTTCACAGAGCAATCAAACACGTCACAAGATTAATAATACAATGTTATAAATGGGAAAAAAAATACTAAAATACAGCACTAAATACCTTTCTTGTTTGCTTTATGTATTATTACAGCAATGTCATGCCAATTATGTAAAGCATATCCATTATTATGATGGAAGCTCGACAAGGAATAAAGAAAAGAAAAGACTTTAAAAAAATACAATTACCAGGTTATTCAGTATGACAATAATAGGACAATGACAACCCAGGATTCCACATCTTTTAACAAAACTATTGTAAAGTATTTTAAAAATATTTTTGAGGAAAAAGAAAAACTGTACAAAGGACTTTGGTTGAATATGAATTAGCTCCTGTATATACCTCTAGTATACAATATACATATTTAGATAACTCTTATTTAAATACTAGTTTTCAAAAAATTTAAATGAATACTTTTCCCAAAAAATTGTGTGTATACAACTGATATCTCACACGCCATATATTCCACTGTACAAACAACCATCTCAGAGTGAACAGTGTTGGAAGTAGCTAAACATGCTTTGTCAAGCGAAGTCCCTTTGTACAACTCGCTGGCGCCACCTAGGCTCTCGGAACACAAGACAAAACGTGCTCAGGCGATTACTTGGTACAAAACGGCTAAAATATATATTTCTTCTTCTCGGTATTTAAAATATTACAAAGATACATTTTGAAATGGTTAGACAGTTTTATTTTCTTGAATTCATTAAAAATAAAAATCAAGTCACTAGACGGATACAGCTCGGTAACCGTTAATGTATGCTCCGTCGTACGAGTGTAGTGCGATTCATTAACTACAAGCTCACAATGCAATGCATCTGTGACGTGTTGTGAGCTTGTAGATCAGATATTCTCAGTATAAATGGGGCTCCAATCCATACAATAGTAGTGTGTAGTGCTACTATTCCTTCACACTGGGCCGGCACTAACGTGGCAACGTCCTCTGTCACAGCCTCCAGGGCATGTCTGTCCACTGGCCAATCGCAGCCTCGCATGTCGCTCCAGTCTCCACCGACCAATCACAGACAACCTGGGTAGGGTTCATGACGGTGGTGCACAAGACAGCACAGGCAAGACAGAACTTGTCCAGTGGTTTTCAAACGTTGGGTGAACAGAAGGCACACCAATGTGCACACAAAATCTCAAGGCACAACATTGTTCATATTCTTTCCAAATAGCCTCTATAATACGTTATCACTTTTTTTTTTTTTTTTTTTTAATGCCACATACAACATTAATGAATTGTATTGTGTCTAATGTATGGTGGAGTATGTTAATACAATATATGTAACAAATAATACAATTGGGGTGGTTGTATTTGGTCTCCCTTCTCTTCTATTGAGACATTTAGATTAGATTCTGTGTCTAGGTTGGACACAGCCATGACACAATCCAGTTTCTGGTTTGACTTTCTACTAGTTCAGTGGTAAAAATGTCGGCACGTGCGCAGCAGTGCTGAAAATTCAGATCCAGGGTAGAAGAGCAAAGTGACATTGTGCCGCTTTAAGACCTAATTCGTACAGTGCACATCACAATGCGTTGTGAGCTTGTAGACCTGACAATGTCGCAAAATAAAGACAACAAAAAAAACACAAATATAAATAAATGCCCAAAACCGGGACGGCAGATTCTAATACCGTAATGTGCCTCTGTATTGTGTGTGAAATGAATGCACACAAAGTACTACTACTGATAGTAAAATGAATGAGTTATGAATAAAAATATCTTTTTTGTATACTGTAGTTGTATACTTCACATTGCAATAATAATGTGTGGATGTCATATCTGCACACCAGTGTGCCTCCACACACAGTTTGAGAACCACCAAGCGTAACCTTTCTTCAGAAAGGGAAGGCGATAGAACTATAAATTGATGTCATTCCGAAATTTCTGATGGGCGTTCTCAGAACTTTTTTCTCTGAACTCGTGCGCCCTCCACATGTCCTGGCCCTCCGAACTATACATTCGGAAATCCTTTCCGAACCGGAAGGTTTGTCCGACATGATCATCGGACAGTAGTGCCTTCCGCCTATCTGGCCCTCGATACATAGTGTTTATTCAGATGACCACCGGACCAACGGTGGCGTTGGTGCTGTGAGAGATGAAGATGCCCCCCAACATTAACACTGCAGTGGTCCATTGGGTCAACAACATTGTTTGTGGGTCCGTCCGCAAACGCTGTTTCTCAACGCCGGGTCTGGGGGACTCTGAAGGTGTACAAATGGAACCAAGTAGCCCCGTAAGGTCCATTTGGTTCCATTTGTACACTATCAGAGTTACTTTAACACCTAGGATATCACAGTGTGGACTGGGGGTCCGAGAGATTAAAAAAAAAAACTAAATAGAATCAAATGGGGGTCTGTTCGTCTAATGCATATCAAAATGGAGGTCCTTAAAAACGTTTGAGAATCACTGGCATGTTCCCCTTCAGTCTTTTTCATTGTCTGGTTCTGAAGTTCTGAGAAGGGAACGAGCGTTGTGGTGTGTCAGTACTTCCTGAGGTGATGGGTGGGGTCACAGGGGTGCTAGAGGCGGGGTCTGAGGTGATGGGTGGGGTCACGGGGGTGCTAGAGGCGGGGTCTGAGGTGATGGGTGGGGTCACGAGGGTGCTAGAGGCGGGGTCTGAGGTGATGGGTGGGGTCACAGGGGTGCTAGAGGCGGGGTCTGAGGTGATGGGTGGGGTCACGGGGGTGCTAGAGGCGGGGTCTGAGGTGATGGGTGGGGTCACAGGGGTGCTAGAGGCGGGGTCTGAGGTGATGGGTGGGGTCACGGGGGTGCTAGAGGCGGGGTCTGAGGTGATGGGTGGGGTCACGGGGGTGCTAGAGGCGGGGTCTGAGGTGATGGGTGGGGTCACGGGGGTGCTAGAGGCGGGATTTTAGTCCAACATGGCATCCAGCTGGTCTGCCAGGTCGTCAAACATGTTCCCGATGTCGTCAAGGATGGTCCCGGCAGACTTCACCGTGCTGGCTCCACTGTGGGGGGGAGGGGGAGAACACGTCACACCACATGACAGTTACAAGGCTCATAGCCGAAACTCTTTTTTGTGTGTGCCAATGAGCTGCATAATCGTCAATAATGCTGACATAAAAGTCAAATAATGACTATTTGGTGTTTACCCGTCAGAGGTGTCCTCCAGGGTGAGTTTTCTCTCCACAGCCTTCAGAGCTGCTTCCAGCGAGGTGCTGGTCTGCTCCAGCCTCTGCTGCTGCACCACCTCCGTGGTCCCTGCAGGGGGCTCCGGCCCCAGGCCCGGGCCCACCACACACACCTGGGGCTTGGCTGCTACCGCCGACTGGCTCTGAGGGGCCGGCGCTGGGGGTTGGGATGGAGAGGTGAAGGCCACGCTCTCCACCACGTTGATGGTTACACCCAGGGACGACGGCGGCGCCATGGTGATGCCCAGGGAAGATGGCGGCGCCACTGCAGCTGGAAGGCAAGGATTCAAATGTTGTTTTAGCCAGGAGCAGTAGAATGGATTTAACCACTTGGAATGCGGTTAAATGCGCATGCGTTAAATGGCTCTTTTTTTTTTAATGACAGATGTAGTCACTACGACCACAAATGTCCCAAGAAACTAGCTAGCCTATATCCACCGAGTTTGCTATCGCTCTGGGAGAACAGAGCAGCTGAATTATTTGTTTTGATTAGGTGGTGAATGGTGCTGGTTTAACCCACGGCTAGAAGGCTGTTTCAACCAATCAGATTGCTTCCTCGAAACGACCTGTGGTATAATCTTGCATATTAAATTATGCTTCTAATAGTTAGGATTTTAGGTTAACGTGGATGCATGTCGGCCGTCGGGGATTGGACTGACTGTGTGTGTGTGTGTGTGTGTGTGTGTGTGTGTGTGTGTGTGTGTGCACGCGCGCGTCACGCACTGACTGTACAATCTGTACTCCTAGGCTATCTGATCATCATATAAAATTAGTATGCTACTATGCATATGCCATGTTAGCTATACACTTTATAGATCATGCTTAAGCATGTGTTTAATTTCACAGTATTAAACACATGTACAGAAGAAAGTCTCCAGCACTTGGATCCCCGCACACAGTGACAGCCCTCCATGTTTACGCACAGACAGACAGAATACTGCAGTGTTTTTATGTGTTTCATCCGCCACATTGTTTGCTTAATTTCCTTTATTTGATGCGATTGCATTCCCACCTGCACCCAATCGAAATCAAGTGCGATTGGAAGCGAAGCGAAACCCCCGTTTTTGGTCGGAGTAGAATGCAGTTCTTTGATGTGTATTAGGATCCGAATGAGGCTTCACACCTGCCAAACAAAGCGCACTTTCTGACAATGAGCAGCAGGATTCGTTTTAATCACAGTAAAGATTTTTGGTGTGAAGGCGACCTAAGATATTCCCTACATTTTGCTAAGCAGCATTGGAACGCTATGCATTAAAAATTAGAACATTGAATTTGAGTTTACTTAGAGCCATGGCATGCACACATGAATTTCATGAATTTTCAACATTCAGTTTAAACTTTTGAGCAATGCAATACTCTGAACTATAAGGTTTGCCGACAGCAGCGACAGTGTCTGTGAAGCAATTGATCTAGGGTAGAAGAGAGCCGTATTGAAACGGGCCGCCTTAATGAGGGAATGAGGTGTGATTGGTGTGTATAGGAAAACGTGGCTGATTGAAAGCAATCAGCAGACTGACAACTGACAGCAATCAATCAATCAATCAATCAATCAATCAATCAATCAATCAGCTTACCCTGTGCTGCCAGCAGGCTGTGGCGCAGAGGTTTGGGAGCAGTGACGGGGGGTTTGGCAGAGACGGGGGGCTTGCTCGGAGACCCCGTGGCGACGGCGGGGGTCTCCGTCCTCTCCACAGCAGCTTCACTGATCCTCAGACTGACCACCTCCTCCTCCTCCCCCTCCTCCTCCCCGTCGCTCTGGGAGCGCGCACAGCCTCGTCCCTCCTCCTCTCCGCTGGGGGAACAGTCCCCACCGCCCTGCTCCTTGTCCTTGGGCTTGTGTCGCCGCTTCACCGTGTCTGACTCCTTCAGGTTGAACTCGGGCAGCTCCGGGGCCTTGGTGGTGGGTAAGCAAGGGTATGATAGTTATTATAACAGCTCCGGGGCCTTGGTGGTGGGTAAGCAAGGGTATGACAGTTATTATAACAGCTCCGGGGCCTTGGTGGTGGGTAAGCAAGGGTATGACAGTTATTATAACAGCTCCGGGGCCTTGGTGGTGGGTAAGCAAGGGTATGACAGTTATTATAACAGCTCCGGGGCCTTGGTGGTGGGTAAGCAAGGGTATGACAGTTATTATAACAGCTCCGGGGCCTTGGTGGTGGGTAAGCAAGGTTATGACAGTTATTATAACAGCTCCGGGGCCTTGGTGGTGGGTAAGCAAGGGTATGACAGTTATTATAACAGCTCCGGGGCCTTGGTGGTGGGTAAGCAAGGGTATGACAGTTATTATAACAGCTCCGGGGCCTTGGTGGTGGGTAAGCAAGGGTATGACAGTTATTATAACAGCTCCGGGGCCTTGGTGGTGGGTAAGCAAGGGTATGACAGTTATTATAACAGCTCCGGGGCCTTGGTGGTGGGTAAGCAAGGGTATGATAGTTATTATAACAGCTCCGGGGCCTTGGTGGTGGGTAAGCAAGGGTATGATAGTTATTATAACAGAAACATTTTTGTTAACTGAATTAAATACAAATGACAATACAAAATAAACAATAAACTGTATTCTGTGTCTACAAAACAAACTAAAAGGAACTGACAAAATGGCCTTAATTTTCGTTTTGGATGCTTGGTGGTTCATCTGTAACTGAATACATTTTTAAATGCTATCTTTTGTTAAGTTTTTATTAAACAATACTTACCTATTCAATTCTTCACCTGACAAATAACACAAAGTACATTATGAAAAAAACTAAAACTAATAAAAACGACCAAATATTCAAAAAGGAACTAAAACTAAGCTAAAATGAATAATTCCAAACTATTGCAATGCACCTTTGCGTGTAGGAGCTGCTCGGGGGGCTCCAGCACCGCCTCGGCCCGGGGCGGCCCCCCGGTCTTGGGCCTCTGCTTGATGGTGAGGTTGCCCTCCTCGGCGAACGGGATGCACTCGCTGGAGCTGTTGTTCTGAGCGTCCAGCTCTGGGACCTTGTTGCTGCCGGCCTCCTCCTCCTCCGAGTCTGACTTCACCCCCCTGTCGGGGTCCGCGTCTCCACTGTGGGTCTGTGGGGGGAAAGCCAGGTGATCATGGTTATGCTAAAACTAATGAAAAAACTAAGAGGAAAAAAGTGAGTGGTGGCTTTTTGAAGTATAGTTGTTACTATATGAGTTACTAGAATAAAAAATAAATAGAAAATTGATGTTCCAATAGACCCATTATACTTGTCATTGGTTCAATATTTATACAAACACTTGTAAATCGGCTATCTTTGCTACTTTTACTCGACTATGTCACGCGACAAAGCAGGACAAAAAAACCTTGAAATACGGAGCTGAACCACACGGGAGCTTTCCGGCCCCGACGGCAACGACACTGACCTCAGCGGGAAGACACTCGCTCTGCACCCTCCTCCGGGCTCCGCTGGGGTCCACGGGGGGCGGGGCCAGGAGCGTCAGAGGCAGAGCTTCCTGCTGGAGGAGGTCTAGCCTGTGCGGGGGGGCGGGGCTGCGCCTGCCCTCCAAAGTGCTCTCCAGAGACGCCGCCATGCTCTTCACACTCCTCGGGGTCTCCGTCTCCACTGCGCCACCGGGTGGCGCCGCTATCGCATCGGCGAGCTCCACGCCGCCGGTGCCGCCGCTCACGGAGCTCAGCCTCTTGGGCGGGGGAGGCGGGGGACCCTTCTTGCGGGCACGGACGGCGAACGACTGGCTCCGGCCCACTGCGCCGCCGCTCTTCTCCGGGCTGGCCTGCAGCAGGCGCCGCGCCGACTGTCCGCCGGTGCCGCGTCCGTGCCGGCGGCTGAGCGTGGCGTAGGACGGGACGGCGCCGGGGGGAGGGCCCAGCGGCCCGTCATCATCGTCATCCTCCTCGTCGGGCTCGCCGTCCGACAGGGCGTAGCGTGTCAGGCTCTGCGTGCGCTGCTTCTTGCCGAGTGTGAGCGAGCGCTCGTGGAGCTTGGAGGAGGCGGCCTCCAGGCTGGTGGAGCCGCCGCAGTGGGCGTGCAGGTAGCTGAAGCCCTTGAGGGAGGAGTCGGCAGGGGGGGGAGGAGGCGGGGCTTTGGGCTTGGCCGGGATGGCGGGGTACTTGAAGACGGTGGCGGTGCCCAGCGGCACCTGTGGAGAAAGCAGTATACTTAAGTTTAGAACATTAAAAATATGATGTAAGTGTATAGCCATTATTAAAAGCTTTATTCAAGGTATATTTAAAGGTAGGGTAAGTGCTTTTCTTTGGATATAATAAGTGTTACTCATTACAAAGATTGTTAGCGAAAATTGGCTATAGTTAATGTGATCATCTTCTATTTAATAGCCTTCAGAATCAGAAGCATTAATATCTTAACCATGCAGTAACCGGGATTTAGTATTAAGCCGCTAACATCGGCACGTTGTTCAATCCAGCTCAATCTGAGCCGTAATTCAAAGAAAAAGGAGTTTAAAGACGGCAGCCCATTGAGTGCAGCCGCGAGATTTGTTTTCCTAGGACACTTTGAGCGGAGCGTTGCCTAGTGACCGGGAGCCCTGCTTTACGGTAAATATGAGTGATACGATTATTCATTAATACAACGCTCAAAAACACATTAAAGATGTTCCTGGTGCCATGGGATTTCATGACAATCAATGAAGTCCTTGACATTCAATGAGTTAAGTATTCATATTCATATATATATTTTTGCACCTGTTTAGGCAGCTGCTGTGCCCGCTGGTCCCAGCAGCCCTCTGGAATGTTCCTCTCCTTGGCAGGACTGCCCTCCAGGCTGCCCAGGCTCTCCTGGGAGTGGCTGTGGGGGATGACGGAGGCCATGGGGGGGTCCTGGGAGCGGCCGGAACCTCGGGAGCGAGCGTCGATGCTCTCCTGGCTCTGGGACATCCTCCTCTGGATGGCCAGGCCGTCCTGGTGGCAGCCGCCATAGTGGCTGGACATGGCCGTCGTCAGCTCTGCACTCAGCTCGCTGTCCTGGAAGCAGTGGTGATTGGGACGGCACATTTAGATGTAGTCTTAGTCATAGTCTAGCCGCCGCCGGATGGGAATTATCCATTCATTGATATAATAATCCATCGATTAAGTTAGTTGATAAGCATCATTTTAGTTTTAGTTTTTTTATCTAAGAATCTTAGTTTCCCTCAATGTTTAACATAAACATAACATTTTGCCGATATAATACAAAATACATATTACGGTATATTCCTTAATCAAATGTTTCTTGGGGCGCCTGCTGGCCAAGTGGCCCAGGCGCATGCCACATATAGGCTTTGGCCTGACAGCATGCCGCGTGTTCGAGTCCCGTTCATGACGACCTTTGCTGCATGTCTCTCCCTTCTCTCTCTTCTTCTTTCCGGTCTACCTTCACTTGATACTATCAATAAAGGCAGAAAATCCCAAAAACTATTCTTAAAAAATTATTTCATTTCTTTGACCATTTCAGATACAGGGTCAGACAATGACATCTTTCTATGAGGAATAAATGAAATAAAAAGTGCACTGTCAGATTGCAGGCAAAAGCAGAAACGTTTCTATGGCTAACAAGGTGGGAGCAACTTTTTTTCAACCTGATTACATTCACAGAAAACCACCCAATGATAGAACCGCAGAGTTCACTCTCAGAGTTCATTGAATAATTTCTAAACACTGATTAATCGATTAATGATTAACATCCGTCTTTTGAATACAATTCCATTTAGTTTGAGTCATATTTTAGTCACCTGAAATGTTTTAATGTTTAGTCTAGTTTTAGTCAACTATCAATCATACGATTTTAATCGACTAATTCTGCAGTTGATGTAGTCGACTACAATGTATTTTGGCGGGCCTCGATGGCGTCGTAATGCCTGATTTTACACTTGGTTGCATGTTGAAAATAGCCGATCTACAAGCTCACTGTGAGCTTGTAGATCTGCTATTTTCAGAGCGCAACACACAAGCAAACCTAAAATGACTTGTCTTTTAATTCTACTGGATCTCTCTCTTCTCTCTAACTAACTTCTCATTTTAGTCTAGTTTTTTTAGTCATGATAGCTTAGTTAGTGAAAAAAGGTATAGTCTTATGCCTCTTTTAGACGGCGACCATCTCCAGATAAAACGTCAAAGTCCCGTTGCGTTCTCATTTTTATTGACCCTTTACACGAGAACGCACACTTTATGAAAACGCTATAATGTCGCTAGGTGGCGGTAACGGGCTACCAAATAGACCAGTCACCCACATACAAGAAGAAGAACCCCTTCACGCAACCCAGAGCATGCAGGCAGAGCGCGTCACGGGATGGTTATTTATTTTATAATACATTAGGCTACATAAACGCTGCCGCCATGGCTGCCGCCTATCACAAGGCTTTTTATTTACATCATGGTTTTACATTCACCATCGCTGATGAGCAGCGCTTTGTAGGCGAGGAGGGAGGCTTGTTCAGGAACTCCAATATATCATATATGGCTCTGCATTAATGTAATAAACATACAGGTATATGCGCTGTGAGCCAACGTGAGCCATGATGTCATAAGTTTTGCCTGTTTACACAGAGAAGGGATAAAACGGCGTTCTCAAAGATTTCCACTCTGGGAGGTGGTTTCACTTTGTTGCGTTTTCACCTCCTGAAAACACCGTTCTCGTCTAAAAGGACCACAGCAAACGTCAACATTACCTGGAAGGTCATCATCTTGGGGGTGTGTGGCGAGGGGCACAACTCCCCCCCACCTCCCAGCGAGGAGTCGGGCGGCTCGATGGCCACCAGGTGCAGGGCTCCGGGGGGCTTGCGGCGCAGCGTGCCCCCCTGGCCCCCCAACTCTGCCTGCACCATGGCCCTCTGGATGTCACACAGCTTCCTCACTGCCAACATCAGCTTCTTTTGGTGGCCTGTGTGGGCGAGGCAGCAACAAAGGACATTGTTGTCATTAGGGCTGGAACTTTGATTGATTGATTGATTCATTGATGGGCTGTCAGTAAAAAGGTTTCCCCCTTGTTGACTACAACGATCGCTGAAACACCCTTGTATCTCGGATTTCAATCCCAGTTTCCGATTCTAATCAAAACAAGCTTTATTTACGGCCATGGTTAAAAAATGCATGCCTCGGGTGGTCTGTGATCCTCCCGTGATATGATTGCTTATATTGCTTATCCTTTGAATAAGGCGCCTCACTTTAAAATACCCCTGGGCCCTGGCACATGAATGGACAGATACAACAATTGTGGCACTCAACGATGGGGAACACTGCTTTACGGTAGTCCCGCAAGTGTAGTGCGTAGTGAAAACTACAAATTACGTCAATTACTGTACGTCAACGGTAAGAATCAACATTGTGATTTATTATGGCAAGGGCAATCAAATGTACTTTGTTGTAACATTCCACCACTGTGCTCAATACATACCCAGCTTGTATACCCAGCTCAATACATACCCAGCTGTGCTCAATACATACCCAGCTTGTATACCCATCTCAATACATACCCAGCTGTGCTCAATACATACCCAGCTGTGCTCAATACATACCCCAGATGTGCTCAATATATACCCAGCTGTGCTCAATACATACCCAGCTGTGCTCAATACATACCCAGCTGTGCTCAATACATATCCAGGTGTGCTCAATACATACCCAGCTTGTATACCCAGCTCAATACATACCCAGCTGTGCTCAATACATACCCAGCTTGGTGATGCCAATCTCCTGCAGGTCCTCCCATGTGAGGTCTCTGACGATGCTGATGGAGTCATAGCCGTTCTCTGACAGCTTCTTGTGGTACTGAGGCAGGCCAATGGTACTCAGCCACTCCCCCAGGTCACACTGGACAGAGAGACACGGAGACAGTGAGACAGAGAGACAGTGAGACAGAGAGACAGCTTCTTGAGGGACTGAGGCCCCTCCCCAGCCACTGCTCAGCCACTCCCCCAGGTCACACTGGACAGAGAGACACGGAGATGAGACAGTGGTTCCCTCAGCTCTTTATTCATTTCAAGGAACTCTCAGGTTGATTTTTGAATGCATATTTGATGTTTTTCAGAAAACTTAGGCCAGGATTTAGAAGGCATTTTTTAAATCTGACTCAGGTCTAAATGGGTTAAGGTTTTTAATGACTGCTGGATTGCTTGCTTGCTTGATTGATTGATTGATTGATTGATTGAGTACTGCCCTCTGTGACATCAGTTGGCAGGGTGTCTGAGCTGCCTCAACTGAAAAATGCTTTGTGGCTAAACGTTGCACTGACTGAAATGTGAGGCGACAGTGCCCTCTGGTGGAGGAACGGAGTGTGAGATTGTTCTTACGGGGATGTACTCAGGAAGCCACTCGGGAATGCTCAGGTTGCTGATCTCTATGGAGATCTTCTTGCGGTGGCCCGGCTTGGTGACTCCAATGGCAGTCAGGTCCTGGAACAGCAGAGTGTACAAATGGAACAAAATGTACCCTTACGGCCCGGGTGTGTAACTCTGAGTGTGCACAAATGGAACCAAATGGAGCCTTACGGGTGTTTAACTCTGAGAGTGCACAAATGGAACCAAATGGAGCCTTACGGGTGTGTAACTCTGAGAGTGTACAAATGGAACCAAATGGACCCTTATGGGTGTGTAAGTCAGAGAGTGTACAAATGGAACCAAATGGGACCCTTACAGGTGTGGAACTCTGAGAGTGTAAAATGGAAGCAAATGGAGCCTTACGGGTATGTAACTCTGAGTGTAAATTGGAACCCGTAAACCTTACAGATCGATTTGGTTCCATTTTGTACACTCTCAGAGTTAACAAAGAGGATGTTACAGTGTAGATTGGGGGTGCGAGAGATAAAAACCTGCATCAAATGGAGGTCTGTGGCCTAATGTACGTATAGCGCTGTCAGGTGGAAATCTTCTATATATCATCGTACATCATCATGGATCATCTCATAATGCCTGTTGCCTGTGATTGGTTAGCTGATTTGCTCATTTACATATGACATACAATTTCCCTTCAATGTCAATGGCGTTTTAATGTTTTAATTCACGTCATATTTAGCGGAATTCTGACTTAATTTCCCCGTTCATTGTCAATGGCAAATATTGAGATGAGATCTGTGGGGACAAGATTTAGCGGACTTTTGACCTGAATTCCCCTTTCATTGTCAATGGCGTGTGTCTGTGTGGTGTACCACTAACCCACCACCCACTAACCCAGAGGCGTGTGTCTGTGTGGTGTACCACTAACCCACCACCCACTAACCCAGAGGTGTGTGTCTGTGCGGTGTACCACTAACCCACCACCCACTAACCCAGAGGTGTGTGTCTGTGCGGTGTACCACTAATCCACCACCCCAGAGGTGTGTGTCTGTGCGGTGTACCACTAATCAACCACCCCAGAGGTGTGTGTCTGTGCGGTGTACCACTAATCCACCACCCCAGAGGTGTGTGTCTGTGCGGTGTACCACTAATCCACCACCCCAGAGGTATGTGTCTGTGTGGTGTACCACTAATCCACCACCCCAGGGGTGTGTGTCTGTGCGGTGTACCACTAATCCACCACCCCAGAGGTGTGTGTCTGTGCGGTGTACCACTAATCCACCACCCCAGGGGCGTGTGTCTGTGTGGTGTACCACTAATCCACCACCCCAGGGGCGTGTGTCTGTGTGGTGTACCACTAATCCACCACCCCAGAGGTGTGTGTCTGTGTGGTGTACCACTAATCCACCACCCCAGGGGCGTGTGTCTGTGTGGTGTACCACTAATCCACCACCCCAGAGGTGTGTGTCTGTGCGGTGTACCACTAATCAACCACCCCAGAGGTGTGTGTCTGTGCGGTGTACCACTAATCAACCACCCCAGAGGTGTGTGTCTGTGCGGTGTACCACTAATCCACCACCCCAGAGGTGTGTGTCTGTGCGGTGTACCACTAATCCACCACCCCAGAGGTGTGTGTCTGTGCGGTGTACCACTAATCCACCACCCAAGAGGTGTGTGTCTGTGCGGTGTACCACTAATCCACCACCCCAGAGGTGTGTGTCTGTGCGGTGTACCACTAATCCACCACCCCAGAGGTGTGTGTCTGTGCGGTGTACCTCGGGGGTCATCCTGCTGATGGTGGGTACATCGTACCCGGCGGTGATGAAGTTGCTGGTGTACTGCTCCAGCTGGAAGTCACTGAGCCACTGGTAGATGGCCTCAGCGTCCTGCAACACAAACACATTCACACTGGCCCTTTCACTTCAGGACACCAATTATATTATATATATATATATATATACCGGTATATATCTACTTAAACCATTAAGTCCTGAGAACGATTCTACAGTTTTTCAATATTTTTTCAACCGTTTTTCGAAAGAACTATGTTTCTATGTCAGTGGTGCTCAAACCATTTCATGTCAAGGACCCCCGAAATGGACCCGCCCAGGAGCAAAGATTTGAGTTAAAAACGTTAAAAACATGTAATCTTAGGTCATTTTACATTGTTTTTTGAGCGGTGAGGCCACTCCTATGCACAGCTTTGTGTGTGTGTGTGTGTGTGTGTGTGTGTGTGTGTGTGTGTGTGTGTATGTGTGTGTGTGTGTGTGTGTGTCTGTTTAAGCACGGAATGTATTTGTAGCACAGAATGTCATGATTTGATTGACTGATGTATGATGACGTTCGACAATTGTTTTTAAACAGTTACCCTTACAAAAAGGGTAACACCGTCAACTCAATTTCATTATAATTAAGCTATTCAATTAAAAAAACATTTATTTATTGACAGATGAAGCCACCATGACTGAAAATGTCCCATGCAAACGCCTAGCTTAGCTAGTAGCCACTGCAGGGACTTTTGATGATTTTGATTGATTAGGTGTGCCATCATCATGATCATTTGAAGCACGGGTAGAGAGCTATTATAACCAATCAGAACGAACTGCTTCTTAACCAATTTTAGGTGGGAACCCCTTTTGGTGTTAGCATTACGTTATGCTTTAGCTATTTTTTTTAAATCGAAGAACGACTGACATAGAAACATAGCTTTTTCAGAAAACTGTCATTTTCAAACAGACATTTTTATAATCTGATCTCAGGTCAGAATGGGATAATGAACCACCACAGTAAATGTGGTAGAAAGTTGTAGAGGTGGTGATGCGGTCACCTTGCCCTCCAGGAGCTGTTGAGGTCGCACAAAGTGCTGGGCGAAGCTCTGCTCTGCTGCTCTCTGCATGGTGGAGGCAGCCTGCGGCCTGCGTGGAGTTCCTCCGCCTGGACAACAACATCACACAAGCAAGTTCTGATGACTAAATCTAATTATATTGGCAATTTCGTCGACAAATAAAAACGAGACTAAAATGTGAGCGAGGGACTGGTGGAGAAGAGATCCAGTATAGAACTAAAAGATACGTCATTTTATGTTTGGTTGCGCTCTGAAAATAGCAGATCTACAAGCTTGGCTATTTTCAGCATGCAACAAAGTGTAAAATCTGCCATTTCAACGGCATCAAGGCCTACCAAAATACATTTTTGTCAACAAAATCAACTGTGGATTTAGTCGACTAAATCTAAACTCAAACTAAAACATTTCAGATGACTAAAATATGACTACAACTAAATTAAATTTTATTGAAAAGACTATGACTAAACCTAAATCAAAATTTGCTGTCAAAATCAACGGTGCTTCAATGGTCATTAATTCTGCTCTCATATTTGTATTACTTACGTAGGTTTGTTATTATTTCACCTTCTACATTTGCAAGACATTATAATCTAAATTGCGAACTGTACACTTGATGTTATTACCTTTAGTAAAGCTTTTCGAAAACACTTTTTAATCTCTAGATTAGTCTTTTTTAAATCATCATGATATGTGTTTAGTAAATGAATTATGTTCCCATTCATTTTAAAATTAACGATAAAGTAGGGTGTGTTTCTAGACTTTCTACTGGTTCTACCGAGTGAAGATCCGTCCTTGCTGTGGTTGCGGCCTATAGCATTAATTTCCGTTTGCATTTTGGAAAATAGGCTTAATTTACGGTCTGCAGAAACCAATGGCGAAACGCCGTCCATTCTTTTTACGGTCTATGCATTTGACACAAGTGATTACATACTGTAGCCACTCTGGATAAGAGCGTCTGTTAAATGCATTCATTGTAAATAGAGGGTCACATGAACAAAACATAACACTATTTGTTGAATGTGTCAAATGTGTGGAGGTGTCCAGTCTAATTGAAATCATCTTTCCAACATTGTTGTATTTATTTTAATTTAAAGTCCATTTTAAAGTAATGAAGGAGAAAGCTACCTGACAGCTGATCAGGCTGCTTGCTGGAGTCAGGTTGTCCCACATCGCCAGCAGAGGGCGCTGGAGGCTACACAGAAAATGAAAACAAAAAGCTTTAAAGACGTGTCAACAGAGATTTCAGCTCCCTGAAGCATAAAAGAAAACATGCAAAAATGTCAGAACCTTGAATGGGACATGAAGACCATTGTGAACCTAAATCCCATGTGAGGTGATCAAATATAAGTGTGGTGAAACACACGGACAATTAAACAATATCACATCACATCGCTTAATCTGGTACCGTGTATGCCACTTTGACGTCATGGAAGAATGAAAGATTCGTTTTTTTCTTTTCATTTTCTCAATCACTACTTAATTGTTGTAGTCGAGTCCTTCTAAAGCGAATCCAAGTCAAGACCGAGACCAGATTATTAATATTATTTCTCATTTGATAGGTATAGAAAACACTGCGAGAGCAGGCAGACGCGTCAGCTGCGCACCTGCGCTCCGTTACTTAACAAGATATCCGTCTATAAGCACCAGACAGCTCTCTTATAATATTAATGTGAATGGACTCCTCATAATATGGATATAATACAATTATTCCATTGCATTGTACTGACTCGTGATTCGAGTGGACTCCTGGGGAAGAGTCCCGAGTCAAATTAAGGGCGAGATCAAGACGAGGCCGAGTACATGGAAATGTGGACTCGAGACAAGTCAATGACTCGAGTACTACAACACTACAGTACTTATATCTGATCTCCTCGCATCAGAACAAAGGGATTCAGATTCAAAATCAACAAAATGCCCTTTAAACTATGCTGCTATGAACAAGCAGCGAGCTGTGCTGAAGCACCTTGCTGGTGTGGTCGGCATGATGGCTGGTGCTGTTATGGTGCAGGCCGTTGGTCGCTGCCGTGTTGCTCTCCGTGCTCTGTCCACTCCCTGCGCTACGCGTGCTGCCCACGCTGCCTGTGCTGCCCACACTGTTCCTGTCTCCAGCTGGGGAGAGAGAGAGAGGGAGAGAGAGAGAATTAATCTTAACTGGAAGACAGTTTTCTGCTAAAGCCTGATTTGTTGTCCATCAGTCAGGGGTCTAGTATACACCCCCCCCCCTCCCCTTATTTCACTATACACCAAATATCTGTAATATAGACGATCTACAGACTTGTGCTCTTATAGGTCGTCTATTTCCCAAAAGTCTTTGAACACATTTGCATATTTTCGCCTGCAATATCATGCCCAGTATATGGATGCCAGGTTGAAACTGGTCGAAGGAAGGCTCCTCCGTTTCATTCCGTCTCTATCCACCTGTAATGTAACTTCACAGAGGCTCACATAGACGGGAAACATCCAGACATCAGGCTGAATGAAGACGGCAGCACAGTCACAGCATTAATTTCAGCGGGAAAACAAGCCTTACAGAGGGCCAGTACGGTAGCTGGGGTTGGAGGAAGGTAAAAGGTACACGGAAAAACACGTCCATGATTGGGACGGGTCAATAGGCTCTGTGCACGGCAGCCATATTGGAAGGAAATTGGGCCTCTTCCCTACCTTCTTCACAGGTGTTACCAATAATGCCAATTAAAGTTGTGTTCCATTCTGGTCAAACAGTCATATTATGCATGATATTGTGCATGCTGGGCTGGCTCACTGGAAACATTCCACTACACATGTGGGTCTCAAAGTGTGGTCCAGGGACCCTCATGGTTCCTTGAGGGGGTCCCAAATAGCCAGGTGTGTAACTCTGAGTGTACAAATGGAACCAAATGGACCCCTAAGGGTCCATTTGTACACTCTCAAAGTCATGGGGGTCCTTGAGATTAAAAGGTTTGAGAACCACTGTGCTACCTAACTTTCATTAGAATCATGGGTAACACCAGTGAAGGAAGTAAAGTAAGGAAGTCCAATTTCTTTCCAATAATGGCTGCTGACTGTGCTTTATTTATTTTTTAGAGCCTATTTTTTGAGTTAATAATTCAACACTTCGGATTTGACTGCAAAGGGCGCTTGCTGGCCGTCGTTGGAAGCAGCTGTGCGGAGGTGGACGTGTGTGTGTGTGGCGTACAGTAGCGGTAGAGCAAACAGCTGCAGGCACACAGTAACGCAGCCAGGAGCTTCAGCCTCTAGGGGGCGACAGAGCTACTCTGTGGAGTGAACAACATCGTACAACGGGCTACATGAAGGAGGCTATACCGTTTAGATACAAGAAGATATCTGCGTTAGTTAAAGGAACACTTCACGGCCCCAAATCACCCCCCCCCCCCCCCCTCCTCTATCAATTACTCGTCAATTTGGATTTGTGTGTTTGTGTGAATAGAATCCCAAAATGAAGATACTTGATGAATTGAACAAAGTAGGGGTCAGGAGGATTAAAGGACCACTTCACCACTTTTCAACCTATCTTCATATAATAGGTCCTCACTAATAATCATGATAAAATAGCACGATTTCTTTCTACTCAGTCTGTGTCTCATAGGAGGGCTGTGGGAAGTTTAGAAACCGTCTTCCAGTGACATCATCATTAGGCAGATCTTTTTTTAAACAAGATCTTTTTTACAAAGATGTTTAGATTTCCATTATCGTGAGAACGATGGCTTCCATTTTCACATTGCAACTTTTCAGGACTATAAAGACTGC
The DNA here is from genome assembly GCF_963924005.1 of Protomyctophum bolini. Classification (NCBI taxonomy): domain Eukaryota; kingdom Metazoa; phylum Chordata; class Actinopteri; order Myctophiformes; family Myctophidae; genus Protomyctophum; species Protomyctophum bolini. The sequence goes on along the minus strand of NC_137872.1, from coordinate 21,266,761 downwards.
AGTTTCTATTAGCTTGTATTCCCCATCGATGATGTCACTGGAAGACGGTTTCTGAACTGCCCACAGCCCTCCTATGAGACACAGACCGAAAATTGCGCCATTTTATCATGATTATTAGTGAGGACCTATTATGAAGATAGGTTGAAAAGTGGTCCTTTAACAGCAAAGCGATATACTAAATTACGTAAAAAAAATCCAAATAACTATATCCAGTCGTATCCTCCAAAACATAACATTCTCACTCAAAATGTATACTGTGCCTGGCCGTGGATTCGTGCGCACACACACACACACACACACACACACACACGCACACACACACAGGCATGCTCCAAAATAGTTCATTTTGAGTGAAGAATGCTGTGTTTTGGAACTAATAAAGGATACGACTGGATTCAAGGCACTTGGATTATACTGTGCGAGTCGTTTGAGAGTTCATAAACAGTTTTGATAATATCAAAGCCGGTATTTTCTTCATTTTTAAAATTATTTTTCAGGGGGGAGTGACTGAAAAAGTGTATTTCAGGGAAGTGAAGTACTCCTTTAAGTATGGCTCACTTAGCGGTAGAACATGGATGGCGTGGTGCAGAGGGGAGAACAACATGAGCTCAGGCTGAAGCGTCACGGAGGTTGACTTGGGTCGGGGGTGGGGGGGCACAGCGTAAAGGGAGGGGAGGTGGTGTTTGTGTGGGGGTAATAGGCAGGGCCAGGGGTGAGGGGACGGAGTCTTACCATTTGGTGAGTTCCTGAGCACCCAGATGTCCTCCAGGGGACACCCAGGACGGGAGAGGCAGCTCGGAGACACACCTACCGGACACAGACACTGTGTTGGGGCCTTGGGAAGGACGTTCTGTCACAGGGGGAGGGGCTAGGTGACGCTGGTGGTGGCGATGGGGTTGAACACTGATCACACACATGTACGTACGTACGTACCCGGAATGTGGTGCCGAGTCATCCCGACGGAGCAGGTCTCCAGGTATGGGCGCTTTTGTTTTATTTCTTCAAAACAGATATATTTCACTTTCAGACATGTTTGGTGTCATTTCATCGTCCACCCAGACAGTTTTTAAGTTGCTTGATTCAGTGTTGAGACATTTTATATTCACTTTATCAGGCCATGCCTCCTATACAAACCCATTGTAACTTCAAACTCAATATTAATCATGCTAGGTTCTTGGTTCTGGTGACTTATATTATTGTCCCTATATTGTATAAGTGAGGTGGTTGTAACTCGTGTTCATACAGTATACCTACCTTGAAGCGTACCTTACGTCACCATCAAGAGCCAATAAGGGACCACTATTCACACACACACACACACACACACACACACACACACACACACACACACACGTAACCTTTTACCCACCCAATATTGAATGAAACATATCTTAATTACGTCACCATCAACACCACAATTATAACCATGCATACCATACATACCATACTCTGCTTGCACAAGTAAGAAAACACAGCCCCTCATGTCTTAGATTAGGACAATATCACAGTCAGCAGAATCAAGAACGAGTGTTTTCAATAACCTAAGGGGTCGTGTCTGATAAAAGTAATATCAGATATCTAAATACTCAATCAAGTAACTTAAAAACTGTCTTAGGTGCTCACAAAAGCCTGAATAGACGATGAAATGACACCAAACAGGTTTGAAAGTGAAATATTCCTTTAAGCTGATGTTTATGACAGAGCCTCAACTGATGTTCACATTTACACAAGAAAGTCCAATGGTCCAAATCACATTACAAACAACGTTAGTTTTGTGAATTAATTTACTTTTACTGCGTGGCCCCAGTGCCCCCCACAAAATTATCGGAACTACTTAATATTGACCAAAACCAGAGCAGAACTCCCACCACGGGACTCGGGTAATCAATTAATACAGTTGCAACCACTAGATTAATGGCAAGTATTTCATACAGCCATTAACTATCCCTTTAATTCAAACATCTGAGTACTTTTTCCACCACTGGACATTCCCAACATTAAGCACAAATCGGCATATGTATGGAAATAATATGAAAATGTGACGTAGATATCAGCGCAGATTGCAATGTGAGGATGTAGCCATCACAATGCCAGCGCAGAACCGCCGTTGTCATGCAATGGTTTCTGCCGTGTGATGATGTCAGACCAGAGTTTGATGAGCGAGAGGAGAGAGAGAGAGAGAGAGAGATTGAGTGAGGGGGGAGGAATCTATTAGGGGGGGGTGAGAGAAAGCCTATAGAGCACCGAAGTCCTGACATTACTCGCTCATCCTCTGGGTTTTTCTCAGTTATTCAAGAAGAATAACATTGGGTCATCTTAAAATCGTGTAAGCATTGTGGTCCAAAGAATAAACAAACTGTCTGGGCGATATTGCCGAAGAGGTAGCTGTATCTGTATCGTTTACGATAGTCACTCATATTTGAGTGAGTCTGTTTCTAGCGGAAATGTAAATAATTATGTGGCAATAACATTGGCGGTTTCTCGCCGCCAGTTGATGCTTCATATCCATATGAGTCAAACCGCAAGGATCATTTGTTTATTTTTGGAACACAGTCTATGGGGAAGAAGAAAAGACGCGACCCAGGTAGGATGTGTAAATTACGTCAGACTTCGGTGCTATTTCACCCACGCAAAAACCTGAAACCTGAACACGCTGGTCCACGCGTCGCTTTGAGACGCATTGCCAGCACATTAACCCTCCCCCCCGGCAAGCTGATATTGGTTTCTACAGTATATTCTGTGAAATTGGTAAAACAAGCGTGTTTTACCAATTTTAGAAGCCCTCTAATCTTACCAGAATCCACATGAGTTACCACTGCACTGTGACTCTTTCTTCCAATCTACACCAAAACTCTCTCTCTCTCTCTCTGTTTCTCTCTCGGTTCCTTAACGATTCCCCCTATTCCTATAGGGGTGTTCCAAATGCCGTAGAAGCCTGTAACTCTGAGAGGTGTGCAGTTCCAGAAAGGGTTCCAAATGTGATGGAACCGATTCCGGTTCATCAATGTTGGATCCGCCGATTCCTCCAGTTCCGAATCCCAAACGTGTGTGTGTGTGTGTGTGTGTGTGTGTGTGTGTGTTTGTTTGTTTGCATGTGTGATGTGTGTGCATGAGTGAGTGTGCGTGCAGTCACCAGCTATACCTGCGTTGGCACCGAGCCCGTTGGCGTGTGCCAGGGCCGCGTGGCCAGCGGCCGTGGCCGGGACGTACAGGGTGTACGAGTCGTCGGTCTGGGGGGCCGGCGGGGGGCCGAGGCCGGAGGAGGAGGAGGACATGAGGGGGGTTCTGGAGGAGGACAGCAGCTGCTGGCGCTGGGTGGGCAGAGAGGCGTGCCGGGACAGGGTGCCCCCTGGTGTTTGGAGGACACGGGGAGGACACACAGGAAGAGAACAGGAGGGGCAAGGAGGAGGTGGTTAGCAAGCTCGGTGCGGGTCAGTGGTGATATGTGTGCCGCATTCGCTGCCGTGTGAACATATGCCATTTTGGAAATAATTTCCTACTTCTGGGCCTCTTCCGACTTCCTTGTGTTACCGATGATATTAATAAGGCTCTGTTCTGTTCCAGGGTCTGACCTGTAAGGGTCCATTTGGTTCAATTTGTACACTCTCAGAGAGAGTTACACACCTGTACGGGGACCAATTGGAATCCACTCTCTAGAGACTTTGAGACCCACTGGTGTAGCAGAGTGTTTCCATTGAGCCAACATGCACAATAGCATTTGACCAGAATGGAACAGTGCCTTAATTAGTATCAACGGTAACACCTTTGAAGTTAGTCAGAAGAGGCCCGGAAGTAGGAAGAGTTATTTCCAAAATGGTGTATGTGCATAGAGCATATTATGGTGGATTGATGGAGTGATGATGGATGCGGAAGGAGGAAAGAGTGACATAGGTGGAGCGTGGGATGGTTCTGGAAGCATAGAGGGAGGATTAGTTTCAAAACGAGGGCCGCTACGGAGGGACGTCTGGGTTGCGTGCTCTCTCTGCCATAACGCCGTCGCTGTACGACTGCAACATTATATCCAACCAGTAAAAGTTGTACGGTATGTTATTAGAGTTGACAGTGCAGTGCGTGCTGGTGTGTGACTGTGCTGCAGTGTTTGTGTCCACACACACACACACACACGTTAACCATACACTAGCTCGTCATTCAGTGACGCATGTCTTCCAATTATTCGCAGATACCTCACAAACAAGCGGTGGCAGATAGTCGTTTTAAACAGGCGCTCATTTTCCAAAGGGCAAATTTGTTTGTTGTAGCAAGTGTGAATTAAACTTAAGCAGCTCTGACACTGTCAAAATTGTACTTCAGCACTTATCAGAAGTAGCGGTTTTTGTGTGTATGAGTGTGTGTGTGTGTGTGTGTGTGTGTGTGTGTGTGTGTGTGTGTGTGTGTGTGTGTGTGTGTGTGTGTGTGTGTGTGTCTGTCTGTGTGTGTGTGGGGGGGTTGTGCGTGTGTGTGCGTGCATGTGAGTGGGTCAATGTTTGTCGGGAGGTGAATTAGTAAGTGAATATAAGTAAACTTATGAGAGTAATGCCAGTGTTTATTGTGAGTGTGTTTGCACACGTGTGTGTTTGCTCAGTCAGCACCAACACGCCCACACAATGTCAATGAGCGATATTTCACTATTTGCACGTTTACCTTTTGTGTGTCAAGTAGTGTGTCAAGTGTGTCAAGTAGTGACTGAGGCGTTCCCTGGACTTCTATAGGGCTCTATTTCTGTCCATGCTAAACCCCTTCGACACGTTGTGAGCTTGTAGATTGTCTATTTTAACTAAATGATTTTCAAAATACCAGCCTCCACCAGCCTCCTGGCTGGTGGAATAATAAACTCCCCCAATTGCAGTCACAACTGCAGACTCACTCCCCCGATGTTCCGCAGTATTCTGAAGACTCACCCCCTAGCACTCCTCTCTCCTTGCTGCATCCCTTCTCGTCACCTTTTTCAAAAGCAGCTAGTTTTGTTCTATGCCTATATATGTCTATATATAATCGATATACTGTATGTAGGTCACTTTTTTTTCCTTGACCACAACTGCAGTGGTGGAAAGTAACTAAGTACAGTTATGAGGTGTTTTTACATTACTGGAGTATTTCCAATTTTCAGTACTTTTACTTCTGTTTGGACAGAGCCTACTGTAGCTTCACCGTTTACCTGGTGTGCTAGTTTCTCTTGAGGCACTGCATTGTTCTTTGCTCTCAATGTATGTATTACCCTGTTTGCTGACTAGAATGCATGCTTACTCTGATGTCACACTCTTGATAAGAGCATCTGCTAAATGCCTAAATAGATTTTTGCTAGGTTCTTATGTAGTGCCTCAGTAAACCAGGATGATGCTAGGTTCTTATGTAGTGCCTCAGTAAACCAGGATGATGCTAGGTTCTTATGTAGTGCCTCAGTAAACCAGGATGATGCTAGGTTCTTATGTAGTGCCTCAGTAAACCAGGATGATGCTAGGTTCTTATGTAGTGCCTCAGTAAACCAGGATGATGCTAGGTTATTATGTAGTGCCTCAGTAAACCAGGATGATGCTAGGTTCTTATGTAGTGCCTCAGTAAACCAGGATGATTCTAGGTTCTTGGTTTACCAAATGTCTTCGCCATGCAGAAATAGCTGATCTACAAGCTCACAACACCCCAGAAAAGCAACGCTAGGATTAAAGTAATTGAAGGAGTGAATGAGTAATATTACATCCGATTTTTACATAGCGCATTTATTTGGTAGGCCAACTGAAACTCACTTCCCACAACAGAAAGAATCGCCTCATTACTGAGAAAAAAGTCAATTTCTACCTTCCTAAATGCAGTTGATACTTTTAAATGCAGTTGAGTTGACACACTGGGTTTTGCAGTGTGTTCGTGCGTGGTTTGTGTTTATGGTCCAATAAGCCACCTTCTGACACGCTATGAATCGTCCCTTTGGTTCGCAGCCAGTGCACTTCGTTACGTAATGAAATGACAACACACACACACACACACACACACACACACACACACACACACACACACACACACAGTGTAGTATTGCGTGCTGTGTGTGCGTGCTCCTCACCAGCTCGCCTGCTGATGACCTCGACGATGGACGGGGGGAAGTATCCCACCCGGTCCGTCCCCCGCTGGCTGTCATGGATGTGTCCCTTCCAGCGCCCGTCCACGTGCTGCTCTAGAACCTGGACGAGTTAAGAGACAGCAGAGAACCAATCACATCACACCACCACGCCCCGACCAATTAAAATGTATGCAGCCGGCCCGGACCGGCCTAGTGGTCCAGGCACCTATGTTGGTGATCCTGACAGTGTGTCGCGGGTTCGACTCCCGATCCCGACAAACTTTGCTGTGTCTCCTCCCCAAAAATATCTTACAATATTGGCATAAACTCATTCATGAAACTGATGATTAAACCAAACGAAATAACCAAGAAAGGCAGCAGTCCTTAGGTGGAGATGTCCGGCGCCCGCATCACGCACTTTGTGGACTTAACTATGTGGAATTAGAAAGAATCCGATGCTTGTTGGGTGGCTCCCTGAAGAAATTCATTAAGATGTGGGACCCTTTCCTTAAATATTTACATGAGCTGAGCCTGAATGAATGAATGAAATCCTCCACAGTTGCAATTTCCAGCCTTCTTTGCTTCCTGAGATGCTGTGTGCTTGGTGTAACACTAAAACCTACCACTAGGTGTTGCCATACTATTTACACTGAAATAATTCCAAACAATATATGATCTTGCTAGAAATGTTACTGGAGTGGAAATGGGGGAAAACATGAGCTATTTTTGAATGGATCCAATGTACAGTAGTTATTATTTAGTCACAAGCTCTACTTTTAATTGGTTGAATATAAAACAGTTTCAGCCTTATTTTTGGCATGTCATTATAGCCGGTAAAATAAATAAAGAATACAATACATACATGGAAAATAACACACCTAAAGAAGCATGTGTGGCATTGTGAGGTAATGGGACAGCACACAGGTAATGTAGAGGCTAAGATGAAGGGCCTAGGGCCACTGTTGTGACTGTTACTAAAGGAATAGGATGCTAACCATTATGCCTCACTGATACACTGATACACACACACACACACACACACACACACACACACACACACACACACACACACACACACACACGTGTGTGCGTGCATTTGTGCGTGCAAAAGCCGTGCATTTGTGCATGCGTGCGTCATAATCGTTTCCATGTTGAAAAATGTTCATACATATTCAAACATTTTCCAAAAAAATTGCAGAAACAGCAGATCTACAACACGTTTGTGACACAGCTTGTAGTTCAGCCATTTCCGATATTTTTCAACGTTCTGAAAGTAGTTAGTAATTTATTTGTCTACTAAAGTTATTTGTCATAACTGTGCATGTTTTTACGAAGGCTCAAAGGCACGTTGAGCAAGCCGTGTCGGAGGATCCCGGGTATATTTTCGGGTCTCTGGGATTACCCGAAGACCTCTCTACGGTACCCCAGAGAATGACTCACCATTATGACATCACCAGCACGGATATTGAGAGCGGTGGGGTCGTGCAGGTTCCAGTAGTCTTTCAGCGCCCTGACCTGCAACACACCTGTTGCATCTGCATGGCGGACGGAGACGAGAGAGAGAAACACTTTTAAAATGAGTTATAGGAAATCACAGTAACGACAGTAACAACGTATTCACAGTAAAAGTCTGGAATCACAGTAACGACAGTAACAACGTATTCACAGTAAAAGTCTGGAATCACAGTAACGACAGTAACAACGTATTCACAGTAAAAGTCTGGAATCCAAAATCTACTCGGATGTCCCATTTCAAGTCTTCCAATGTATAACAATGTTTTGAAAATAGCAGCTCTACAAGCTCACAATGTGCCCTGTATGTTTTGTAATAATAATCAAAATCTACAAAGTAACTGAAGTTATCAAGTAATTGTAATGGAGTGAAAGTACAATATTTGCCTCTGAAGTGTAGTGGAGTAGAAGTAAAAGTACAGAAAATTGGAAATGCTTGGAAAAGTGAATATCTCAAAATAGCTGCCCAACACTGGTGCGCACAACCAAGTATAAATCAGGCTTCATCCGGTGAGCGGATGGACAACAGTGAAGATATATGTGCATTCACTGTTGTCCATCCCTGCCTACTCAAAGACGAGAAAAGATTAAGAACAAGGTCTGGGAATGTGATAAAACTATAGGGAAGCAAATCGAGCTCTGCATACGGTTCAGGACATAGACACGGATCTTAAGAGTCTGAGACTCTGAGAAGAAGACTGTTTGCAACCGCACAGGTTTAGAGGGAAGCCGCACCGCTGTCACAACACACTACTAGCACTTGTTTTTTTGTTTTTTTTGGTGGGGGCCTGGGTGAGTCATGTCTCCCGGGCCGGTGCTCACACGACGCTGCATCAATAATTAATCTGCGACGCGTGTCGGCTGGCTTTGCAGGGACTTATTCATGTCTCGGGCTCTCCGGGACAGAGAGAGAGAGGGCTGGTAAACAAGACGAGAGAGTGGTGGATCTCTCTCCCTGCCGGGGGCTGCCGGGAGGCACAGGCGTGTTCCCGCTTCCACACAAGTGCTCATTACGCGCCCCGGTTCCCATGCTCGGAGACGCACATCAAAGGCCCAGGCACAGCGGATTACAGAGCACATAACACAAACACTAACACACAAATATGCACACTGCGAGTACACGGATACGTGCACGGTGAACGGATAAGTGCACTGTGCACCCGCGCAGGCCTCTCGTCTCGCGCAAGCATGCGTACCCACCAACCAACTTACACACACGCATTCACATTCAAACACCAAAGACTGAAATCAGATAGGGGTGGGCAACCTTTTCACTGAAAGACATGTACAGCCTTTGGAAATGATGTTGACTGGTGTGAAGATCACCCATTGCCAGACAGTGAACACCATGATTGCTTTGATTTCTCGTTCTGGGCTGTTGTTTAGAATAATGAAAGCATAGAATGAGTCAACAATTTAAAAAGTAGAAACATATAAATAAAAATAAATAAATCTAGGGAGAAACATTCTATGCACGTCAAACAATAATGTGATTAATAATGGTTGTGTTTTATCAACTCAAATGATCACCTCAATAGTCCAAACTGATCACCTACCAGATTCTAAAATAAGTTGCCAACCCTAAATGTGAGATAGGGCACGCGCGCACACACACACACACACACACACACACACACACACACACACACAGATCGATGAATGCTGTTTGCTTGTCCGCAGATGCATGAAGTACAGCCTGTTATTTAGATAACATGTTGTTTAGACAGATGCTAGGTTTGATGTGTACCTGCTATCCTATGGTTCGTTACCTTGCAGCACTTATAATTGTTTTCTTCTTGGTACTATTTACTTAACTTCACTGTGACCGCTTACAGTAAATATTCTTTGGTGTTTGCGCGAGCTGATTAATGTTACATACCGGTAACCCCCCGGGCGGGGTCAAACACAGCTGCATTGTGAGTTCAGAGCTTACAGCTGGTCTGTGCTGCTCGGGAGTCAATATCTGCTCCGTGTCTCCCTCCTCTGTCATGTACAAGAGGTCGACCCATGCAAGATGTTTGGGTCTGACTGAGAGAATTTTCTTTGTCAATCCTTTTCAAGATTTTCTTTTTTCCATGGTCGGTGAAGTGAGAGCTAGGGAGCCAAAGTTGCAAGTGGGAAGGAAAAGCGCTAATGTCTTGTTGTTTTTTATGCTTTTGTACATACTAAGATACTCGTGTTTCAACCCATTAAAACCTGAGATCAGTGTTGCTCAAATATGTCAAGGACCCTATATTTGGCCGCGGAACCCCATTTGAAAAATATTTTGTTCCAGGAACCAGGGATGTGTCCGTGCACTCCCCCTCACCTCGTAGGAGCTGCTTGATGTCCTTGCTGGCGTGGGAGGTGGTGAACTGGTTGACGATGTCCAGGGCTGTCTGGTTGTACGTGTTCCTGATGTTGACATCTACCCCGGCCTGCATGGGGTACATACACACAATTACCACATCTACTATAGCCTTTAACAGTCATCAAGGTAGGCTGGTGCAGTGCTTTTTTTTTATCCCACAATTTTGTAACCCATATTTTCACCCACTGTCAATTATCTAATGTAATCCTGGGCTCTACACTCCCTCTGCCAACCTGGGAATAGCAACGGACTGGCCTCATGCTTCCTTCTACGCATGAGGAGGAGTCCAAACCGTTTCTTTTCACCTGACAGGGTGGGAGTTTCGACGGTTGGACGTAGCGCGTGGAGTTTGTACATCTGCTGTTTTTGAAAAGTTGTTTGAACGATTTTGAATAATTTTGATTTCTTTTTTTTTTAATCTTCTGGGGATCCTTGGCACACAAAAACATCTGATGGGGGTTCGCAGCCAAATACATTTCAATTTTTGGGCCCTTCGCACGAAAACATTTGAGAAGCAGATGTAAATGTGATGAGGTAGTGTCTCCCCGTGGGCCAGTCCCACGGAACAAGTCAGCTTTCAGAGGAAGTGACTTCGAGTGAGAGAGAAAAGAATGGCTCACGGGGGATGAGGAGGAGAGAGGATTACAGGACACTACGGATAGGGTGATTGTGAAATCAACCTTCACAGTAAAGCCTTGCAGTAATTTATTCGTTTTGAACACCGAGCACAGCTGTAACCAAATAGACCTGTGTAAGGTTACAGCTGTGCACGTCTCAAGAGTTATTAACACTTTTACTGTTTGCATTTGTCTGTTGAATATTGGCTTTGCACTGATTTCAGATGACAGCTGTTGATGCTCATTTTCTTTCTTACTTTTCTGATTTCGTCTCAAATCTCACATGTTAAAGCTTTTTAACTGATACTCATCCAAAACAAATGACCAATTAAGAGCTGAGGCCTGCATTTTTTTAATTATATATATTTTTTATGACAGATGCTTTCCCGGTTGGTTAAAGGAACATTTCCCCGTTTTTACTGGGTCTTCAGTAAAGCTGAGCTCAGTGTCTCAGAGGTGACTATTAATCTGCAGCAGAATCTGTCTAGAGCCCATTAGACTCTGAGTGAGTAGACAGAAATGGTGCCACCCTATCAGTGACACAACCCCGTTTCCTGCCCTGTCAGTGGGGTAGGGAGCACTCTGCTGTGTTCATTGTAGGGGGACGAGGATTTCACAAAGTTCTTTGTGGGGCAGAAACCTCCCTTTGTGGGGCAGAAACCTCCCTTTGTGGGGCAGAAACCTCCCTTTGTGGGGCAGAAACCTCCCTTCGTGGGGCAGAAAATGAATCGCATCAGTGACAAACCAAATATGAAGATATGGTTGAAAATGCATGGGTGAAGTGCTCCTTTAAGTAAATTTGCCATTTAATCTAAAAACAAACCCAAAAAACCCCAAACAAATAATATAGTGAATGGCAGCATTCTCGAGTTGCAAATTGCAACGTCTGAGAATCCCACACAAATCATTACAGCCATCACACTTATTACGCTGTGGCAAAGACAGATTATAGTCAATTATAGTCAATGGGAGCAATTAAAATGGGAACTTTTCAGGATTTTCAGGATACTATATGGTTCTATTGTGAGGAGGACATAATGTGAAGTCATGGAGTTGGAGACATGTCTCCATGCAGTGCAGAGGGAGACAGTGACAGGAGTAGGAGGTGTCCTCGTCACAACAACGTGACAGGAATCATGTTACATGTAAGGGTGAGGTTCTCGTTAAGCAGCGGGTCGTCTTCGTAGTCTATAGTCTTTGATGTCTCCACGGGACCGAAACTAGTGAAAATAGCAGATCTACAAGCCACTTTGCACCGCGTTTTTTGGGAATGTTTTTTTGTCTGGGGCCCACAAATGGGTCCCGACCCAGTGTTTGGGAACCAGTGGTCTACACTGTGTCTCTGTGTCACATGGATTCAAGCAAAATGTATAAAATAAAGTTGTAATCTGTGATTTTGCTATATAGTCTGGAACTACACCTTCCGTAATCCGAGCAAGACATTTCCTTTCACAAAAATATATTTTAAAATATCTTTCCATTTTGTTTTATTTTATTTCTATTTCTATTTCTGCTAAGCAGCAAGCTATATATGCTTAGAGGATTTCGATTTATATTAGGAAAAAGAACAAACACCCACACACTGTCTTCAAATGCAGTGAAAAGATAGGTTGAAACGTTGCTATGTTTTTTCACTGCATTTGAAGACAGTGTGCGGGTGTTTGTTCTTCATTGTCGGGCCTTGCGTTTTATTGATTTATATTAAGACGAATTTGCGTAACTGTAAAGACGAAACGGAAGTGGAGAGGAGGCTTCACTTCCACAGTATCGCTTGCTTATGATCAGAGATTCCAGACTGTGTGACGGAAGCAGACGGTTGCGAGAGGCAACAGTCTGCTTCCAGACTGTGTGACGGAAGCAGACGGTTGCGAGAGGCAACAGTCTGCTTCCAGACTGTGTGACGGAAGCAGACGGTTGCGAGAGGCAACAGTCTGGTCACACGAGACTATCATTCTAAACTAAAATGCTGCTGTTGTTCAACCATAACTCGCAGATTAACCTGTGCTTTTGTGAAATATCCGAGACGACCATTAGGGTTTTATGGAAGAAGTTTCTGAACTTGTGTTCCATTGCCTATATGGCTGCTTCAAATTCTATTAAAATAACCAATAACCACCGGAAACAGCCGATCTTCAAGCTTAAAAACAGTGGTGGTGACTGAGAACTTAACCCATTAAGCTTGCTATTTTTCAACAGCTAAAGTTTAAATAATGGTTAAACGTGGTCAAACGCTACGGTGACAGGGATGCGTTCCAGGTCTTAATGGGTCAAATCCATGCATGTCGACGTGGTGTGTCCTGTCCTGGGATGGACTTACATCTAGCAGCAGCCGGACAACCTCCGTCTTGCCATAGAGGGAGGCCTCGTGGAGGGCGGTGCCCGCCTTGGTCGTCTTGTTGATGTCGATGCCCGCCTTCAGCAGCAGGCTGGCATACAGGACGGAGACAGAGAGAGAGAGAGAGAGAGAGAGAGGTTAAAACCCAGATATGCAGGCTTTGTTGCCATATCATATGCATATACTGTAGGCCCACAGGGCTGCACTCTCTCCTCAGACATGGCTTAAGGAGGACTTTTGTGATCAGGGTTTGCAGTCTGACACGAAGGCCGCTAAATCTGAAGAGATCTAGTAGGCCAGTGTACTAGGTCGTCCCCCCCCCCCTCTGAAACAGTTCCAGGGGGTCCAGAAATGCATGCAGCAAAAGGATTGGTAGTCAGGAACGAATTAACTGACCACGGTGAGGATTCAACAGTGCAAACCGGGGACGCAGAAATAAAACGCTGCATCAAAGCCGTGCACTAATCGAATGCATATCAAACTGGGGGTCCTTAAAATGTTAAAAGGTTGAGAATCACTGCTCTTTAGTCTTTAAAGTATGATAGTCTAATGGTCCTCTGTTGAGTGTCTGAGGATTGAGACAGACAGACAGACAGACAGACAGACAGACAGACAGACAGACAGACAGACAGACTACAGTAAATACATGACACAGACACTCCATTTCCATGGGAGACTTGTTTTACGGCGAAGCCTGCACAGCGTCTGGTATCTCTTTGTCTCAGCGAGGTGCCACACACACACACACACACACAGCTCGAATGCCAGCTCTCTTTCAGTCACAAGGATCTTGGTATTAGGCAGGAATGTGAGCGGGAATTTCAGAGCCGTTCTGGGAATTTGAGGCACGGCAGGCATATTGCGAGAGTGCTGGGAGAGCTGCGAGCGTGCACGCGCACGCGCACGCGCACACACACACACACACACACACACACACACACACACACAGTTGACAGGCCCCACATCCCCCCTGTGCTCTGAACAATCTCTACATGACATCCTCACATGACCCATTTGCTGCGTTCTAAAGCAGCTCATGGATATGATAAATATCAGATATACTGTACCAGCTCATATATATACTGTACCAGCGCATAGATATACTGTACCAGCTCATAGATATATAGTACTGTACCAGCTCATAGATATGAAAACTTGTGTGCAAATCTTAGAATTAGTAGTCTTTCCCAGTGATGTTTTTTTACTCAAATCTATGCTTCTGGGCGGTCCCTGGAACAAAATATTTTGAGATGGGAGTCTGCGAGACTGCGACTAAATACATATCATTTTGGGGGTACTTGACATGAAGAGATTTGAGAACCACTGACATAAAAACATACGTAGTTCAGAAAGCTTTTTTAGAATCAGCTCTTGAAGGGGAAAAAGTATAAAAAAGGATGACATCCCATACACAGTGTCGCTCGCACGCACGCACGTGGTATTTGTACTTTACATGAGTACATTACTATATACTGTACAATAGTATCTCCACTACATCTCAGAGGCAAATATTTAACTTTTACTCCATTTATTGGAAAACTTTAGTTACTAGTTACTTTGATTATTATTACAAAAACATACATTAAACACTTCAGCCCTATATAGATTTCGGCCATTTGAAAATAGCCGAGGTGTCGCGAATCGCAATGCGACGCATTTTGAGCTTGTAATTCTGCAATTTTCCAAAAAAAAAAAAGTGCTTTCTACTTTTGGTACTTTAAGTACATTTTGATGCCAATACTTTTGTACATTTCCTCAAATCCATACTGAAAAAAACTTGTAACAGAGTAGTTCTAGATATATTGATACTTTTACTTAAGTAAAACAAAACAATACTTTTTCTACCACTGATAAGTGGAGTGGACCGTCTAATCCGGCCCTCGTAACTGGCCCATATAAACTCCTGGGAAGACGGACACGCATTAAGAGTGCAGCGTGACTGTAAGGAATGACAGAAGTGGGTCATAATAATGGCACCGTCTCGCTCCGCTAGAGTCTCTCTCTCTCTCTCTTTCTCTCTATCTCCATGTCTCTCTCTCTCTCTCTCTCTCTCTCTATGTCTCTCTCTTTCTCTCTCTCTCTCTCTCTCTCTCTCTCTCTCTCTCTCTCTTTGTCGCTCTATGTCTCTCTCTCTCTCTCTCTCTCTCTCTCTCAGGCTGGTGGCGCATTGGTTGGTAGCCAGACATGGGAACACACTGTACCAGCAGTAGTTCTCAAGAGTTTATTTTTCAAAAAATTTAGCTCTGGAGTCTGGACCACAAGAGCTACAGTACGATTGATTTTCAAACTTTTTTAGAGAGGACCGACAGTTTGATAATGCACTATGCCACGGGGACCCCCATTTTCCAAACCATTTTTGGGACCCCAAACTACCCTGTAAAAAACCTCAGAGAGTGTACACATGCCACAGAACCACCTGACAACAATATACTGTACATATTTATTTAATGTAAGAAAGCAAACACATTATCTTATACAGTATTTACTATTTTAAATCAGAGCTGCATTGATTAATTGGTGGAAGTCCGTCTTTTAGATTAATATCATCTCACTGTCATCTGTCTGAATGCCATGTGGAGAATGGATTTGTTCTGATCATGGACACGTAGGCCTATATACAGTATATAGCTATTTAACATTTCAACCATACGGCGGGTAGCCTACATATCCTCTTTGTCAGATGTAAGTGCAGGTTCATTTCATGATGTCGTCATATTAAAATGATTCCCAGGCTTTAGTTTGGCTTTAGTTGGCACCAAACTTGATTGATCTCAATGTAGTAGCCTACAGCCTACACAGCTACAGTTGCCCATATTATAATTAATTAAGGTGAGCTGGCTTAAAACTATGACTGGCCGAATTGCATGCGCTGATGCCATAATGTGGACTTCTATTTTTTATATACTGTAGGGCTAATTAGCCCTAGTGACTCCGTCTGCTGTCTGTCTGTCAGACCGGCATGTCTGTGAACCATAGAATGCATTAGAGCCAAAAGCCAGTCGGGCCGGGCCGGGCTCACCGCGCCGTTATATTCATTTTCCAATGTGAATTTCACCCAGATTGGACTTGGTTCAGCGGTCCGTCTGTCTCTCTCTTGACTGTCTTAGTTTACATTATGATACGGTTGATTATGCTGCGTGTTTGGTTTGGTCGTGTAAACTAATAATTAAAATTATTTGTTTATCTTGTCTATCCTTGTTTTATATTAGGTTTTTGTGCTCATACAGTACATAATGTCCATGCATACGTATGCTGTTGCGTTTGTTTTTTCTGTCTATTTGTAACAAAAAATAAAGTGCTGATCATAAAAAAGAAAAGTGCTTTTTGCAAGCTTGGCCGCTACAAATCTCTTCCAGTGGATCTTTGGGGAGTTGCTCTCACCGTATGATGTCCTTGTGCCCGTTGCGTGCAGCGAGGTGCAGCGGCGTGGTGAAGCCAGAGTCTGTGGGCTCCTTCCTCTCACCCTCCAGGAGCGCTACCACCATGTTACTGCTCAACAACAGCTGGGCCACCTGGCCACGAGAGAGACAGAGAGAGAGAGAGAGAGAGATGATTGAGAGTGATGAGAGGATGGAGGGAGGAAGCGAGGGTGAAGGGAGAGGAGAGAGAGATAAATGAGAGATGAGAAGAGACAAGGGGTCATGCAAGAGATCGCAAAAGTTAAATAAAAAGCCACAGTTGGGAGGAGAGGAGAGAAAGAGAGGGAGCGAAATCCAATCACATCATAGAATTATGACAAGTTCAAGCTGCAGAACAGATAAACATGCACGGCAAAATCGAAAAATATGTGGACGCACGCGCACACACACACACACACACACACACACACTTGTGGGACTTTGGGGGCTTGCGTGATTTAAAGCGAGCCCCCACCCCCCGCAGGTGACCGTGAGGTAATGCCTGAGCGACCTCAGCGCCATAAACGGTTCCAGACGTTTGGCTGCGACTCCGCGCAGCTCTGCTGGAATGGCCTCAGTGTGTAGGCCTACAGAACATTAGGAAGGAACGCCTTGCCAATCCAGGAGAACACGTTCATTTGAAGGCTTGGGAACAACAGATGCACGACAAATGTTTCGATGTTTGCCGCGTATGAATATGCTAGCGCTTTGTACTAGTGATGCCGTAGGTAGCGACAATAGTACGGGTCGCTAGCATCAGCTGTCGGTAACATAGCCCTGTCTCATTGTCAACAGAAGATGTGGAGATCTCCTGATGCTCCCCTACAGAGTTCACTATATACGGGTTGTGCAAGGACGCGTTTTGATTGGCCAGCACGCTTGTGCAAGGACATGCTGTGATTGCCCAGTAGCCAGCGGGGAAAGTGCTCCCGCAAGAACATTATTTACTATTCTCTGCCTATAGGGTCGAAACTCGAACGGCCCTGAGTCGGCTCAAGCAAACTTGAGCCACGCGAGGCACCACCGAGCAAAGCTAAACTAGCAGCACCAGTTGCTGAACATTGCAAACGGCGGGCCTCAGTCGCGGTCAGAAACTATACTTTAGGCAAGAGGCACTTCCGTGTTGGCCACAGAAGCAGCCCGTGGTTATAAGCTCAACCCAAATAGGCTTTCGAATGTCGCCAATAGTACTAAGCAGTAGCTAAATGCGCTCACTGTTACTAATGAAGCCTACTAGATGAGGAGAAAGAGAGAGATGAGGAGAGCAGCTGCCATTGGCCACTCCCTGACAGCACCACACAGCAGCTGATGTCTGAAACACACAGAGACCCCCTGACAAGTCGCATGTGCTCACAACATACACATACATGTGCCCAACACGCACACGCTTTCTACACACGTGCGTTTGTATTACTATATTACATTGGGAAAAGCCAGCGGATTATTTCTAACCTGTACACAACCTACAGGAAATACATATTTTAGCGTGATGATTACGTTTAAAACACTGTCTGGATGTAATACACTGTCTGGATATCATCTTGAATGAGATTAAAACTACTACTCTATGGCTCCGAGACATGGACACTTTCAAATAAATTAGAGAAAATTAGAGGCACTTACACCCGCCTTCTAATGAGAGCGCAAAATCTGTCTTGGAAGAGCCACCCATCGACTAATCTAATATACGGCAACCTTCCCCGTGTTTCTTCACTAGTCCGATCCAGAAGAACACAGTTTGCCAGCCACTGCTACAGAGCTTAACCTGACGCTGCCAGATCCAAAAAGCTTGCTACACAAATTTGTTTCACAGCTTATTTGGATCTGGGATCTCGGGAGCCAATTCGATGACGGGGCTGTTCCTTTTTTTCAATATACTTGGTAGATGATTGGATGGGGCCGTCTGTCTATCACCGTGTGGGCGTGCAAACACAACCAATCATATTGACGTGTCTGTATAGCTTCACATCCGGTTTCGCACATATCCCGCCCTTAGCTCACGCTGATTGGTTCGGTACGAAGCAGATATTGGACTCAGCTCAACTCCGTCAGAGATCCCAGATGAGTGTTGTGTTGGGGAATATGTTTCCCCAATACCGCCCTCATCTGGCAGCGTCAGGTTAACAGAGCTGACAATGAGGTTATATCTTCCCTTCTTCTCTGGAGTCCTGCCTCAAAGCAGACCAGAGGTAGAAAACTGTCGTTCCCTGATGTCATCGCTAGGGACACATGCATCAGTAAGCAGGAACTTGGGATGGCAATGAAGGACCGGAAAGTCTGGCGTGGCATTGTGAAATCTATGATTTCGACCACGGTCGAAAAATGATGATGACAACAGCCTGTTGTTGATGATGAATTATACTATGAGTGTGTGTATGTGTGTGTGTGTGTGTGTGTGTGTGTGTGTGTGTGTGTGTGTGTGTGTGTGTGTGTGTGTGTGCGTGCGTGCAATAGAGAGAGAGATATGTGGGTCTGTTTCAGTTATTGTTGGAACAAATTGAAGACAGTTAAAAGGACAAATAGAACAATGTCCATGCACACACACACACACACACACACACACACACACACAGCTGGCTGGCGTTGCAGGAGGAGGGTCAAAGCTCACCTTCACCCTGCCAAATTCACAGGCCAGGTCCAGCGGGGTCTTCTTGGCCTTGTTCACCAGGCACGGGTTCGACTGGTGCTGCAGGAGCATCTCTGACTGCGGGACAAACACACGTGCAAGCACAAGCGCGCGTGCGCACACACACACACACACACACACACACACACACACACACACACACACTCACACACACACACACAACACGTCAATGCTACAACAATACATTACAAAAAACATCCATGTTTAACCTCAAGAATACCTAAAAATACAATCAGAAACTACAAGGTGATACAACCCTAAGTAAAGGGGCAAAGTGCTACATTGATATAGACTTGTACAATATGTACAGAATTAAATAAATATATGAGCCTACACAGAGACAAATATTGGAGAGTACATAAAGAGGTGATCCTTTTGAAACTTCTCAGGGAATTTTCAAGGCTAATTGTGGGCTCGCTACAGCGAGCACACACTAGTTATTGCCAGCCTATATTTATACTTCTTTATTCCGCCGTTTTTTTGACACCCTACTACTTCCACATACTTTATGCTAGAATTTTAGTTCAAACTTCAAACTGTTCAGCTCTTTGCAGTTATGCTTGCTTGCATACAACTTTTTACAAAGTTTTATACTTTTTATACTTTTTAACTTTTTAACTTTTTTTTACATCCTTTATAATGAGAGTCGATGGAAGAAAGGTCCCATTTTTCACAGTTAACTTTTTTGAGCTCTTATTACTCCGTCATACTTTCACTTTGAAACTTCATTCAAACTTTATAATGTTGATCTATCTTTGAACTTTCATTGGTGAAAAAGTTGTTTTGAAAAAGTTTATACTTTTTAACATATTTAACTTTATTTATAGTTTTTTCCTGCCATTGACTTTGTATGGGATTTATCTCTAAATCAACCTCACTTTTGCAGCCTCATTACTCTGGCATACTTTGTCGTAGAAACGTGATTTAAACTTTAGAACGCTCACACGACTCTGGACTTTTTCGTGGTTCAAACCGTGTTCGATTACGTTAAACGGTTTTTCCGAAATCGCAGTTCAATCGCAGGCCGTTTCGCGTAATTAGTGCCATTTTAGAGTGCGGGCCTTCTTTGACTAGAGTGTGGAGACTGAAATTCTTTCCTTGAAAATTTACCAAACAAATTGTCGTCCCGGCCAAAGTATTCATTTTACACGCATGTTCTTTGGTCATTTTGTAGCCACACATGTCCTCTTTCACACAATGTGACCACCAAAGTACAGAGACATACAGAATGTGAACTACGGCCTTTTAAGTGACACAAAAACAGTAAATCTGCTCATTGACCTCCATTGTATAATTCTTACGAGGAAATTATCGCGCTGACAATTCTTAACTCGCTCTTATAACCACATTTTCAATCGTACCAACACCACAATCGCACATGGTGTACCTCAATATCTCAGGCCACTCACAGCGAAAAAAATATTTGCATTCGACTTTTACTTTTTGCGATAGAGCAATTTGTTCGGGGCATAGTTTCCTCCATCCAGGACCATTGAAATCTCCCAGTCATAGTGCTGGCAAGTAGTAGAACTCTTTTTACTTCCACAGCTGAGACATATAAGGGCTTAATTACAGGGCTTGACATTAAAGTTACAAGATCTCAATGAGTTGCTCTGCCATACCTTGTGAGCTTGTAGGTCTGCTATTTGTGCAATTAGGCTAGACACATGCAAGTGCACGCACGCACGCACGCACGCACACACACACCCTGTCTTCGCACGCACGCACGCACGCACGCACACACACACCCTGTCTTCCTATTGGCTGGCCTTTACACAGCTCTCGCAAGTGCGCGCACGCACGCACGCACACACACACCCTGTCTTCCTATTGGCTGGCCTTTACACAGCTCTCGCAAGTGCGCGCACGCACGCACGCACACACACACACACACACACCCTGTCTTCGCACGCACGCACACACACACCCTGTCTTCCTATTGGCTGGCCTTTACACAGCTCTCGCAAGCGCACGCACGCACGCACGCACGCACGCAAAAAAATAAAAACTTTTTTTTTTTTTTTTTTTTTTTTCAAAATAAAAATTGAAAAAAATTGAAAAAAATTGAAAAAAATTGAAAAAAATTGAAAAAAATGAAAAAAATAAAAAAAATTGAAAAAATTTGAAAAAATTTGAAAAAATTTGAAAAAATTAAAAAAAAACTTAAAAAAATGAAAAAAAGAAAAAAAAGAAAAAAAACGTTAACTTTTTTTTTTTACTTAAGATAAAACTTTAACTTTTTTTTTTTTTACTTATTAAAAAAAAACTAACTTTTTTTTTACTTATTAAGAAAAAACTTTAACTTTTTTTTTTTTATGCAGTTATTTATGCTTATTCTTTTTACACATTTTATACATTCTTTTTTTTTACTTTTCCTTCAGCTTTAATACATTTTCTACTGTACATTATATACATTGCGTCTTTTGGCGAGCCCACGCAGTTTCTGTAGGGAACTGCTTTCTAGTTAGAGTCTGGTCTGCTTCATCTCTTGTTCCATGAACAAGAGATGAAGCAAGACAAGATATTTACCCCCCTCGGTTGTAAATGAGGGTACTACACACCGTAGCCAGGTATTTGATCTGAGGTTTAGAAGTTTTTTATATTGTTGCTGTCAGGCAGAAACCTATCATTTAACTTTGTGTTATAAACATTTTTTTTATGTTTTTTTTTTTTTTAACTTTTGGACATAGCCTATGAGGTTTCCACCCAACAGAGGCGGTTAAATATATATATATAATATATATACTGTATATCGGCTGTAGATTGGCTGTTTTTGCTATTTGTTGTACAACGACGTATAGTTTACAGTATATAACTGTATAAGGCTTAAAGTGTTTATTCCATTGCATGGGGGGTTGGTTTAGTAAAAGCATCCAAGTGTTTGGACTTGTGCTGTAGATTAGAATGAGTGGCTATGATTTCAACACGTTCCCATCGGTGGCAGACAGGTTAACACACGGTTCTCCCTCATTCATGCACAGCCCCGGTGTGCGTGCGTGTCTCTCAGTCAGTCTCTCACGCGCGGCGCGACGCACGCACGCACGCACGCACACACACACACACACACACACACACACACACACACACACACACACACACACACACACACACACACACACACACACACACACACACACACACACACACACACACACACACACACACACACACACACACACACACACACACACACACACACACACACACACACACACACACACACACACACACACACACACACACACACACACACACACACACACACACACACACACACACACACACACACACACACACACACACACACAGGCTCAGGCTGGCCTAGTAGACCCAGAGGGGGTGGAAGGAAGCACCGCCGTGTGTGGTTCTCCATGATTGGAGGTATTGGGCGGGGGCGAGGGGGGGGGGGGGGTACATGACTACAGTATTCCAAAGAAAGAGAGAAGCTTATATAATACAGTGATAGGATTGCACAAGGATCAGAAGGGAGAGAGGGGCCTGCAGCGTTCCCCAAAACAACAAAGTCAAACTTGTGTTCAGCTCCGGCGAGGTCAATGAGAGCAACCTGCCGTCGTTGTGGGGGAGCAAAGCCAACAAACGCAGCGCGAATTGCTGCTGAAGTTCCAAGATCTCCTAACGTGAAGAACATCAAACAATAGTAAGGACCGCCTCTCTTTCACCTCTCATTCGCCTCGTCGCGCACAGTTCTTTTACTTACGAGAGCGCTGTGAGGTTGCCTAAACAACGAGATGTGAGGTAGCGTAAGCAACCAGATTCGCGCCGCAGAGCGTACCGTCACATCTTAACCGATTCCATGCCATCATTGACTCCAGCGCTGTGGTCGGCAGTGCCAACAGAATGCACGGGAAAGGCAGCGAAGAAGACCCCGTGAATCGGCCCCGTGAACCCGGAAGTAGTAATCGGCCATTTTCACTACTTCTATTTGTATTCATTTTTTTTATTCAATTATTAGAATTTATTTTATTTATTTTTTTAATCTGTTGAAATATTTTTTGTCTGTTTTTTAGGAAACTCAAAAAAAGGGGGGACACAGTATACGCCAACGGTATATTTACTCACAACCAAAAAGTAGAGTTGTGTGCAGTCAGTACTCACCACCTCATAGTGTCCGTACTGCGCGGCCAGGTGCAGCGGGATGTGGCCGTCCTGGGACGTCCCGTTGACGGAGGCCGCGGAGCGCAGCAGGGTCAGCACAGAGTCCGCCTTGCCCTGCCAGGCCGCGTAGTGCAGAGGCCGCATGCCTGCGTTCCAGACCAAAAATTATAAATGAGCTTTCATTCCATTAAGACCTGGAACGCATCTTTTGTTGCTATTAGCGTTCTAACTTCTAACCACTTTTAACCATTATCTTATTTTATACTTTAGCTATTTTTTAATAATCATGAAAACGAGTTTTTAACTCATGAATCAACTTGATTCCCTGGAACAACATATTTTCAGATGGGGGTCGGCGGCCAATTACATATAACTGGGTTCCTTGACATGAAATAGTTTGAATGCAATAGACAAACTGTCATGATTTAGAAGACTGGTCTCAGGTCTCATAGTTTATATAGGGATTTGAGCTAAAAAGCACTATTATTATTATTTATTTATTTTAATAATTTTTTTCTTCAAAATATGCCGTCTACAGAGTCTGGTATACCGTTGCTGTCCTTGACATCGACGGTGGCATGTGCCTCCAGCAGTGCGTTGAGCAGTTCGCTGGTCCCTGTGAGAGCCGCATGGTGGAGGGCCGAGAACCTGGTGACACACACACACACACACGTACACACAAACACACGCATACACACGAGAAAGAAAGGAAGATACATCAGACATTAGATTACATTCAACATTTGTACTGTACTGTACACACACAAGTTCACTATGCTGGGAACCAGCATAGTATTACACACGCCGCGTTGTGAGCTTGTATATCTGCTATTTTCACTAGTTTGGGAACCACATGGTCTGAGCCATAAACAACAAGCCTTCTTCAATACTGCGTTCAAAACAACACGGATTACATCTGCCTCCCTGCCGGCTGGCTTTCATTTAATTAAGACTCCCCACGGTTCACTGTAAATTCGCTGAAATGATGAAAACATTCAATAAAACAAAAGGACCTCATTCAATAGGTCGGGGAGGGCCGCAAGGCTATAAGCAGAAACAGCCTCTGTTTGCTACAGGCAGGGTGGGCGGGGCTTAGGTCTGGGCACACACACACACACACACACACACACACACACACACACACACACACAAACAGTGCTAGTCCACTGGTTCTCAACATCCTTGAATGGGTTCCACTCATAGAGTATATATGAATAGAGAAGGCACCCAGAGGAAACCCTGAGCCGAAATGGACATAGTGGCCAAATTTGGTATTGCAGCTCGAGCCAGCGCTGGTCCGTTGACTATCATTGCGCACGTTCATGTGATTGGGGCCGTGACACGTGAACGAATGTTTCATACGTGAACGCGCACAAACGGCATAATGATAGTCAACTGCAGCGCGTTCATGTGTTTGGGGCAAATCCATCCCAGAATGCACTCTGTTCCTACCAGGAAGGAGGAGTGAAATTGCCTCATGTGCTTTTGAGCAACTTAATGCAAGTGGATGGGAGGATAACTCGGGTGTCTTCTCTATTCATATATACTCTAAGGTTCCACTCTGGGGTCCCAAACGGACCATTATGGGTCTGTTCTGTAACTCATAGGGCCCTATGTTGTACCCCTTTGAATTAATAACAAAATCCAATGATTTCTTCAGTAATCGTAAGAAATTCCATAAATTAGGACAAATAGTAGTGAAAATAGCTATAAATAGCTGCTATTATCACATTATCACTATAGTTTTGGTCCTGGAGCGAATATCTAATTTCAGTTTTGGGTCACAGGTTGAAAAGTTAAGGACTTTAAACTGCATACGAGGGCCGTGCCGCTTGTCGGGGCACGCCGACGCACAGCGATGCCCCGCCTACCATCCTGAGCACTGATTCACAGCACACTGCATGTCGAGTCCAGACACTTCACAGATTAATCACTGCATGCTTTATACGCACGCACACACACACACACACACACACACACACACACACACACACACACACGCAGTGGCACGCACGCACGTCTGTACTATACTCGTGCGGACATCAAGATTTTAGGATGGGGATTTCATGAATGCCATAAAAACAATTCACCATCTTTAACACTGAGGGTAAAAGCCTGAGAAAAAAAATAGCTGCTCTTCAATCTCACACAGATCGCCTATTTTTGGTAGAAAACCTCTAAACCCCTATCCTAATCCTATAATTAATGTCCTTTTCTAAAGTTCTGCTATACTCACAAGTCACGCACGCACAGTTACTTTGTTATCATCCTCCTCCAATCAAAATTCAACATATTTGGGGAAGTTTTTTATACTCCCCATCGCATGCCACTTGCCGCCGATGGGCTGCGGGCAAAGCTTCTCCAACACTTTAGAGCTCTGATTTCGTCAATCGGCTCCTTTCAGTGAGAGTTTCCCCCACAATGACAGCAAACTGACAAGCACTAGCATAGCGCCCTGAGGGACTCCAGTCAACCACATAAGTGGTTAAATCCATGCATGTGTCCTATATATATATATGGACACCAGGGTCTCAATGTCTCAATGCTCACAGCTGCATAACTTGAGCTTTTTTTTAAAAGAGTCTATTTTCAGCGCACTACACCAGCGCGTGACAAACGATAAATGGGGGGTTATAACTCAGTCCGGCTGGGTGCTTTTAGCTGGCACCAAGGGGCCAGTGAGGCGCTCCAACGTTGAAGCGCTGGGCCCTAGTGGTAAAAGGAAGGACTGCAGGCGGACCCGTTGATTCATGACGAGGAAACCCCGTGCAGCTGGGCTTTAACATTGAGCGCTGGAATGCACTTCCGCATTGGACCACCAAAATTTGGTAGACGTTTTGAGACGGTCCTTCCGGGTGCTTCAAAGCGCCACTGAGCAACTTCCACTGACATGAATAGCGGAGGGAGGGGGCGGAGCTTCGCGCCAGATCAGTCTCTATCCTTTTAATACTCTATGGCTGGCACCCATTAACCTCCGTCTGAACACAGCACTTCCTGTACCCGTCCAAGGGAGCTTACGAGGAAAGGTCGCCAACGTCATTTTCTCTACCCTGCAATTCCAGCCGTCAGATTCGTCACACTGGGTGGCAAACTGCAGCCGAAGTCAATGGAGCCGAGTGGACAAGCATAATATGAGGGGGGGGGGGGGGGGGGGGTGTAGCTGGCGGACACCATGGCGGTGAAAGACAGTGTCAGGAGAGAGAAGGGGAGGTAATGGGTGGGGTGGGGGGGTTGAGGTAGACAAACCCCTCCTCTGTCCCATAGTGGTTCTGGGCCCCTGTTCTTGCTCCTGGGGGCTCCTGACCGCACTCCAAACACCCTAAAAAGACCTCTGTGTTCTGTGGTCTCCCCCTCCCACGTCTCTCTCTCTCTCTCTCATAAATTGACTGGGACGGTACAAATAGTTACAAAAATGTCTAAAACTTTCTCTCGTGTTCCTGGGAGAACGAGGCACTCCCTGAACTCGCCTCTCATTGCACTCGCAGAAAGAAAAAGCATGAGGGGAGATATTTATGGAAGGTCTCCCTCTCTCTCTCTCTCCCCAACCAATGTTGGGTTGAAGTGTCATCCCCATTCACTGGTATGCATCGGGGTAGGATATCGCACGCACACGCACACACACACACACACACACACACACACACACACACACACACACACACACACACACACTCACACACTCACACACTCACACACTCACACACACACACACACTCACTCACTCCAGAGCTGGTAGGAACAGAGAGGGAGAGTGTAAGAGGCATTCCTACTGATAGTGTCACATTCCTGGGAGGACCTGTCTGTCTGTCTGTCTGTCTGTCCGTCCGTCCGTCCGTCCGTCCCAGGGGACCCACAAAGGGTCCCTGACTGTCTCTCCCCCAGACTGCCTGTCAGTGTCCGGATGCTACAAGCACACTTCCAGTCTCAGACAGTAGAGTGCTAAGCTGCTCAGCAAACACCAAACACTGCAGTGTGGACACAACTACACACAGGGCATCACACACAGTGTGGACACAACTACACACAGGGCATCACACACAGTGTGGACACAACTACACACAGGGCATCACACACAGTGTGGACACAACTACACACAGGGCATCACACACAGTGTGGACACACCTACACAGGGCATCACACACAGTGTTACACCACAGTGTGGACACAACTACACACAGGGCATCACACACAGTGTGGACACAACTACACAGGGCATCACACACAGTGTTACACCACAGTGTGGACACAACTACACAGGGCATCACACACAGTGTTACACCACAGTGTGGACACAACTACACACAGGGCATCACACACAGTGTTACACCACAGTGTGGACACAACTACACACAGGGCATCACACACAGTGTTACACCACAGTGTGGACACAACTACACACAGGGCATCACACACAGTGTTACACCACAGTGTGGACACAACTACACACAGGGCATCACACACAGTGTTACACCACAGTGTGGACACAACTACACAGGGCATCACACACAGTGTTACACCACAGTGTGGACACAACTACACACAGGGCATCACACACAGTGTTACACCACAGTGTGGACACAACTACACACAGTGTTACACCACAGTGTGGACACAACTACACACAGTGTTAAACCACAGTGTGGACACAACTACACACAGTGTTACACCACAGTGTGGACACAACTACACACAGGGCATCACACACAGTGTCCGTGCTGTCGTGCAGAAACCACTGTATCTCAATTCTGCTTCCGGTTCATGGGCCATGAATTTGCGGAACAATTCCTCGGCACGGAAGGGACTATAAACAATTCTGGCAGTTAAGAGTTAAAGGACTTATAACATAAAATTCAACTTTTTCCATTTCTTTTGTGTTTTTGGGGCTCCCATGTGTGTTTTCTATCCCCACAAATAACCAATTTTGAACAATCATATTATAGGTGCTTTAATGGAAATTGCTCTCAGGAACAGCTCAACTGATTTTTCTCCTCATGGTGATGTCATCAATGTCACCCTACTTTGTATAATTCCTCCTCTCCTTCAGTCTTCAGTTCCAAATTAGCATTTCCACTTTGTTTACAATGTCCACCATTGGATTTTCCAAGCTGGCATGGAATGGAAACAAGCCTGATTTTATCATTAGACTGCATTATTAGTAAACATTAGACTGCAGTATTAGTAAACATTAGACTGCAGTATTAGTAAACATTAGACTGCAGTATTAGTAAACATTAGACTGCAGTATTAGTAAACATTATACTGCAGTATTAGTAAACATTAGACTGCAGAATTAGTAAACATTAGACTGCAGTATTAGTAAACATTAGACTGCAGTATTAGTAAACAAGTACAAAGGCAAGAATAGTAACAACAACTTCCTTTCTTGACTTAAGCAAATACAGAATATCAACCACATAAGCATTAAGGTCAAGCCAAATATCAGTCCAGTGGTTTGAACCTAATAATAATAATAATGAGTCAAAGCTCAAATTCAAAGGCAGAGGAGCGAGGCGTGACAAGTAACAACTTTGAGGGACATAGACAAACTATAAAAAAAAACATTTTAAATTGCACGTTATTTCTGCTTTAAATAAATAGACAACATATAACTGGATAAAAGGTAAATAACGGGTGCAGTACTTAGTTTAGACAGTTTTTGGTTTAGACTCGTCATTGGTTAGACCAGTCATTAGTCCTACAACTACAACCTATCGCAAACCCTCACCCTAAACCTAACCTCCCACGGGGCAGCACACCTAAACCTAACCTTAACCCATGTCTAACCAATGACTAGTCTAAACTAAGTATGCACCCCGTAAAGTACACATTTTTCTGGGGAAACCCAAGGACCCCACTTTGAGATCCACTGAACTTGGGAGATATTAATACGGTACATTACCCAGCATTCCCCTGTGCAGGATTCATTGGGGTTGTGGTGCCTTTAGGCTGCAAAGCGAGGAGACAGTGCTGTGTCAGCCTCTCTATACCAAACTAAACTCTGCATGTTAACTCAACTTTCAAAGGATTTATTTTTACAGTGCATGTGTGCATTTAACAGTGCATGGCTTAGGTTAATTCCCCATGTTGCTTTTATGTGCCAATGTTTTTCCCCCCTTAATTTCTTTTTTTTCGTGACAGAATACACCACAGAGACACAGCTTTTACGCTACGACTTTTTTTTTTTTTACAAGGATTTCTTTATGAGTTCAGGTTGCGGTACGTTGGCACATGCTAAACAATATAGAGTCTGTATAAATAGTCCCACACCGACAACACACCCCCCCCCTCTCCTGTAGTCACTGAGTTAAGCAGTGTGTTTGGCATGGCACGGACTGTCAATAAACCATTCACTGCTTATGGCTGCATGGGCAAAAGGAGCATTCTAAGCCGTGTTAATGTTCGTCGACTACCTTTTTTCACTGACAAAAAAGCGCACAGCACACCAATCAGAGGGAGTAGACCGAAACCTTGCCATCTTACAATGAGCGTTGTTGGTGAAGAACATTACGAAGATATAGCCTACAGTTAAATATGGATGAAAGTGCTCCTTTAAGAAGTCTAAGTGGAAGAAAAAAAGGCCTCACTGGTACACAGACAAGCCAGGGGCTTCACAATGCATGCTAGCACACAGCCTCTCCAGGGCTTTTTGTAAACTTAGAATTTCAGGAGTACTTGTCTAAATTAAAGCAGCACTCGTTGCCATTGCTGCTAAGAGCTACTGTGCGTTAGAGCAGTGGTTCCCAAAATGGGGTCCGGGGACCCCTAGGGGTCCTTGAGAGAGTTCCAGGGGGTCCCCAGCTAAATGATAATTAGGAACCAAATGGACCCTTCTGTAACTGTGTAGTGTGTACAGAGTGTACACTCTGAGAGTAGAGTGTGTATTTGTACACTCTCTGAGTTAAATTCACTTTGATTTTACAATATACATTGGGGAGATAGAAATGCCATTACATGGGGGACCTCACCGTAGCTTGTAGGCACTGTCGTTACAAAATGACCACAGCTTCCAAACGACAATCCTGGAATACGTTTTTTTTAAATACCATTAGCTGTACTTTAAAAGGTAGGGATGGTCTTGTTACAAGTAAAAGCACGGTATACAAAATAAATGTTTGACTAAAAGCACTGGCATAAAATTGTACTTGATTTACCAAAGTAAAAGTATAAAACAAGTGCTTAAGTGTGTGTTTTTTTTGTACTATTTATGTAAATAAGTAACTCAACCTGCCCATTGGGTAGAAGAAACATATTATGCCGTTAGCAGAATGTGTCTGGAGAGATTACTAGTAGTAACTAGATTACTAGTAGTAACTATACATCAAATAAATTTAGTGGAGTAAAAAAGTACAATATCTGCCTCTGAGATGGAGTGGAGTAGATGTACTAGGAGTAGCAAGTAGAAGTATGCTCAAGTAAAGTCAAAGTACTACATCCATCCATGCATCGCTGGCATTACGGTCATCCAGCCGCCTGTCCCGGGACCATTCCAGCAGCGTTCTCCATGGAAACCACACACACACAGTGGCACAGGCCCCAGGCGACCGGCTCGCTGCCTGGCTGACACGCACAAGCACACGCACACGCACCCACACACACGCCAAGCCTGGCGACTCAAACACTAATTTGTCTCACAGGGGAACGAGGGCAGGAGGAGAAAAAGAGAGGCCCTTCTCTTCACATGTTACAGCAGCACAGCGGGACAGGACGTTTGCACATTTTGGCTTTTCTCTGGAATGGGGAGGGAGTGCGGCAATGCGCGCGCGCGCGCACACACACACACACACACACACACACACACACACACACACACACACACACACACACAGTGTGCAGCTACAGTAAATGAGTTAGGTCATGTCTAATATTATCCGCCACACCTCCACTAAGTCGGCATTGAGTAACAGGCCGTCCGTCCGCCCGTCTGTCTGTCTGTCTGCCTGTCTGTCTGTCTGTCTGCCTGTCTGCCTGCCTGCCTGCCTGCCTGTCTTGGCAACAACATGGTACTAGGCCTGTCACAATTATTACATGGTCGCCTAATCCTAATTATTTGAGATAATGGCAATTTGCATAATTCAATAAGTCAATCATTTCCATGTTACAAAATGAGCACACATTGTCAAGCCAATTTAGAAAAATAGCAGATATAGTTGATCTACAAGCTTACAACGCGCTTGCAGATCAACTATTTCCGCTATGTTGTAATGTTTTGGAAAGAAGACATTAAAATAATGTCATTGATGGAGAATAAGTAATTTTTGGGGGGTGAACTACTCCTTTAACTCTCTTTTTAAACCTAAAATGGCAATGTCTCTTGGAAGGACCAGGAAAAGAGTCGTCACAATGTCTGTTCCTCAAATGATAAGATACCTGCGGGGACATTTGGTCCTCATACAGTAAGTACAAGCACACGCACATGCACACACAGAGGTGGGAAAACACCTAATTATCTGTCGTCTCTCAAGACATAAGCTAATGTCGCGCCCGCCCCAAAACATATCATCACATACGTCTAGAAAGCCACACGTAATTTCCCATGCAGCTCAATTCTCCATCCTTCCTCCAGCATGGCCATCTCTATAGAGTCCAGACAGCCTGGCTGTCATCAACCCCACCGCACTGAGCTCTTTGTAAACAGCGCTATCTAATCGCCACGGCATCTTCTGGCCGAAGCCCACCCGCTGACCCCCTGACCCCAACGAGCCTCCCCCTCAAGCCCCCCTTGTCCTCAGAGACTCTGACGAAGCGCAGAGGAGGGGGCAGAAAGAGGGGGAGGTCTTTTTTGGACGGCACTTAAACATGACCAGGGGCTGCATGGCTCAGTGATATACAATGTGCCAATGTCGGCGCTCTGCTTTTTTTCTCTCTTTTTTTTTTACTGCTCCCTTGGGGGTCATGGGGGTTTATCTAAGAGGGTCCTCACGTCTGCTTGCTCTCCAGGGCTTTTGTGAGACTGTTGACTTAGGCAGAGAAGGCTCCGACTTTGACAGTTGTTTTGTCCGGAGGGGAGGGCTGGTTATTAAGTAATTTGTATCTCTGCTTGTAAACAAATCACGGCACTCCGTTAAATGCTTAGAGTGTTCATTTACACTCCCAAAGTTACAAGTGAAATACTAATCGTAAAATATTAATAGAATTACAGATATATAATAATGAAACGTGAAACACTTCAAGAGGATTTCAAAATCATCTTTGCCAGATGCCTGATGAAGGTCTGACGACCGAAACGTTGCTCAATAAATCTAAACTCAAGTGAAGACTTTTTCTCTACTTCTCAGTTCCAGTTATCCGACGCACCTGTCCATTGTAGGTGTGCAGGAGGACTTTTTCTTATGGAGTCCCTGGAACAAAATATTATCAGATATGGGTCCGCGGCCAAATACAGATCATTCTGGGGGTCCTTGCCATGCAAAACATTTGAGCACCACTGAGCACCACTTTGAGAAAAATGTCAGGATTTAGAAGACATTTTGTAGAACCTGGTCTCAGGTCTTAAATGGGTTAACAGACATACAGAGCAATGAGACAATACAAAGAAACCCAGAACGTGCAAACGAGATCAAAAGTAATTCCCAAACAAAGAGAAATATTGATGAGGGAAGGAGCCAGACCTCGCTTTTTCCCTCGGAAGCTTAATACGGCAAAGAGGAGAAATAAATTATGAGCAGTCAGCGTTTTCCAGTTCCACAGTCAGTCACGTTGGGGTAACGTAAGGTTTAGCAGCGCGACCGCGGCGGGCCTGTGATTCATTCTGGGAAGCCAGCTGGAGGTAGAAACTAGAAACAACACCCCTGACGGCACTAAATGACATGTTTGGAGCGTTTAGGAATGAAGGAATAGCCAGCAGCACACAAGAAAGGTTCGTTTCACATGGTTTATTTACCACTGACGGACAAAGAGACGCGTTTCGGCCTGATGGGCCTTGCTTGTACCAGCGTTGAGGACGGCCCATCAGGCCGAAATGCGTCCGTTGTCCGTCAGAAGTACACCACCGGAAAAGGACATTTCTTGAGCGTGCTGGCTATTATTCCTTCATTCCTAAATGTACCATTGAGCCTTGCACCTGTACGAACATTCATCTGATTTGAGAGTGTTGCAGGTGCTTTTGCAGATTCTTTCTCTCGTGTCTTTGAGTAGTGACACCTCCGCTTGTCCTTCAGACACGGTCACCACTTCATTTGAACACACGCTGACTCGGCTAAACACATCAGACTGCGGGGCCCAAAAGTCCGCCACCGACGTGGGAGCTGACATTTTACCATCAAACCTTTTCATGAAAAGTATACTGAATAATGGATGGAGGAAATAGAGCTAATGTGGTTAACGTTACATTATAAATCTGCACAGTAACTAGTAAGTAGAAAGTCCAACATTTACTTTGAGTAGTGGAGCAGTGGAGCAGAAGTATAGTGTAATTTAGTTGAAATTGAGTCGGAAAATACTTAAAGTAAAGCAAAAGTATCCTGTTATTTTTTTTACAGAGCAGTACTTGAGTAAACGTACTTGGCTACTAAACCACTGAGCATGGTCGTTTCCAAAGGCCTGCTGCATGTGTGCTTTAGCCTCAGTTTAAACCACTGAGCATGGTCGTTTCCAAAGGCCTGCTGCATGTGTGCTTTAGCCTCAGTTTAAACCACTGAGCATGGTCGTTTCCAAAGGCCTGCTGCATGTGTGCTTTAGCCTCAGTTTAAACCACTGAGCATGGTCGTTTCCAAAGGCCTGCTGCATGTGTGCTTTAGCCTCAGTTTCTCATTGCGCTACATGAGCCGTGTGAGCCAGCGCCGTTGCATAGTGGAAAAATAGACATTTTATAGACGCACAGGGAACGGCATAATGACTGGATTCGGCGGTGGTGAACTTGGCCCAGCGGAGGCCTCGCCACGGGGAGCGGTGGTCCTGAGAATAATACGTTTTTTTATTTTGTTATTATTATATAGCGTTGACCTCATCACTTACCCGTCAGAGTCCTGGTAGTTGACATTCAGCTTCTTGGTGGAGCCCAGCAACTCTGCACAGAAAGAAAAACACAAAACACAATGAAAATATGCACACCTTTTTACCAGTGGTGGAAAAAGTACGCAGCCCTAGGGCCCTACGCCAAAAGAGTAGAAAGAAGGATAGAGACTGAACTGGCCTTGTTAAAGCCCAGCTGCATGGGGTTTCCCAGTCATGAATCCACGGGTCCGCCTGTAGTCCCTCCTCTTACCACTAGGTTGAAGAGCCTCACTGGGGCCTTGCCCTACACCCGTGCTCTGCGGCCCTAGGGTCACCGACCCTAGGGCCGCGGAGGTCGCGGCACTAAAACGTTTGTGAACCCTTGTTGTAAGGGTCTGTTTGGTCCCAGGGACACCCTGGAACCACCTCGAGGACCCCTGGGGGTCGCTGGACCTCATTTTGAGAGCTAGTGTAATATTACAGTGCAATCCAATACTTCTGTAAAGGCTCAAAGCTCTGATTGTGTGCCGACTAGTCACTGTGACCTTCAGGGCGACCTTGCTCCCCCCTGAGGGCTCAGCGACCGCTCCTCACAGTGAATGCTTCTTTTTCAACCGTGCATGAGACATTAACAACGGCGCGCCGATTAAAACGCGAAGCCCGGTCCCGCTGAAAACCACACAGAGCGAGCAGAACGGCCCGCTTTGTTCGGAACCCCGCGCAGAACAACGGGCGAGCGCTGTACGTCACACGATGTGCCAGAGAAGAGGACCTTTGTGACAAAGCCCTGCCAGAATTCAGCGTGTGTATAATTCTGTGTACATATCGCCGTGTGTACAGTCCTCATACACCAAGTCTCAGGTGATTCGTCTTAAATAGCACTTCAGTTTAACCTCCTAAACCCTCTATACTTGGTCAGACGAACCACCAAACCTCCGCCGATCTGATAGCTCACAAGATGTGACACACACAAATGCGTGCGTGTGTGTGGGGTGCAAGTCATTCATGTGAGTGTGTGTGTGTGTGTGTGTGTGTGTGTGTGGGGGGGGTGACTCCCTGTCAACATGTGGGTTCCAGAGGACCGCAGGGGTCTCTCTCTCTCTCTGTCTCCGTGGCAGAACATCAAAGGGGTCTGCTGCGGCGGAGGTCCCCACTGTCATGTGACCTGGCCCGGTGGAAGTCACACCGGGGTCATAGGTTAAGACAACACCCTCGGGACAGAGACAGAGACAGGGGGGGGGGGGGGGCAGGGGTGGATTTACGACGGGGACGGCCTTGTCACCCGATCGGTCAGCAGCACAATTGTTGGTTTTTGTGATGGTGTATTCTGTATTGTATCAACGTACACCAAATGGACCCTTATGGGACTGTAACTCTCAGAGTGTAAAAGCTTTACCATTTGGATCCGTACAGGTCTGTAACTTGAGGTGTATAAAGATGGAACCAACTGGTTGTACACTCTCAAGTATAACACTGAGGATTGTACAGTGCCGATTGGGTTCCCAGATGCATCATGAGGGGGTCTGTGGCCTAATGCATATCAAACTGGGGGTCCTTGAAATTAGAAACGTTGACAGTCAATATATTATATTAAGTGTGTGTGTGTGTGTGTGTGTGTGTGTGTGTGTGTGTGTGTGTGTGTGTGTGTGTGTGTGTGCGAGCATATGTGAGTTTCACCACGGGAGAGAACGTTTATTATCAGAGGTCACAAGAGGTAAAGGGTCAGGCCACACACCCCCCCCCCCCCCCCACACACACACACACCCACACACACACACACACACACACACACACAGGGAGAGGTAGAGCGAGAGTCATGAGGATGACTGGTTGACGTTCTACTGTAAGCCCCTAGAGAAATACAGTACATGCTGACAGGAAGAATAACTAAAAAAATAACTGATCTACAAGCCCACGCATGCCAAGACCATGAGCTGTGAGCTTTTTCTTTTTTAATGGTTACCTATTAATAATGAGGAGAATGTGACTGCAGAGTTGTCTCGTCATTGATGGATTCAATAAGGTTGCTATAGAGTCAAATAGCTGCATGGATTGACTTTCATCTTCTGATGTTTGCTTAAAGTGTTGTTTCAGTGTCGACATTCGCAGGGACTCTGTCCGTATCTCGTTATAATTTGAGCTGAAAGTAGAACCATGGATTTGCTGCCACAAGAATGCCGGGCCAACGGCAGCGCGTTTTGCCCCCGTCTGCAAATTCGGAGAAGCCTCCCTGGGGCCCGTGGCACACGGAACGGAGCCATTTAAGCCGGTGCAAACCGGCTGAAACGGAACCCGTTGTAAAACAAAAATATATATATCTCCACCTAAAAATAGACAACCGCTGTGAGTATCTAAACTATGATTATATGCCTGTCCATAAAAGAACAGCCAACGCCTCCAAAAGTCTTTTTGTTTGCCTTAGGCCTCCTGAACGGCTGTACTTGTGCAATAATCAATCGTGGCTAAAATCACAGGATGCCACACAGCGCTGCCGCTGTCATGGCGTGCTCCAACAGACCGGGGCTATGCCATCTCTACAGCGGAAAGCCAATCCTCCGAAAAGGAACACATCGAGACACCGTGTCAAAAACCGCTTCCCTGAAAAACAGCCTTTGATATCCCCCATGCACACCGAAATCTGGACTTTTATCACTAGTGGAACAATCTGCTTGTCTAATTATAAGCAGCCGGCGTACTGGCTTTTTCTTTTAAAAGGGGGAGCCATATAAAACAACACACGCTGTCATCTGGCTGATAAAGTGGGACTCCGTCCAGCGCAGTGGCGGTTGTGTGGTGTCATGTCGTGTGTGGTTTCAAATTGCATGGCTCTAGCATTAGTCTGGTAAGGGCTCTCCGATCGGGCATGGCTCTGGCATTAGTCTGGTGAGGGCTCTCCGATCGGGCATGGCTCTGGCATTAGTCTGGTGAGGGCTCTCCGATCGGGCATGGCTCAAGCTCAATTGTAAGGCCTGATTCATGTCATGAGTTAGGTGCAAAAAAAAAAATAGCCCATCTACAAACTCATGATGAGTTCGTTTTTAGTTGTTTTTTCTTTCTAAGATTTATCCCACAATTTTCTAACCCATTTTTTTCAACCATTGCCAATGCCTAAACTGTAATCCTGGGTGCTATACTCTTCCTCTGCCAACCTGGGGAGAGCCCAGAACTGAGCTCATGCAGGCCGCATCTTCTCACCTGACAGGGGGGAGTTTCCCATCCATCAAGCGCCCCAGCTGACCAGGGGAGGTAGTATAGAGGAGCTTGTATTTTGGACAAAGTTGAACGCTTTTTTTAGGCTGTAGTCAGTATTGCCATGTAAGCTTATTATAAGCTACTTTGGGCATGTCTGTGAAGTCGCTTGAATTATTGGTAGTTGTGGATTGCCTTTTTTTGGGCTTGTTTCTAAAAGTGTATAGTTGCTCATTTGGGCTCGTTTCCTAAAGTAATATTTTATTGCAGCTGTTTTACTCTAAACAGAAACAAAAAACAAAAAAAAGTTTGGAAAAGAGCAGCTTATCTACAGCTGCGTTCTGAGCTTGTAGATAGGCTGCTATTTTCAAAACAATTCTTGATTTTTCACATCGTAATCGCAATGCATTGTGAGCTTGAAAATAGCCATCGTAAATTGTTTAAATGGTCATGTTAAATTGTTTAAATGGTCATGTGGCCTATAGTCCTTCTTTCGGGCTCGTCCTCTATATGACTCATCCCCGTGCCTGATAGCGGTCAAGGACCGACCCGCTGGACAGAGATCCAACCTTCTGGCAAAAGGAAAGAGCCCGTGTGACTTTAAGGGCCAACTGCACTTCCCCTGCAGCTCCTATCGTATCAGAGACGGCCGGCTGTTTGAAGACTGGACGTCTTTCAGAGGAAAACCCTGGACAGCCCATCAGTGTCTGGAGAGTTCCCCTCCCCTCCCCTCCCCTCCTGTGGCCTTCCCAGAACCCTGGCACGGGAACACAGGAAGCTAAACAGCATGTGTGTGTTTGCCCAGGGAAGCAGCATGGCCACTGTCTTATCTGCCGAGTTGAATGGATGGGGGAGCAGCCTGGCGACTATATAGGCTACTCACCCAGAACAGCAGCCATATAGGCTGCCTCGCTTTAGGGTGCTTTGTGCCTTATCTGCACTCCGGGACATGGGGGACAATGATGGTGGGAAACAAAAGTGTCCCGTTGGCTTCTTGGCCTGACTGTCCCGCCGGCCCCTAGCTATACTGTGTCGTGTTTGGACAAGGCTAGGCCATTAGGAACCATATGTGTCTTCTCCCTCGGCGTCTAGACGGGGCGACAAGTTACACCGCCATCAGACAAGATGTAAATACAGATTGGTTTGATCAGTTTGCGTAGCTGTGTACAAGACGCATACATTGACGCTGCAGATGGCTAATGCAAATAAAACAGGCACAGTATAGCAGGCTAGCTATTCAAAAAAAAAAGAAAAACACACACACCTCCATCGCTATGTGACTGATTTTCACAAATTGCTAAACTGTAATCCAGGGCGCTATAGTCTCCCTCTGCCAACCTGGGGAGAGCCCCGAACCTAAGCTCATGCTTCCTTTAATGAGCAGTCCGCAGTCTTTTGGACGTATCGGGTGGAAGGAACACGTTATTCCAACCAGTTCCTTTCCCCTCCTTCAGGCGCCCGGCTGACCAGGGGGCATTATAGACCATATACCTCACAAGCCTCACAGTTGCCCCCCCCCCCCCCCCCCCAAAGAAAATGCTGCACAACAACAAAAAGAGCAGCACAGCATTCGTGACGCGGTTCAGTGTGATCTGTTGATTTGTTTTTAATCCGATTTTGTACATAATTACATTCCAACCGTTGCTTTTTGTCCTGAGCCTAAAAAACTTCAAGCAAATTACCCATACCTTCGCCCGCAAAAAACAACTGATCTACAAGCTCAGAACAACTGATGTGCAAAGCTCAGAACAACTGATCTACAAGCTCAGAACAACTGATCTACAAGCTCAGAACAACTGATCTACAAGCTCAGAACAACTGATCTACAAGCTCAGAACAACTGATCTACAAGCTCAGAACAAGTCACAGTGGTTGCGACCTCGTACAGTAGATCTGTTCTCCCTGCCAGGGTTGAAGTAGTACAGTAATGTCCCTCTCTCCATCTTGATTTATACTCATACGATGGTGTCCTGTGCCAAAAATAGCCAATCTATGAGCTCACAGCTTATCTGACTTATAGATTGGCTATTTTCGTATATACCCTTTGATCATAGGCCAGCCTCATCCCTGCAGAACGTGTGTGCGTGTGTGTGTGCGTGTGCGTGTGCGTGTGTGTGTGTGTGTGTGTGTGTATGCGTGCGTCTACAGGAAGAGCATTTGAACACACTTTCTTCTAACCCTAACCCAGGAAGAGCTGCTGGGACGGCGGTGCAGGTTGGGGGGGTGTCGTCGTGATTAGTGTGAGCGAACGTTGGTTTCCTGACAACTAGCTCCCTCCTCGTCATCACTTTTTTCACTTCCTCCGTGCGGCCTTCATGTGGCGGGACCCCCACCCACGGCGCACCACCGTGTGTGTGTGTGTGTGTGTGTGTGTGCGCGTGTGTGAGGCGCTGCTTGTAGATTTGTCTGTGTACAATGACCCTTGGCCTGTGGGTAAGTGCGTGCGTGCGTGCATGCGTGCGTGAATACGTGGAAACGCTCTCTCGGCAAGCCTGTGGAGAGGAAGGCACCAGAGGAGCACACGCGCGGGACAGAGAGAGTGCACGTGAGACAATAAGCCTCAGTTAAAACACTTGAACCACTCAGTTGCGTGGCCATGTCACGCATGCTTGGCAAATAGCAGATAAGCTCACGGCGCACCTCGATTGTGACCCGGAAGGGGGGAGGGGGGTTTGAGTTTAACTCGGTCCGTGACACGGGCGTCACAGTGTGGGGGTGGGGGGTTTGACACGGGCGTCACAGTGTGGGGGTGGGGGGTTTGACATGGGCGTCACAGTGCGGGGGTGGGGGGTTTGACACGGGCGTCACAGTGTGGGGGGGGTGGGTCTTCTGTTGGCACAGCCTCTGGAAGAGAGAGTTGTGAAGGAACAAAACAAGGAGTTTGAGCTAGGAGGAGGGGGGGAGGGGCTAAGTTTCCTTTCCCCAGGACCATTGTTACTCAGAGTGGGAGGCTGGTGGGGGGGGGCTCCAGCGGGAAGGGGGAGCGTAAAATGAAATGAAATGAAAGAGGGAAAATGAGGGAGGAAAGAGGAAGAAAGCAGGTGGGGGAGAAATCGAATCCCTCCATGACTCTCTGAACTTGTGTTCATCCCTCTTCTCTCTCTCTCTCTCTGTGTTCTGTGGTCTCCCCCTCCCACGTCTCTCTCTCTCTCTCTCTCTCTCTCTCAGTGACTACAGTGCCTGGATGGTCCCCAGACTCCATCCACCATATATACTGCTCTGCTTTCAGGGGCTGAACAGCTACACGCCCCCCCCCCGGCAGCCAGACAGCCAGCCGTCGGAGGGACAGCAACACCACGGTATGTAAATAAAAAGGGCCCTGCAGGCCTGCAGACGAGCGCCGAGGAGTGTGTGTTCATACACACTCCTTACACACACACACACACCCACCACATGCTGGAGTGGCCAACCCAAACACAGGAGCATGTGAAAGCTCAGTTACTCACGTACACACACACACACACACACTCTGAGGTATGTGTGCGGAGATATTCGAGACAGACGGAGGCTTCACTCACATCTTCGCATCTAGCATACAACATTGTTGGATGCTAGATGTAAACAAAGGGTAAGTGTCATGCATTTCCAATGGAAGTCACATGGTTTGACACAACACTTTTGTTGTACGGCTTTCGGCTGTGTTTCGACTGCCCCCCTCCCCCTCATACAACAAAAATGTTGTGTGAAGCCATGTGACTCCCATTGGAAATGAATTGTGAGCTTGCATCAGTAAACAAGTCTCATGCATCAGCTATACAACAATCTGTACACACACACACACACACACACACACAACAGCTGCGTTCGCTTCCCGCGTTCACGCGTCTTACTTGTTAAAGGATATTAAAGGGTTAGTTTAGATTTCTGGACTTAAAGTTTTAGGAAATACTTGCCATTAATGTAGTGGTTGCAAAGGTATTAATTGATCGTCTGAGTTCCGTGGTGGGAGTTCTGCTCTGGTTTTGGTGAATATTAAGTAGTTCCGGTCATTTGGTGGGAGTCACGGGGGGCCACGCAGTAAAAATAAATGAATCCACAAAACTAGCGTCATTTGTATTGTTGACCTATTTCTACCATACAGTGGAACTTTAGTTCAACTTTGACCCCTCTGTCACATGGAACTATGTTTTTTGAGCGTCGGTGGGTCAAAGCGGTGGTCGTCTATGGAGCGGCCTGTGATGACCTCAGAGGGTCATGTTGAAATCGTCAAGGCCTTATATGGTCAAAAGACTCTACAGTCACACTTCCCACCGAGGACTAATCAAAATGTGACACACACACACACACACACACACTGACAGTCTATGAGCCCGCTGTCACTGACCAGCCACACTGTGTGTGTGTGTGTGTGTGTGTGTGTGTGTGTGTGTGTGTGTGTGTGTGTGTGTATTTCAAAACATATTAAAAAAACATTCACAACATTTTTTAAAGTTTTCATGAATTACTACCAAATTAAAAGTAATTTCTTGAATAAATAAAATAAAAATCTAAGAAATGCCATTAATTAGAAAACAAATGTTTAATAAGTTCTGTCCCGAAACATTAAGGTCCGCCAACACATTATGGACTGTCAGCCGGTACGTACTAATAGAAAGCTTGGGAAGCACTGGCCTAGTGCGTTGAAAAAGACACCTTTGTTCTCAGCTGATACGAACCTACTTGCTTACCAACTTACAGACACCGGAAAGCCGTTCAAACGATATTGTGCACGAGAACAAAGACCTACAAAGAACTCACTTCATTATAGTCTGGGGGGAAAATTAAAAGGGAAGCTTGACGTCACACTCTTCAAAACGATGCTTCCTATGCACATACAGTACAGGCACAGCATGGATGAAACATTTCATTCTGCTGACCAAAGCAAATTAAGATTATTGCATTTTTCCTTCCCCTTGTGAATACAATGTTCCGCGAACCCGAGTGCGATCATAAAAAGGATTATTGATATGACACCTCAAGGACCTGATGTTTGCTGTAACATCATTAGTGAGACTTATAAAAATGTTTACTCGTTCAGAGTTTGTACATTGAATTACTTCCGGGAATTGGCCGTGTTCGTAGCTGGCCAAACAAAGTGGTTGACCGCCAAGCATACCCGCCGGTCGTTGGCATCGTACATCCTGGGTTCATAGACACGTCCTTTACTCAGTGGTTCTCAAAGTATGGTTCGGTATCTCCATGGGTCCTTGAGGGACTTCCAGGGTGTCCGAACCAAAATGTGTTCATATAGCGTCGATATCAGTGACGTACTGTAAGTTAATTGTGGGTGTGTTTAATTTACAGTAGGTGTTACTGTACCAGCATGAACGCCTCTTGTACAGGTAAATGAATGGCGGCACACAGAAACACACACACACACACACACACACACACACACACACACGTAACTACTTTACTGCTGACCCGCGATTGGGTCAAATAATCCCTCACTGCCTGCCGTATAAAAGGCGTCTTTTATTTAGAAAATCCCAAAATTCACACCGGAAGAACTGGGAGTATAAACATCAGCCATAACGATTCTGCCGATCGTTACTTTCACTTTGATCAGAAGCGATAATATTGTAACCGCGAGGTAGCGCAGGTTTTTTTATTGAGCTCCAGCTGTTCAATCACCTCAATCTGAGCCTCAATTCCGAGAAAAACGCTGATAAAGATTGCGCTAATAATGGA
Source organism: Protomyctophum bolini (assembly GCF_963924005.1). NCBI lineage: Eukaryota > Metazoa > Chordata > Actinopteri > Myctophiformes > Myctophidae > Protomyctophum > Protomyctophum bolini. Next base: position 21,223,946 of record NC_137872.1, on the reverse strand, counting down.
AGTGGATGGTGGGGAAACATTTAATTGACGGACCACAGCGGAAGCAAGCATTGCCTAATGACTGGTAAGCTACTATACTCTGTAGATACTGAATTAGCTAGACTATCAAAGAATACCTCAAAGACGCCATTGAGAAATATAGGACATCAAAGACCTCATCTGCAGAAAATGATCTGCATTATTACCTTCAGCTGCGTTTACCTCCCAAGTCTGTGAAAAGTCTGTTTTGCTCTTGAGATGAATATTGTGTAAGTGTAATTATGTATTGTAAGTAATTGGCATCAAAATGTACTTAAAGTACCAAAAGTAAAAGGTACTCATTATGCAGAATGTCCCATTTCAAGGTTTAAAATGTTTTGAAAATAGCAGATCTACAAGCTCACAAAGCGCCACAATGCGAAGTATTGTGAGCTTTAGGCAAATGGCCGAAATGTTTTCAAATAAATGCAGTGGAGTAAAAGTACAAAATTTAGATCTGAGATGTAGTGGAGTAGAAGTAGAAAATACTAAAGTAAAGCACAAACACTTCAAAATTGTACTTACTGTAGGTACAGTACTTAAGTAAATGTACTATCCGCCACTGTACCTCCTGAGCAACAATACTGCCCCAGGTTACTAGGAGAGGTTTGGTCTCGTTGAAACCAGACAACGAACGATCAGTGTCTCTGATCGTCTGGCTGATACGCCAGACTATTATCAAAGGTATAGTATCCGCTAAGATGCCTCCACTGTTGACATCCGATTCCAACCTGTCTGTCAGACGTGCTGTAGGACAGTGGTTCCCAAAGTGGGGTCCTGTGACCCCTAGGGGTCCTTGAGGGAGTTCCAGGGGGTCTCCAGCGGAATGATAGTTTGGAACCAAATGGACCCTTATGGGTCTATAAGAGTGTACAAACGGCACCATTTGTACAAATGGTTCCATTTGTACACTCTCGGAGTTAAATTAACATTGATTTTACAATATAAATTGGGGGTCTCAGAGAAAGAAATGCCATTAAATGGGGGCCTGTAGACTAATATGCATGTCAAACTGGGGGTCCTTGAAATTAAACGGGTTGAGAATCATTGCTAGAGCCGTAACAATCTTCTCTTACGGGGGTTAATTAGTGTCAATTTGGGGGTCCTTGACATGAAAAAGTTTGCCGTAGGGTTGGCTGTGGGGCTATTTATGTCCTGTCGAGAGAGGGGAAGCCCAGAGACCAGAACGCGCCCGGCGGCCTCCAACTATACTTGAAAACCGACACTCCGCCGGTCGACGCAGCCAGACCCAGACTGAATTTACGACCCCCCCCCCCCCCATAAGCCACGTTCCAATAAACCAAGTTCAAGTCCAAACCAAACACATTCCCTTAGGTTTTTTACATCCAAGAGAGATGCTTTGCCGATCTGTCTGTAAAGTCAGGAGGAAAATGAAAACTTCCCGGAGAGCACTGCGTGTGTGTGTGTGTGTGTATGTGTGTGTGTGTGTGCTGACTCCTAATAAATCAGGAGCAGTGTTTGATGGCTCTCACAGCGCTGAGCCACAGGGCATACACACATACACATCTATGCGTGTTTGTGTGTGAGGCGTGTGGTGCAGGTTAAATTGCGTGAATCAGTGTGTGTGTGTGTGTGTGTGTGTGTGTGTGTGACTGTGTGTGTGTGTGTGTGTGTGTGTGTGTGTCTGTGTGTCTGTGTGTGTGTGTGTGTGTGTGTGTGTGTGTGTGTGTGTGTTTGGCCGGCCATGCAGATTTGAATGCTACAGAGCATGTCATCGTGTGTGTGTGTGTGTGTGTGTGTGTGTGTGCGCATGCCTCATCGCAGAGTGCACTTATTTTCTGCATGAATGCGCACAAACAGACACACACTCGCATACATGAGCATGCGACTGCTGGCTTTGCGTGCTCATGTGTGCATCTTGTTCCCTGTTTAGAGAGTTAATGCCTGCTTTACACACAGTTGCACAGAGATGGCCAATATACGGATGTCGGTGGGCGAGTGGTTAAGGCGCATACCACATACAGGCTCTCTGATGCGGCCTGACAGCGGGTCCCAGGCCCGATTCCCACGCACAACGGACCCTTGCACTGCGCGTCACTCGCCGACTCTTTCCCCGCTTCCTGTCAATACGAGATTGATCGACTATTCCCAGTGCACGCCACTGGGGGGGGGGGGGTGTCCAAGGTCATGCCTGCACTTTGAGATATAGCATGGCTACGCAGCAAGCGTAGGCCTGTCCCTGGTGTAAAGTAATGGACACATCGGTGAGTGCGAGACGAAAGGCCTTTCAGGGACACTCTGATGTGGCTGGGCAGCTGCAGGGCAGGCCGCAGGGGAGCAGGCATATGTTCCGACAGTCATTAGTCCCACACTCTACCCAAACACTAGCCTAACCCTAACCGCACGAGGACGGGTGATTTACGCATGTCGGACTTTTGGCATGTCGGATAAACGTCTGCACCCCAGGGGAGCTGCTGGGAGGAGGCTCACGCAGCTGGAAGGACTCATGTCCCACTATAGAGCACCGAAGTCTGACGTCACTTTCAGTAGAGGGCGTCAGTCCCCAGGTTCATGTATTTGTTTAGTTGCATTGAAATCGCCATAGGAGGATTTTTAGATTGCTTCATATAAGAACTGTGTTTGAAAAATAAACATGTCACCCCGGCCGCTTCACTCATATGGATATGAAGAATCAACTGACTGAGAGAAAACGCTAATGTTACTGCTGCTGAATTAGTTAGATTTTCGCTAGAAGCAGACTGTATCATATATGAGTTGCAAACGATACAGAGACACCTCCCTGACAATAACGCCGAGACAGCTTGTTTATTTTTGGATCACAACGCTTATAGTAGACGATATTAAGATCACCCCATGTTATTCTCCATAGAGAAATTACTTCCGCGAACCAGGGGAATCGAAGGGATGAGCGAGTTACGTCAGGACTTCGGTGCTCTATAGAGGAGGTAGAAGCAGAGCAAACAACCCTGGGCAGAATGTAGCTACCAGTGGTGGAAAAGGTACTCCATTGCTTTACTTCAGTAAAAGTATTAACACTGCAATGTAGAAGATGTACTTGAGGGAAAGTACAAAGGTATTGGTATCAAAATGTATACTTTACCAAAGTACTAATTATGCAGAATGTTCCATTCCAAGTTTTCAGATGCATAAAAGTCGGCAATGCGTTGAGATGCATGTGAAGCATTGTAGCTTGTAGATCTGCTATTTTCAAATGGCCAAAATGTACGGTATATAGGGATTAAGTGGTTAATGCATGTGTTGTAATAATAATCAAAAGTAAGTAATTAAGTTTTCATATATTGGAGTAAAAGTACAATATTTGAATCCGAGATGTAGTGTAGTAGAACTAAAAGTATTGGAAATTGGAAATATTCACGTAAAATATAAATACCTAATATATTTACTCAAGTAAACGACTGACATAGAAACAGCTTTCATTTTCAAACAGGGATTTTTTTAATCTGATCTCAGGTCAGAATGGGTTAAGTCAAGTTACTTTACACCACTGCACACCCTGGGCAGAATGTAGCTCCGGTATTTCAGCCAAACGCTGAAGGCTGAGGATTCCATTTTCTCCTGACCAGAGGTCACAAAATTACACAAAGTTGTCAACCAAAAGTTTTGTAGTTTGATGCGTGCACAAAACCGCTGCGTAAAATGCACTGGAAAGAATCTTACAAGACGCAGTGCCGTGATTTTGGTACTGTTTTTTAAATATCTCTTCTGTTTTGCATTTGTGTAAGGTCACTGAATGACTCTTAAGTAGAGCGCAGCTAGGAGAATAAGCATTGCGTTTTTCTGACCACGGATCGCGGAATGTTTACGCGAGGTTATGATAATTATTGTATTGGACAAGGTTACAGTGTAAACTGCAAATACAAAGGTTTTTTGGTTTAAGAATAAAGGTGGTGTAGCGAGAGAGAGAGAGGCTGGCGGGTTAGGGTTAGTTAGGGAAAGTTTGCCCTGGCACTGCAGGGAGAGGCAGAGAAATGCAATTGCGCTGTTTCATGACAAAGAAAGAAGAGAAAGTGATTTAATGATACGTTTGTGAACGACCAGTTCCACCACAGCTATAATTTGTTAGGTATATAAGATGCTACGGGCTGCGCATGTGTTAAGAAAACACTGCACTGCTCAGCATAATTAAAGGCAAAGAACAGCCTCGGAAAGTCTCTGCTTCTTCGGGATCCAATCACAGGGGTTAAAAAGTTCTGGCCAAAAAAAGAGTCTGGCTTGAGTAATATTATCAAAAAGATAAATGTCGGTGGGGGGGGGGGGGGCACATAATACACAAATCACCCTGTTACAATGCAATAAAACACAATAAAAGGCCCACAACCACAGCCACCAACACGCAACTTAAGAATAGGCTATAGGGCGGGGTTGGCGACAGGGCCTTTCTGTGTGGAGTTTGCATGTTCTCCCTGTGTCCCCCTCACAAAAAACATGCAGTAATCCTGCTCTCTATACTGCCTCCCCCTGGCCAGCTGGGGCACCTGTTGGAGGGGAAAGGAACTGGTTGGAATAGCGTGTTTCTTCCACACACTACGTCCAACTGGGGATAACTCCCCCCTGTCAGGTGAAAAAGAATACTGGTAAAATAAAAAAAGGCAATGTCTGTGTGGCTGTTCCTGGTACACTGTACAGTCATGAGTGTAGTTAGCCTCCAAATGGGCACAAACGGAAAATGGGTACAGAACCAAATGTACCCTTAGGTACGTGTGGTTAGTTAGTAGTTATACTAACTAAGTTAGTTACTAACGTAACCAACTACTAACGTAACTCTGAATGGACCATTATGGCCAGAGTCTGTGGGATTTGGTTACATTTTTACACTCTGAGTGAAATTAAAACTGAGCATTTTAGTAGAGAGCGCCAACAATGGATCAGCCCCAGAACAGAAATAGAACCAAGGATAATGTCTCTCTGACCACATCCTATTTTTGTCTTGAACGGGCAGCCGAAACAACGGACGGGGAAAACGCGGCGTGACATGCACCCTAACGGGAAACATCTGTGAACAGGCCTTCAAGGCTCTCCTGCCTGCACCACTCAGCCAACTGATTGTTACAGCGTGAACGTTACATCATGTTGTTATCTGTGAAAAACCAATGGCACACTTGAACATTCCACATGAAGACAAAGTCATTAAACTAGCAAAAAATGTAAACAGGGTTGAAATTAAGTCAGTCCCCATACAATTAGCTTATTGTGCAACATTGTTTTCTCTATGTATAGGGTATCTGCACATTTCTAAAGTGACAATCTACAGACTTTTAACACCTTTTTTATAGGTTTTTAATACCTCTAAGACTACTACTGTGTCAAAAGTAATCAAACTATACATATATAATATAAAATATATATAAAAAATAAAAACATTGGCCAAATTATCAAATATTACCTAAAACCGAGGCATTGTGAGCTTGTACTGTAGATCGGCTGTTTTGACAATATTTATCTGTGGAACCGAGTCAAACTAAATGTAATGGCCCAACTTCTACAATTCCCACAAGTGCTTGTCAGGGTAGGGCGTCGTCCACACTCCCCAGTTCAGATATGATTATTTTAGGGGTCGCGGCCCCAAAGACTCTGAGAACCACTATTCTATGAGAGAAAGAGAGAGAGAGAGAGAGAGAGAGAGAGAGAGAGAGAGAGAGAGAGAACCTTGCTCACACTTAACTGTGCGTTACTCGGTCGGTTCAGACCAGTCTCTCCCAGAGTTGATTTTGACAGCAAATGTCTGATTTTACACCTGAGCAAAACCAAACATGAAATGACTTGTCTTTTAGTTGGAAATAAACACTATTGGCCTCTCTTCAGCCCCCATGCAGCGGAAGCTGGATGTAGAGTGTGACACAGCACCGTCCTGACGTCAGTCATTACAACACGCAGCATGCAAATGACACTGCACCCTTAATGTACGTACTGTCGTTCACTCCTCCTCCTCCCAGCTGGGAACAGAGACAGAGAGACAGGGAGGGTTGGCAGCAAGCCGCGTGACGCACAACGCTGCATCTTTATCAATGAAAAGACATACTGTACACACACACACACACATACGCACACACAGAAGGAAATACAACCACTCTGATAAGGCCCCGGAGCCTCATGGGGACAAACAGCTGGCGGTCTGGCAGGGGTCATAAACCATGTTTGTATATGATACACCGTTCTGTACAGATACACAACGCAATGTCTTTGTTTGCCTTCTGAAACATTGATGGTAGTAGAGGGCCGTGAAACGTAAGTAAACAACGGCTATGTGAAGTTTCCCACGATCTTATTTTAATTCATACATTTTGTGAATATAGCTTGTTTTGATTCAAATCAGGAAAATAATCTGAGATAAATGCATTTGAAAAATTCTATTTACATGGAGGCGGACTAAGCCACTAAAGCCAGACCTTTCCCACTATATTTGCTGTTTACTCGGTTGCATAGCAACCCAGCATACGTACCTATGCATACAGTGGTGAAGAGCACGAGCAAACTTAATCAACAAAAAAACTACAGACTTTTCGTCGTTAGCAAATGTGGACCTATATTGTTTCCTCAGTGGCACAGAATGAGTTTACAGCGTTTATGCCAAAGGGTTTTTAACCACTTAAGGATATGTTTTAACGTTTTACAAAATGTTCTAAAATAGTTGGCCGCTTGTAGATCGTAACACCCATCATCACACAATAGTATTAAGTGACTGAAGTGGTTAAAATAGCAGTGAGGGCTTTTACTGTAGTTTTCTCATCTGCTTTTTTATGTGTACACATACCCAAAGTGGTGGGGAGTGTGATTGTGGTTGCTACATGCCAAGCTGCCTGAATCAACACTGTCTAATGAGGGGAGAGAGGGAGAGAGAGGGAGAGAGAGAGGCAGAGACAGAGACAGAGACAGAGACAGAGACAGAGACAGAGACAGAGACAGAGGCAGAGACAGAGACAGAGACAGAGGCAGAGGCAGAGACAGAGACAGAGACAGAGACAGAGACAGAGGCAGAGACAGAGACAGAGACAGAGTGTTGATCCAGCTGGAAGATGCTGACAGGGTCCTAATTCACACCAGCCTGAAGAAACATATCGTCACTGTCATGTGGAAACCTTGTATGTCCAAAACTGTTACTTTTCATGACATGGGGGGAAAATAACTTGTGCCCCAGTGAATCCAATCTAGTAGCCGTAGGCTATATAAGTCAATAATAATTTATATGTCATTATGCTCCTGGATCAGACGGGACAAAACATCAAATTAAAAACGAGGAGATCCGGACACTCAGAGTCAAACAAGAAATGACAAGTCATATTATATCACTTTGCAGCAAGTTTGTTTCTGTTTCTGTTTCTTGTCTCTTTCCGCCAGCATTAAATCGCGCATTGCCAAGGTTTTATCGCGCATAACACTTATTTTGAAGAGCCAAATATCCGTAACCGCATGTTACACTGTCATAATGCTGTGTGTGGTGTCTTGACCGGTTGTTGTTCTCTTGCTCGGTGCATAAAAAACCCGATCGCGAGTATCACAGCGCCTGCTGTCAGCCGTTGAAAAACCTTGTTTTCACCAGAAACGACATTCATTGCTCCGATTTGGAGATACAGGCATTTGAATGCGGCATTTGAATCCAGACCATACAGTCAATGAGCAATGGAAGCTCTGATCATGAGAAAGTGATAAAGTGGAAGTGAAACCTCTTCCCCACTTCCGTTTTGTCTTTATAGTCGCCCAAATTCATCCTAATATAAATATAAATCATAAAACAGTTGTGCAGAAAATGTTCTGTTTAGCAAAAATGAAAAGAATAAATAAAAATAAAGATAATATATATTTCCGTGAACAGAAATACCAGCTTCCTGACTCGAGACCATACAACGTCCCGGTGCCACCCTGGCCTGGATGACAGAGTCCAGGAGAAGGATGGTCGAGAGGAGTGGGGTTGATTGGAGGGAAGGACCCTAATGGGGTCTAATGGCCCAGTTGACAGTATCATGTTGGGGGCTGCGTTGCCGCAGCATGGTGGTGGTATGTGGTGGTATGTGTTTAGCTAAGCTCACACCCCCATGGGGCAGAAAGTAACTAAGTACATTCACTGCTCTTAACCACTTTAACCCTGGCATCCCAATTTTGACACGTGTCATTATAGTCGTTTTCAACTTTCTAAAATAGCATATCTAAAAGACGCATCGCAGCGTGACCCACTGCGAGCTTAAATTTGGACTTTTACTTCTACATTGTGGTATTTCTACTTTTATTTAAAACAAAATCTGAGTACAGAGTCTCCGACCACCACCACCACTGGCAGAAAATACCCGGAATTGTTAATGACATAAGCCCCCCCCCCCCCCCCCCCATTTTTGTGTGATGAATGAAAAACTAAAACAAACCACGTTGCATTGTCTCGTACTTGAAGTGTTCGCAGGGTGAGGTTTCTGAGCTCGGGTTGAGCCCCTTCCTCTCCCACCACTAAAAGAAAACACTACACACACACACACACACACACACAGGAAGTCGAGGGAAAACCCATTCCATCCAGCCCACCCACGCCCCCCCCTCCATCCCATCCTTTGTTCCTCCTAATGGACCTTTCCTCTCCCGACCCAAAACTTTCATCTGAATGACCCGGAAGCCCTGCCTCCGCTGGTGAAAGGAGTACTCTTTTTCTTCTTATTCTTTTTTTTTTTTTTATTAAGTAAAAGTATTTTATATTGAAAATTTGAGTACAAAATTACTGGCATGACAATGTAGTTGCAGGACAAAAACTAAAAGGACAATACTTGTGAAACGTATTTTTCTCAAAAAGCGTTGCATCGCATTGTAGATCAGCTACTTTTTAATAGACGTATAAAATAAAAAATATATACGAAGTATAAAATAGGGCTTAACTGTTTAATGTATGTTTTTTTATATATATATATATATGATTTTCAAATAATTGCAGTGGCGAAAAGTTTGCCCCTAAGATGAAGTGGAGTAGACGACGTATAAGGTATTTACAATTTAGGCATTTAGTAGACACTTTTAATTCAGAGCGACTATTGGAATGGACATGATACTCACTCAAAGTAAAGCAAAAGTACCTCAAAATTGTACTACTTGAGTAAACATACTTAGTTTCTTCCTTTCCAGCGGGACCTCTCCCTTCCTCGCTCTCTGCCTCCTCTCCCGGCCCTGGGAGCGAGCATCATGTGACATGTCATGTGACGCGTGAGTTTTGTGTGGCGAGCTGTTGGGCGCGGCCACATCAAGCCTCCACTTACTGTAATGGAGATAAGGTGACATTGTGAACTTTCCCTTTCATGCCTCAACAGTCCTTGTCCGGGACAAGCAGCGGTGGGGAAAATTACACAACCCATTTTGGGCAGGAACACCTTTTGGTGTTATGCTTTAGCTATTGAAAAATAGCAGATCTACAAGCTCAAAGCGCGCCACAGAGTGGCACACTACAAGCTTGTAGGTCTGCTATTTTAGAAAAATCGTTAAAATGTGGCGCAAATCATTGAATATATATTTTAGAGCGAACATTTTAACTAAAATATTTGCTTCTGGGGGGTCCCTGGAACTACATATATATATATATATATATATTGTTGTGTGTTGTGTGTATCCACAGCAATGCTTCCTCCTGCCTCAAGGAACTACTCACAGCACAAACCTCCGCTAAATAAAGCGCTCTGAAACGGGTGCAGTACTTTAGTTCGACTAGTCAAACGACAACCCACCTCTCAAACCCTAACCTAACCATAACCGCAAGCACGGGAGCAGGCGCTAGTCCGAGATGCGTCCGCATGTCGGACTAATGCTCCGTCGGATTTACATGCGGTCCCCCTCTGAAACAGTAAGGCTATGTTCACACAAGCAGCCCCAAACTAAATCAGATTGTTGGACTCTCCAGATTGGAATAAGATTGTTTTTGTTTTGATTTTTTACACTTCTGAACAGCAGAAAATCACACCCAGACGCACCCAGCCAGCCAGCCAGCCAGCCACCCACACACATAGCTCCGTAAGGAGTGGTTGCACCACTCAAAAACAAAAAACACATGGAGACAGACTTTTGCAATTCGGATTTGAACCACACCACACACAGTAGCTTGAAATGTGTGTTTCAAATCAGATCTCAAAACACGTCTCAGTCTGGACTCACAGACCGAAGGCTAATGCAACGCTTGAAATAAAATAGCCGATCTATAAGCGACTCACTGCCATGCAATTATACGTCGTTACCAGTACCACCCCGACAACCAATGCAGATAGGTCAACAATATCTGGCTGTGAATACAAAAATCTGATCTTATCACTTGCAAATAACAGTGTGGACTGGACAGTCAGTCAGTCCTAATGATTAGTTTTGAGAATGCTGTGCTGGTTTTACGTCTCTATGGCTCTATTCATAAGAGCAAACATTGGGTGAAAATAGCCAAGCTACGAGCTCGCAATTATGTGGCGCGTTGTGAGCTTGTAGATCAGCTAACATTTGGTGTTGAAGGGGGGTGGTGTTAGGGACTTCAGAAACATTGAAGAAAAACAACACTAATGACAGTGCTGTCAAAACAAGTGTATGAAACAGTCTATTAAATCTATGAAAAACCTGAAATTGCAACACAATTTTAGCAAAGATTTAGTGGGGGTCCCCGTGTCATCCCTCTCTCTCACTTAAGGGGTTATTATTGGTTTAAAAATCATTATTATTCTTTCTATCCTGCATCTCCTGTCCTCCACCATGCCATGACAGTGACAACCTTGCAGTGCAACACCGTTTGAAGTGGACTTCCATCTCCTATGGGGAGAGCAACAGTACTGGGCTAGGTCTGGCTGGCAGCCTGCCAAGCACTGGGAGGAGGGAGGAGGAGGCCCATGCCCCGGCCCCCCCCCCCCTTTGTCCTCCACTAAAAAGCTCCAGGAAACGTAGCGGGACATGCTTGTGTTCTCCACCAAAGCGGTGTCAGATTCCAGCGTGGCAGAAAGGAATCGAAGGTATGGCCGCGGGGTACGCATTCCAGTCCCGTGACGACACCGTCACCCTCGCCTCCATTCTTCCCCCTCCTCTCCTCCTCCGCATACAAAATCCCACTGCGCACCGCTGCGCTGCGCGGCTGCCCCGTGGACAATGGCTGGCAGAGATGCAGCACAACAACGTCTGGGGATTGCAGGGGAATATAGCTGTGAAAAACCTTGGCTGTGTCCACAGCTGCTGCTCATAAGTCACGCTGCCGTGTCCCGGCGGATTCTACAGTACAGCGGTGTGCCGTCCGTGAAGTCTCTGGGACCAACCCTGTTAAATCATCAGTGCCTATTGAGTAGATGAACAATGAACAGCAATGTGTGTCTGTCCCTATCCCTATGTATGTATGTATGTATGTATGTATGTACTGTATGTATGTATGTATGACTATGCACTATAACAATAGTACAGAGTACCACACACACACACACTTCATATTTAACTCTGAGACCGAGTGTACGAATGGAACCAAAATGGACCCACTAAAGATCCTCTTGGGCGTTACAGACCCGAAAGGGGTACCCCTGGTGGTCCCTGACGCGACGTCCAGAAACAATGGCTTAGCACTGGTGCCAGCAGCAGTCGTACTGTTACGGTTTGAAAGCCAGTAGGCTGAAAATAGCAGCTTTCCTGTAATGCACATGATGTGTGAACACAGCCTTTACTGTATGTATGTGTGTCCAGCTTCTGCACCGTGCATGTGCTGTGGAAAAGCTGTGACGTCTAAATATCAGTGATGGAAAACCTGGGTTAGTGCCGAAGTGTCCTTGACTCCTTGAGCACTGAAAAGAGACGCTGAAAGAGTGTCTTTAGATTAGGTGTCCTCTGCTGCCAGCGTCGCATGTGTGAATGGATGGGGTGCTTCAGAGGAAAGTGCAATACAAGATGTTGCTACTTCAGTATCTGGCTTAAAGTTAGAGTAGCAAAGCAATAAACAGAAAACATTGTCTGGAAGAATGACTGCATAATCCACAAGCAAAGAAAGACAGACCCCTGCACGCGTGCGCGCACGCACGCACACACACACACACACACACGCACATATCGTGCGCGCACATGCATGCACGCACGCACACACAAACACACACCTACTATATGAACCACTACACATTATGTAATGCAGTCTAAATCCACATTAATTATCATCTCGTTTTCATTTCAAAGCCTGTATTAAGAAAAGTCAGAGTAGGCCCAATTATGCAGCTCATTGCCACATTGCCTGTGGTAGTAGTGCTTGGAACAGGCCATATTAATCACATCAAAGCTGGATTCTTTTCCCCCTTTCTTTCTTATTTTTTCTTCCTTTTCCTTCAGTTTAGCGGAAATTAGGTCTCCCTTCAAAATGTCCATGTTGTAAAGTTAGTTGGCACTTTTTAAAAAGTTTTTTCTGGACATCTCATATTAGTTCTACATTACTGAACTGTAACAACACTGACCAAACAGGCTCTGGACCTTTTTTTTACACTATAAAACCCTTAGTGTTCATTTATCCATATGCAACTCTGACTGGTAAGGGTATGTTAATACAACATAACTATACAACAATATATCTAGTGGTGTATCTGTATTTCTAGGGTTGGAATCCTTAAAGTGATGCAAATAGCCTCCATACTAAATTGAGAAAGGACACAATCATGTTACCCTCTGGGTGTCCTGGGATGCAATACTGTACTCAGGAGTCAGTACTTTACTCTAACGTTGTTGAAGTGGAACTCATAAAATGTCCCTGGGACCCATCGAAAAGACCAACCCCGGGTCCCGGAACCCATTACATTGAAAACCTATTCACATCACTGCCTTTAGGATTGTCGCGATTACAGGGTGGCACTGGTTCAGGGGTAGAGTTAGTGGTGGATATTGCTTGCAATCTCACGATAGATATGTATCACGATACAGAGGCCATGATACGATATGTATCGATATACCTGTATATCGATTATACGTTTATTCAAAATAATGACCATGTTGCACAAATACAATAAAACACTTTCAGGCCCACAGAGATCTTTAAATTAAAATAAATGTCTAAACATCCTAACAAGGGGTCTGGGAAGGGAGTGCATTGCAACTTGCAAGGGGGGCTTTGATAACGTTAAACAGAGGTATGTTTGTAAACACTGCGTCACCCAGATAATTCATGCCGTTTATTGCCGTATCGATACAGCAGCCTCTCGATCGATTCACCTATCGTCCGTTGTTTCGATCGATATATTGCCATATTAATTTATTGAACTAGAATTTCGCCCGCCTTCGGCGGGCTCATCCCAGTGTCGTTGCAGCGCAATATGGGAAGAAGGAAATTGCGGGAGTTGACAGATTCCACTTCATGTTTCAGCTGTGTTTTTAAACTCAGTAGTGTGCCCTGCACACAGCGGGCAGCGTCTAGTGAACAGATCTAATGAACAGATTTAAGACTTCGGGTGGACGATCTCTTCAAAATAAGAGTACCCTCTAGTCTAGAGTATGAAAAAGAAGTTTCATTTGCACATTGAAACTACAAATTAAGCATTTAAATGATGCTATATGATGCTAGAAGACACACTATGACAACATTATGTTTCTGTGTAAAAATAAGTAATTAAATAATAATAATAGTAATAATAAAGTTATCTAAATGCATAAATGCTCATCACTGGAGTGCATGGACTTTATAAAGTGGACACTGGACAAAAGACGGCTCCGCGAGGCAACTATCTGGACATACCCACGCGTTCGGGGAGATGTCCTCTACCACACCCCACTCTCCGCTAAGCGGGAGAGGTGTAAAATTCACAGCTGGAGCCCTTCTACTGGGGTCAATGCAAAAAAAAGTACCGTTTCCGGACCCAGAATGGACACTGGACAAAAGACGGCTCCGCGAGGCAACTATCTGGACATACCCACGCGTTCAGGGAGATGTCCTGTACCACACCCCAGTCACCGCTAAGCAGGAGAGGTGTAAAATTCACAGCTGGAGCCCTTCTACTGGGGTCAATGCAAAAAAAATTACCGTTTCCGGACCCAGAATGGACACTGGACAAAAGACGGCTCCGCGAGGCAACTATCTGGACATACCCACGCGTCCGGGGAGATGTCCTCTACCACCCCACAGTCTCCGCTAAGCGGGAGAGGTGTAAAATTCACAGCAGCAGAGCTTCTACTGGGGTCAATGCAAAGAAATGTACCGTTTCCGGACCCAGAATGGACACTGGACAAAAGACGGCTCCGCGAGGCAACTATCTGGACATACCCACGCGTCCGGGGAGATGTCCTCTACCACCCCACAGTCTCCGCTAAGCGGGAGAGGTGTAAAATTCACAGCAGCAGAGCTTCTACTGGGGTCAATGCAAAGAAATTACCGTTTCTGGACCCAGAATGGACACTGGACAAAAGACGGCTCCGCGAGGCAACTATCTGGACATACCCACGCGTCCGGGGAGATGTCCTCTACCACCCCACAGTCTCCGCTAAGCGGGAGAGGTGTAAAATTCACAGCAGCAGAGCTTCTACTGGGGTCAATGCAAAGAAATTACCGTTTCTGGACCCAGAATGGACCTTTTGTCCAGTGTCCACTTTCTAAAGTCCATGCACTCCAGTGAATAGCATTTATCCATTTAGATAACTTTTTTATGTTATTTAATTACTTATTTTTACACAGAAACATAATGTGTGTCTTTACAATAACTGTAATGTAATAATAATACTAATAATGTAATGTAAAAATTATTTATTTAACGAATTAAATAACCTTGTTTTTTTCTGAAAGCAACCGGATGTCTTAAATCTGCTAGCTCTCAGACAGGAAGTTCTAAATTTGCTCATAAGACGGAGCCCACACAGCGCACACTCGCAATTGCAGCTGGAGGGCGACGCGACACACACACACACACACACACACACACACACACAGAGCGATGTGTGGATAAATCAGAGATTTGGGAAATGTGTTCTGAATGGGCCTGAATATATGTGTGTAGGCTGCAACAATGATTTCATAAAGTGTAGTTTAGTTTTGAACAGGCAACTAATGTAGTGATACACACACACACACACACACAGAGCGATGTGTGGATAAATCACTGAGATTTGGGAAATGCGCACGCAAGCACAGAATGCACGGCGTTACAGGATTATATAGGGCACCCGTTTTGGTGTGACACACACGGCTTCCACATTTCGCTTCATACTGGGTGAAAGTGTCCTTCCAAAAATTATATTTGCGCTCGAAATTCTTATTCACAATGACATCGAGTTGAGGTGTTGTTTTTAGGGTAATTGTTGCATAAGCGCTATTTCGCACTGGAGTCCCGTGAGGCGGGCAATCTCACTCCCCTCCCCTGTGTCTGAAGCAGCTAGCATGGAAGCTATATGGAACCTTTCCCTCCGAGTGCACACAACGATGCCGTTATCCACGCGTCCATCAGATAGCTTTTAATGTAAATGTCCCATCCACTGAGCAAAAGCGATATAAGCGCCTTATTCATTCATTCGATTCATTTGGGTGTGTGACATGTGTGGGGCTGTGCAGTGCTGTCGGCTTTCGGACGGAGCTGCTGTTCGAGTCGCTGAAAGGGGGAGGGGACTTGGGATGGCAGTGTAGATAGAGTAGGCACGACATTGAGGGGTCGAAACCATCCCGGTCGCGTGGTTCATCTAACGCGTGTGTCACTGTGAAGGACTGGCCCCATTAAGTGAACGTAGTTGGCGACACAGGAGCAGTGAAAGGGGGAGGGGCCTTCGGATGGCAGTGTAGAGTAGGCACGACATTGAGGGGTAGAAACCATCCCGGTCGCGTGGTTGATCTAACGCGTGTGTCACTGTGAAGGACTGGCCCCATTAAGTGAACGTAGTTGGCGTAGTAGACGCCAACATGACGATTCTGACGTAGGCTGTTGAGGTTGAGCAAGAATAGCGTGTTTCAGAAAAGTAATATTTAAACAGTAAATAAGACATTTCTGGCGAATGCAATGTAGTCTATGTCTTTTGTGGGAGTGTGCAGGTTTTATTTTGCATAGAGAGATGTGTGGTGGAAGTGTGGCTTGGTCGGAGATAGAGCACGAATGAACGGCCAGGTGCTCATGTACCCCTGTCTATTAGGGTAGCAGGATGCACCAAAGGTAGAGTGGCCGGATGGGAACCGCGTGGTTCCCAGTTCAATCGCTGGCTCCCCCAGAGTTAGTGTCGAAGTGTCCTTGAGAAAGACTTTGAACCCCTTATTGCTCCCGATGTGCAGGTTGGTGCCTTGCACGGTTTCATCTGTGTGTGAATGTGAATGGGTAAAAATAATGCACAATCTATGTAAACCGCCTTATATAATGACTCCCTCTCAACGGTCCAATTCTTGAGTATATTTGTCAATGGCAGAAACCGTTGGATGGCAGTCAAATGTAATGGCTGTGATGTGATGCATTTGTTACTGTATATGCAACTTTGGTCCAAAGTTACAGTACGACTGGAGATGCGGTCAGCCAGCACTAGATTATTATTTTCATATTTTCAAACATGGCTGCCCTTTGAAAAGCGTTTGGACTCCTCCGGTGTAATGATAACCTTTGCTTATGCTTCCTACCTCCGCTTGTGCTTTTCTTCTGATTCCTGTTACGTCAAGGGCCCGGGACAAAAGCCCCCCTGACAGCTAGTGGCCCCGAGGGGCCCCGTGGTTCCAAACACAGACACTTGTTTTGTTTCTCCCACGTCAGAGGTACGATCGACCTCCTTTTTTTTAAATGCCTATGAGGGATGCCTATGCTTAGCGAGCCAATTAACCATTTAGCACACAAACGGCACAGTTGACGGACAAACATCACGCCGCTAAAAGTCCAGCATGAGAATTTCACGGTCGGGCTAAAAAGGTTTTAACACTTTCCCTGTAAAACACGCCACTGTCTAACAAAAAGAAAAGCGGAAAAAGTCCCTTCCTGTTTCCACCTCTTGCCCATGCTTGGCTATTGTGATGAGGGGTCCGTGGGGCCCCCACAAAAAGTTATGTGGCAAGAAGGGGCAAGACGAAGCAAGGGACTGGAGCCTGAACAAACATGTATGTGTTTGCTCAGCCCTTCCCCAAAGTAGACAAGACACACTAATACACTGGTTCCCAAACACTAGGCAGGGACCCGTTTGTGGGTCGCCCTTTAGTAAACTGAAAATACATTTTCAGTTTGGGATACTCATTTTATCACATCAGGAGAGAGAGAGAGAGAGAGAGAGAGAGAGAGCTCCTACATGATACAGTGTAGAGAAGTGAAATTGGAGGAAGAAACCAAAAATAAGCCGAAAAAGTTGGGATAGAATTAGAAATTAAAGAGCTTGGAGATTGGGGAGAATAGAGAGCGTTAACCTTTAATAAAAAGAAACACATCAGTAAAAGCACCTTTAACTCAGAGAGCCAAAAAGGCCCATTTGTACACTCTCTGAATTTGCAATGATTAAATTGACACAGAGGCTTTTTACTGTGCGGGTGTGAATGTGTTCCGCTTCAACATGAACCCTGTCAAAGTGTCTCAGTTATTTTCCATTTGTCAGCAGGAAAGGCTTTAAAAACTAAATTAACTTGAAAAATAAAAAAAGGGCCCGCGAGCCGGGGTTTCATTACACTCTCCGGGTGAAATTACCGCTGAGGATTCGAACTGTGTAGGAACTGTGCCAACGACTCCCAGAGCAAGCGTGGGAGTGAGAGGAGGAGAAAAGGTTGAAGATGATTGGTCCGGTGGCGTTCGAGTTTAAACCAAAACACCATGAATAATGCATGAGTGATAGCGATGTAGCATGGGGGGCTACGGGTGGGGTGGGGGTCACGCACAGTGGGGGGTCCTCATGGGTGCACTTTTTACACTCTGCGTTCAATTAAAGCTGCAATCCGCTGGAATCAATGAAACCAAATGCATTTTTTTATGTGACTAAAACATTACTTCAACCAATTTATGTGGTATAGGATAAGATTCTATATGTTCTATTTAGTTGTTGTCGCCGGCCAGAAACCTTGTACCCTCTCCATATTTATTTTAACTGGTTCTTTTTTCGTAAATGAATGCCTTACACACCTGCAGTGTCACTGCAGAGCAAAGTAGCAAAGTTAGCAGATCTACAAGCTCGGAACACGCTTTGAGTCATGTTAATACAATAGAACTAGTAGCCTACCCTCCCATTGAGACGCTCAGACCCTGTAAAGACAGTAATGCCTGAAGACCATGAGCCCAATATCTCCCCGCGGACAAGCGGGGATTCAGTCTTGAAAAAAGTGGTAGGTCGGTATGGCGGTACTACTAGGCATAGCTTTTCTCTCACAATGCGTGCAGAGCCGCACTTTGAATTTACGAAACTTACGGAACGCCACTTTAACGGTGAGGAATTAGAAGTCCGGTGCTGGGATCATCATCAGAGGAGGCGGAGAGACAGCTGCTGGCTGCTCACTGCGTTACATCATCATGATGATGCCAGTTGGGTTTAGTTTCCCAGGCTGTCTCTCTCTCCAACGGCCCTGGTTCTTTTCATCCAGGGAGCACGGGGACAGTTTTACGAGGCTATTGTTGGTAGAGGGTTTTCAACACTGACCATCACTCCCCTCTGCTTCAGTGATGGAGTTTCATGTGGCACGCTTGTGTTGTAAAAAAGTAAAGACAGATGGAAATTATGGAGTGTGTGTGTGTGTGTGTGTGTGTGTGTGTGTGTGTGTGTGTGTGTGACGTGTGTGTGTGTGTGTGTGTGTGTGTGTGTGTGTGTGTGTGTGTGTGTGTGTGTGTGTGTGTGTGTGTGTGTGTGTAGGGAGGGGGGGGGGGGTGTTGGTCAGTGCTTGTTCCTCTTGATTTAAAATGGATAAACAGTCTAAAACCCATTCCTTCAGTTTGAGTGAATGTATTAGAAAATACATTGTAAAGTATTTTTTTAAATAAGTGAGAGAGCTATAATTGGCTATTATGTCATAGTTATTATGTCATAATTCCCACGCCAAAGCTAATGCTAATTATCAATGTTTTAGCATCAATTCAATGCTTAATATCACTATTCATATTAGCTCCAAAACACCCACGAGAGATAAATAATGTAGTTTCACTGCTTGATGTAAATAAAGTAGGACTCGATTCAACTTTGGATCCTCAACGTCATAACCAGAGGTTACATTAAATCTCAGGATATTAACCGCCATAACGAGAGAGGTTAAATTAAGCATAATGGCATTTAAAGTCCATAGAGCCCATTAAACATGGGATTACACTTCCTGCATAGTGTGAGCAGCGGGTCTACGTATATATACAACAACGTTCTCCAAAGTTTTTGGCTTCAGTACCTCCTTCCCTGATTTCTGAATACAAATACTACTACTACTACTAGGCAACAACAGTATATTGATTGACATCATTAATTTTGGTTTAAAGCTTTACAGCTTTTAAGAGCAGCATGTTCACAATTTGTTAATGTTTGTTAACTTTTTTTTGCGTTGGCTATTCAAAAATAGCAGATCTACAAGAGCATCATATTGTGATAAAAATGTTAAGCTTGAAAGTGTGAAAACTACTGATTTAGAAGACATTTGTATAGAATCGGCCTCAGGTCTTAATTGGTTACGCGCAACTGTAAAATGCATTCATGCATTTTACAGTTTGACATGACACTCACTGTGGTAGCGCTCCCAAGGGCATAAATAAATCCATGCGAGTGAAAAGAACACCAGCATATCATGAAAGGCATGGATTAACCCCTCCCTCTGCCCCCCACCCTCACATACTATAATACCTCTTAATCTGCCTGGATAGACCATCTGCAAGTTTCTTGAGATTTGGGCAATAGAGGAGACATTTAAATACATTTAAATAAAGACATTTAAGTACCACAGGTACCACAAAGAAATAGATCTACAACCTCGAAGCTTTTAGACCTGTTCTTTTTTCCGGCTAGTGATACCGTTGTGGGCTTGTAAGTAAGTAGTTAAGTAGCCTCGGGAGCCATAATGTGGCCCCATAGGTCAGGAGCCTATCTCCTGTTTCCATAGAGTGAGGCAGTTTGATGTACAAGTACAGCCCCTGGACATGACGCTAATATGTCACCTGATGTACGAGTGCAGCCCCTGGGCATGACACTAATGTCACAGGGACTAACCCCCAATCCAACCCTTGATGCTGATGCTTTACCATTTAGAAAAACATTTAAAAATAGTAAAAATAACCGATCTGCATCGACACGTTGTGCGCTTGAAGATTGTCGGGGGGGGTGTCAAATTAACCGCGGTGCAACCGGCTTTGTCAAGCATGCACAAACACAATTGGCCCATGTTAGGGGGAGGGACACCGGGCAGGGAGGGTGACAACTGACACGGCACATAGTCCTACTAGGGGGCGCCACCTGGCTGTCAGCAGGTAGTGTTGGGCGGGAGGAGTAGGACGAAGGCTCTACGTCCTCCCGGTGGGGGCTCCTCACTGGCAGGTGAGTCAATCGGATACAACAGCAGTGACGCCAGTGACAGCGAAGTGTGTGTGGGGAGGAATGATTTGGCATAACGACTAAATTGGAGAGAAAATTGGGTAAAAAGCACAAAGACAATTAAATTAAAAATAGTATAAATGACTAAAGGCCTCGACAGTCTGTTTTACCTTGCGACGGGGTGAGAGAAAACGCACACAAAAAAATATTTATTAAAAAAAATATTTATAGTCCCTGTGTGAGTTACGAGCTATTGTAGGCTTGCGTCGGTCTATAATGTGCAATCAACTTTTCATCCACTAGATGGCAGCTATGACAGATTAGATTGTAGTACAAACTGTACTGACACACGTGCCACTTTATTTTTGTTATGAGTTGAGATGTAGTTATAACTGTATAAGTATAGTTTAACACTATATCATCATAATTGAAGTACCGATGCCTGTGCTGGCCAGTGGCCAATCTACAAGCTCACACCGCAATGCCTTGCAAGCTTGAAACTTGTTTATTCTAATTGAATTGACCTAGTTTTGCGTCTTTTACTAGTGCTGTAATCAATTAATCAATGGCTTTCATGTACTCTTTAGGCTACATATAAATATCTTGTGTTCACACAGGGCAGATTAAACGATGCAGTCTACCATTCATTGTCAAAGGAACTTGGAAGACAGCATGACGTTCATTACTAGTGAATGAACATCTGCAACGGAAAACATGGTTTGTTGGTCGCATCTGTAAACGGCCAAATTGTCACCAAATGGAAGCATAGGATTAGGAGACGATAAATTATACACAACTATCAGTGCTTGTACACACTCTGTTCTCCGCTGTAATTCCGTGGAGTTCTTGTCTGAACATGATAATCAACAGGGCTGGACTGGGTCAAAAATTCATCCCTGACATTTGGCCCAAAAAAATATTAAAGCAAGCAGGCGGCCCATTCATTGGGCGGCCCACTGGACATTACGTCAAGTGGCCAGTCCAGGCCTGATGATCACAGACGAGTTTTCAAATCTGTGCTTCGAACGATGATGTCATGTTGTCCTGTTTAACTGTCAATGTGATCTATCTATGTCGATTGTGTTTACGTTTACAAGTTAACTCAAGGTGCCGGAGGAAGTGTAAATCCTCTTTCAGAAACAGAAAAGGGTGGTCGAGCAGAGGAGCCTTCTTGCTCTCTACTGCCAAAGGACGCCAGGGGTACTTTTGATCTGCTTGCGTCAAGGACCGGTGCTTGCGTTTCCTTGCGCTGCATTGGATTGGCGTTCGTTCCCAGGCTGACGGATGACACAAGGGAGCTGACGCAAGGGGAGAAATGTCTCTCACCCTCCGGTGCTTGTTCTTGCGTCGATTACGTTCGACTACTATTCGACTACGGTACTATTCGAAGATAGGGCCCTTAGGGTGCATAGGGGGAAATGTAGTGGGCCAGGGTAATGGGCGGTTTCCCTGGGGGACTCCCAGGTGAAGAAAGCTATCCCTCAGAAATTAATCTGTCAGGCGTTAATCTGGTTTAGAAAAATAACATTCCTGTCCGGCGTGCTCCAGGGGGCAGACATGATGGCTGAGGGGAGGACGCTTTCTGATTGCTGCTTCCCCTTTAATGGGCTGCTGGTGTTAGCCCAGAACAATGACCTCAAGTGGTCACGTAACACAGAGGTGATAAACTGGAAGGGCTGGCAGGGGGAACAATGGGGCGGAGGTAATCTGACAGTCTGGAGGAAAACCCTCAGGGACTGAGACACACACACACACACACACACACACACACACACACACACACACACACGTACACGCACACACACAGAAGTGGAGGCCTAGTGTCAGCCGGCTGAGGAGGATATCGTTGCTGTCGAGCAGAAACCTCTTATCTCCATATTCTAACTTTTTGTAAACTAACTCCCTACTTGATCACACTACAACAGCGTCACATAAAAGCATCAAAAGTAGCAGCACAAAGCTTGCAGATCTGCTACTTTTTCTACTTTTGCATTTGAATCCTGAAAAGGAACAGTTTTGGATATATGAGGCTTCCACCTGACAGAGATGATAATACATATTAATAGAGGGTATGCGGCGCGTGTGACATTATCATCATACCCGGAAGTTATGCGGGAATGTCTACTGAGTGGAAGAAAAACGATTTTCTGGCCCTGACAGCCCATACACCCAAACAGAAAAGTCCTATCTGATTGCATTACACAACATTAAACTCACTTTGCCACTCACATAAGCATAGGAGCGTATGGTATGCATATTACAACCTAAATCTATGCATAGGTTCTGCCACGGAGAATTTCATGATGATTTCACTAGTTTTATTAGGAAGAAGTTCTGGACTGGATCGGGAACCCAATCCAAATCTTCAAATGGCAAAATCAGCTAGTACTTTGAAACAATGCTGTGTCAGGGTTGGAAATGTTAGAAGTTGTCAGAATCCACTTTGTTTGCGTTCAATTCTCAGCTTGCACTTGCACTTGTGCAGTGCAAGTCAATGAGGAGACTAATTTGTTTGGTTTATCTATCAGTAAAGTGCGGTCCGACTACGGGGACGCACAGGGGTCCTCTTTTTTTCAGTCCAATCATTTTAAACCTACTATAGCCTACATCTGCCATTTAAAATAAATATATTGAAAGAATGTGAATAATTTGGAATAGTCATGTTTGACCCCGTTATGTGTCCTAGCACCTCTGCACCTCCATGTACTCAATCTTAGTTCAGCCCAGAAAACCCACAGTGGGGCTGGACACTGGTGGTCCATAAAGAGGGGGTTGATAGGTTATCGTCGTGATAAAAGCATGACCTCCTGTTGGCCTTGGGCTGGGGGCCTCAGCCCCTCTAGAAAGACCCTCTCTCTTTAGCTGTCAGGCGCCATCTCTGTGGCGAAGCAATTAGTCATAGAAATAGAAAAAAGAAAGAGAAGCCAGGATGAATTCTAAATAAAAAGCAGGGATGGTTCAGAGTAGAAGTGTAGCTGTACAATGATGCCAACAAACGAACGCTCCACAACCAGGCGTTCTGTCCTGTCCTCAACTAATGTGACTCTTGCTCAAATGCTAGGACTTGTTTTCCCACTCGCCTTTCCCTCGTCTCTGTCGGGTGGCAACCTCACGTCACGTTATACTTTTTCAGGATTCAACTTTAAAATGCAGCTCAAAACAAGCTCAAAATCAGTCTGGCACAGCACATGGCAGAGTTTTTGAACTTCTGCGACTTCAAAGCAAAGTTCATAAACCCTGGTGCCTAGTGTTATTGACAATGATTTGTCGAATTCCAACTATCAAACAACTGCAAGTCTGTCTAGTCAGACTTGCAGTTGAATGTTGAAGCTCGCAGATCACAGTAAAGCAGGCCTGCTTCACTAGTTAATTGTGTTCATCCAATAATCAGTAGAGGTGTAATCGCAAAGACAAATAATCAATGACTGATGCATAAAACATGACTTATACGTTGTTACCCATGGTCCGCGCCGAAGACAGTCGATCCACAAGCTCACAACGTGTCCCAGCATCACACGCTGTGAGCTTGTAGATCAGCCATTTTAAGCGCAAGACACTGTCGTGCTACAAGTACAAATCATGCAGGCCTTAGCCTTAGATGTTTTCCTCACAAACCCCTATTCATCACAACTTCCAGGCCATTTGGTGGGGTGATAAACTCCAGCGTAACATTAGGCCTCATCCACAACCCTTCCATTTCGCAATTGCAGGCGTGCAAAAAAAATCCCCCCCTTCCAAAAACAGCAAAACACTGTCATTTGGGGTAATTACACGCGCTAAGGGAAGGGACAGCGCTTATTCATTGTGTCCAGGGAGAGGAGGGGAATTTCAGGCCAGGTGTGTGTGTGACTTCAACGAGCCGCTGTGTGTGTGAACCTGCAGCGCGTTTTCTTCTCAGTGCCGGCGGTGGAGCGGCCAAAACCCCATTCACCTGTCAGAGAACCGGGGCGAGGAACCTGGGCCATTGTAACCTGAGAGAGCAGCCATTGTACGAGCCGAAGGAGGATCCGAGGGACTCGATATCTAAAAAAGGAGCAAGCCTTTTCTCCGGGTTTGTGCCGTCTTTGAAGCCTTTGAGGAAGACCTGACGCAGGGTCTATAGGTGGGGTCCCACCCACATCGAGATGCCCCCCCCCCTCCTCCTCTGCCTATAACCCTGAGGGCCGAGGAAGGCTTAGGGCCCTGCTAAAGCAGCACTCCCGTGAATTAAAGCCAAGGGAGAAATGTTAAGGACTTTCATTGTGCAAGGGGGAGGGGGGCCGCGTTCATTACTGTGTCATCAACATAGGGGGGCTTGATCGGGTCTGGACGAGGCTAATCCTCGGGGATAGATTTCCCCGTAAGCTTTAGCTTGGGGTTACTGTGGAGTCACCTTGGCTCCACACAGAGACACACTCGCCTCGCAGCCATGCAGGCACGTGGCGAAAGCGAGGTGAGTGTCTGTGTGTCGCTACCCGGCTCTACCTCGGGTGCAATACCCGCAAAATCACTCAACAACGTGACGGCTGTCGTATTCCAACGGAGGCCGTTCTCACACTCCATTTCATGAGAAATTTCTCCCACTGAAAAAAAAGGAAAAAAGCGGCCGCAAAAAAGAAAATGGTACTTGTGCGTTGAGGGGTTTAAATATTCATTGAGCCGTCAAAAAGGCGAGATGGAAAACTGGTTCATTAGTCAGCGAGCCGCCTCGGTGGTTCATGTCTGAACGGAGAGCTGTCGTTTTCAGCTGGCTCAACAGCTATTGTCAAGAGAATGCCCCGGCATCGTAGGTTTGGAGGTTACAGATTTGCCGAGCGATGACAGGTGTGGCATCGACGTGCCACGGGCAGAACTCTGCAAACTGCTTGTATAAGCATGTTAGCGAAAGCCTCACACCGCCCTGCTACTGTCTGCAATTTGTGTCTGGGAGATAAAAGGAAAGCACATACTGTGTATCTGACTGAAGCACAGTCTGCATCAGAGCAGACCTTAGATGAATGGGAAACTCTCGTGCTGTTACTGTGCATTTTGAGTTCACTGTAGATGATCACAGTAGAGGAACAATATGTACAACGAGTAAGACGCGCGAACGCGGGAAGCGAACGCACTCAGCTCCATATATGGGCACAAAAGGGGCCAGGTCCACAACAAACAAATCACTGGCCCCTTTTGTGCCCATATATGGAGCTGAGTGGACCTGGCCCCTTTTGTGCCCATATATGGAGCTGAGTGATTGCTGATGCAACACACTCCATATTTGGATAGCGGGACAGACAGACAGACAGACACACACACACAGACACACAGACATGATCTGCTAGGTCTCATAGTAAGTGCTCACTGCGTTCGCAACAACCAGGGGTTCTCAAGTTACAGGCCCGCCCTGGTCGGTCCTGAGACCCCACTTTTGAGGACCCCCGTACTACACAACCATAAGAGAAGCGTCCTCTTATCCATTTTGGCCATTGTTGGTGTTCGTACAATTCCCATAATGCATTTAGTGGGCAAGCAAGCATAGCCCAAAGGCAGCCATTATGTCAACAACCTGATTCATATTTTCTGAAGTCAAGTCACAATTTTTCCACTGTGTGGGTGTAAAGCACGGCTAGATGGGCGTTTCAACCAATCAGATTGCTTCCTCAAAACGACCTGCTGTATAATGGGTTATATAACAGATTTCAGCATGAAATTAAACGTCACTCACTGTTCCGGTTGGCCTTGAGCTTGGACAGGAGCTTCTGCGTGCAGGGCAGGTCTCCACTCTTCACCGCCTGCAGGAGGTCCTGCTCCTTCCCCATGGTGGTACGTCACACCGCCAATACAAATCCGACAGGGTTTCTCCTCACAGCCACATGCTGCTGCTGAGGCCCGGAAGAGACAAGCTGCCTCAGGTAGAGACGCCCCCCACACCACACCCCTCCTCCTCCGGCGAACGACACACGGCCCAGAGGAAATTACAACCAAAACACCCAGACGGCCAGCAGACGATCCGCAGAGGTCGGAGGGAAAAGCCTAAGATCGGAACCCGCCGCCGTGACACTTCCCCGGTGCCCCGCGTCCAGATGCCGAGGCGCAGGAGATGGAAAAGAAAGAATTATTCCGCTCCTTAATTTCCTGTTCTTCTTGGTGGCTCGATTTTTTTTTGCTGGGGGTGGAGAGATGTTCTTTCCAGAAGCTGCCAGCTGTGGGGTTTGGACTGGAGGAGGCTGTGTGGAGCTATTTGGTGATGAGATGGCGGGGGGGGGGGGGGGGGACCACTGCGGTCAGAGGGGCCAGAGAGAGGGCCTGGTGGAGCCTTGTCAAGCAGCAGCAACAGCAGAACACAACCTGAGAAAGGAGAGCAGAGCAGAGGAGAACAGCTCATTTAGTGTTGGAAAGCACCGATTCTCAATTTCTCCATTTCACCAGGGACCCCCGGTGTGAGATGCATTAGGCCACTGTTTCCCAAACAGTGGGCCAGGAGGCAGGAACCCATGTTTGGGTCACAGACCAATTTTTATGGGTCGCCGTTCCCTATACATAAAAAAATAAATAGGGTACATAAATTATTTCAAAAGGTTTTAAGAAATTTAAACCCCCCCCAAAAGATTTCATCAAATAAAAAGAATTTAAAAAAATTAACATATTTCATAAAACGGAAAAAAACGAATCATTTCCATAAATAAATAAATATAAAATTAGGTGAAAATAGCAGATCTACAAGCTCACAACGCGGCGGGAAGCCGGAAACTGTTCTTGATCTTGTAGATCTGCTATTTTCAGTAGTCTGGGTCCCGTGCAAACTAATCTAATTTCTCTTGTGGGTCCTGAGCTAAAAAGTTGGTAGATAATTTAACTCTGGGAGTGTACAAATGAAACCAAATGGACCCGTTAGGAACCACTGCAATAGGCCACAGACCCTCAATTGATATATATTTCATCTCTGGGATCTCTTGGAAATCCATAAATAAAAATTATTAAGAAGAAGTAGTGAACATAGCCAATCTACAAGCTCGCAACGTGGCGCAAAGCAATGCGTTGTGTGAGTGTATAGATCTGCTATTTTCACTAGTTTGAGTCCCAGGCAAACAAATTTGTCGAATGTCACGTTTGTGCCTCGGCCTGAAAGGTTTGGGAACCACTGATCTATAGCAATGATATCTGAATATAGAGAGAATATTTGTTCTGCACCTTTAAGTAAAAGCCTTGAATTCTTCTTCCATGCCTCTGGTTCAGGCCCAGCAGCACTAAACCACATCCATTCCATGCCTCTGTTGCAGACCGCCTCTCTAACCAAACACAGGATTTCACCCTGTCTCAATCCGCTTGCAGTTTAATCCTAATTAGATAAATTTACCATGAAACCTTACAGCGATGTAAAACAACCTGAGGCACCATGATTACTCACTTCCGCCCCACACCTACCCACCCCCTCTTCTAAATAACCCCCGTTCCCCCCGCCCCACTGCCTGGCTGCTGGGACCTCAGTCATGCACGCCGTGGCTCTCAGGGAAAGAGCCAAGTCGCAATATCCTGAAAACTAAACAGAAAGTAAGTATTGAGCTCAATTTATACTCCGTAGGACGATGGTGTCCCTTGCCAGAAAGAACAGATGGTGGTTAGCTTGTAGATCTGTTCTTTCTTTCTCTCCCTCCATTGCTTGCTCTCTATTATATGACACTCACACATGCATAATACTGTATGTTAGACATTAACGATTAATTTATTCACAGCAACCTGTTGCAAAAACTGCAATAAATCTAAATTCATGCAAAAATGTCAGAGCAATAATGTAAATAAATAAAGGCATATAATTGTTGGTATAGTTACCTCCACTAAACAGGTTGTTTTGAGTTTTGTCACTGTACTGTACTGGCACACCTGAAATCATCATATATACTGTACATATGTGTGTGTGTGTGTGTGTGTGTGTGTGTGTGTGTGTGTGTGTGTGTGTGTGTGTGTGTGTGTGTGTGTGTTAGGCTGCGCTCAAATGGTGAAAAACAACCATTCCGCCAAGCCACCAACCCAGCCACATACATAGCTCCGTAAGGGAGTGGTTGCACCACTCAAAAACGTGGCAGGATAGCCATGACATTTGCTTCACCGATACGATATGCCAAACGAGGCCATATCGGTGGCCGATATATCGGTCAGGCACTACTGGCCAGGGTCCTTTCAATTACATATAGGCAAGTCAGGTAGTGACTGGAGTTTTACACTACGAAAAGAGCCACTCTACAAGCTCACAACAAGTGCGAACTCCCATCTGAATAGGTTCTGTGCTTTGTGGTTAAAATGATTGTGATGCTATGTTAACTTGCTGGGAGTGGGGACCCGCATAAGGACCCCTCGGGAGTCGGGACCTCCCCGGACCTCACCTTGAGAACCAATGTATCTATGATATATATCTATGATATGATTTTCTATGGTCGCTTTGACAAAATTCACTTTCAACTGGAGATTGGAGACGAGTACTTAAAACTCTTCGACTCCGGTGCATTTCACAAGTTCACATGCTTACCCAAAAAGCTCAGAATCTCCTATCAAATTATTGGCATAGGAATGCGAAAAAACAAAGAAATGTCACTGAATTCAAGGCTTCATGGGGTGTGTAATTGATAGAAAAATAAATAAGTCATTTTTCGGAGGATATCGCGCGGCGAACATTAACAGTGTTATCGACATGATAACACTGTGGATCCAATGTGGTTGTCCAACTCTACATTTAAAAAAAACAGCAGATATACAATCTCGCTTGTACAGTACATACAGTATAGGAGAAGCCAGCCTGCATGTTATGAACGTATTGTCCTCATATCACCAGGAGAGGGAATGCATGCTCTGGCAGGGCACATCATGCGCTGCTTGTTGCTGTATAAACACTAAGTGTGTTTGGGGAAAAGCAGGGATCACCATTGAGATATGGACAGTTCCTGGCTTGCACCCCCTGTGCTCCTCTGTGCAGTAGTACAGCAGTGGAAAAGTGCTCACATTTGTTGCTTAAGTAAAAGTATCAATACTGCAATGTAGAAATACTTGGTTGGTCCAGAGATTTTTACTTTACTTTACTAGTAAAAGTGCAAAAGTATAAGTGTAATAAATGGCAAATAAGTTTAGGGATAAGGGTTAAGGGGTGGCGCAAGATACAGCCCATTGTCCCATTTCACAAGTTTTCAAATGTATCAAAAGATTTTGAAAATAGCAAACCTATAGAGAGGCTATTTTGAAATGGCCGAAATGTATATTAGGGCTGTATAGTAGTGGGTGATGCATGTTTTGTAATACTAATCTAAATCTAAAAAGTAAAGTAACTATAAGTTTCCAAATAATTGTAGTGGAGTAAAAGTACAATATTTGTATCTGAAGATGTAGTAAAAGTACAGAATTTTGGAAATACTCAACATTATACTACAGTACGCTGTTTTCCTGGTTCCAACTTGTTTCATTACATAACCACCAGTGAGCCTGAGAGTACACCCCACACACACACACACACACAGAGCACATGCTGCAAACACACACAGAGCACACACATACACACAGAGAGAGAGAGAGAGAGAGAGAGAGAGAGAGAGAGAGAGCACCGACTGGGCGTAAGCAAGGCTGTCATTCCTAATCACTGTGATCTCGTCCCCCTCTCCTCCTCTTTCTCCCCCTCCAGGGCCTAGAAGGCAGGCTTTTCATGCTCATTGCATTGATGACAATGGACCACATTTATATAGCCGCCCTTTCTGAGCTTCGCAGCCATTCAAAGTACTTTACAATGTACTTCACAGTCATTCACACACACGACGACCGCAATGGTGCAGATGAGACACAGTTAAGATTAATTTGATTAATTGACGGAAGAACATCAGTATTTGGTTAATACTAGGTTGTTGACAGTCATCTGTGTTTTGGCAAATGAGACGACATCCACCAATGCCAGTGGTCGATGTTTATCGTTTATAAATTCATGATTGCATTCATGCTCAAGGCTCATTAAATGTGAGATGAAGGGCTGAAAGACTTTAAAAACCTGTAAATATTTCATAAGACGTATTTGTTCAACAAAACATTGGTAGCTATCTACATGCTCACTTGTATATCGGCAACTTCCAGTGTGAGACAACAGACAAGTCAGGTGTTACGCATTACATGCTAACGCGACACACATTCACACACTGACGGCGGGTTGCCCAGCCGGAGCAATAAGGCGGTGGGTGTCTCGCTCCTGAGCCACTAACAAACACACACCCACACCCACACCCACACCCACACACACACACACACACACACTAACATCTAGTCGTCTACAGTACACATCGTGGTGCTGTCAGGTGGAAACCTCACATGTCCAAAATACTACAAAAATACTATTTTATAAAAAATTAAAAACATTAAAATATGGAGGTAAGAGATTTCTGTCCCACAGCAATGATATCTTTGATAGAAACCAGAAACCTCTCATCTCCATAGTCTAACTTTTTGTGATTTTTGGTAAATCAATACTCTACTGATCGTACTACAGCGTCACACAAGACAAAAGCATAAAAAGTTACAGATCCACAATCTGCTCCTTTTGAATTTGAATCCTGAAAAGTAACAGTTTTGCGAGTTTGAGAGAGCAAGGAACTTTCACAGTGACTTGCAAGACCAAATCACTTTCACCTCTCTTCCTAAAGTACAGTGAAGTTTAACCAAATCACTTTCACCTCTCTTCCTAAAGTACAGTGAAGTTTAACCAAATCACTTTTACCTCTCTTCCTAAAGTACAGTGAAGTTTAACCAAATCACTTTCACCTCTCTTCCTAAAGTACAGTGAAGTTTAACCAAATCACTTTCACCTCTCTTCCTAAAGTACAGTGAAGTTTAACCAAATCACTTTTACCTCTCTTCCTAAAGTACAGTGAAGTTTAACCAAATCACTTTTACCTCTCTTCCTAAAGTACAGTGACGTTTAACCAAATCACTTTTACCTCTCTTCCTAAAGTACAGTGAAGTTTAACCAAATCACTTTTACCTCTCTTCCTAAAGTACAGTGAAGTTTAACCAAATCACTTTCACCTCTCTTCCTAAAGTACAGTGAAGTTTAACCAAATCACTTTCACCTCTCTTCCTTTAAGTACAGTGAAGTTTAACCAAATCACTTTTACCTCTCTTCCTAAAGTACAGTGAAGTTTAACCAAATCACTTTTACCTCTCTTCCTAAAGTACAGTGACGTTTAACCAAATCACTTTTACCTCTCTTCCTAAAGTACAGTGAAGTTTAACCAAATCACTTTTACCTCTCTTCCTAAAGTACAGTGAAGTTTAACCAAATCACTTTCACCTCTCTTCCTAAAGTACAGTGAAGTTTAACCAAATCACTTTCACCTCTCTTCCTTTAAGTACAGTGAAGTTTAACCAAATCACTTTCACCTCTCTTCCCTTGAAGTAGGGAAACTGGGGATTATGGAACATCTGTAACATCTTGTAATACAGTGGCTCACTGCATAGTATGTAAGAGTTGCAGTGCTATCTATGTATTACACAGAGTACTAGTAGTGTTTACTGTACAGCGTACAGTAAACAACATAGTAGGTACACTGCACAGTAAAGAGAGTACTACACTATACAGTAAAGGTAGTACTATTTGTGCTAAGAGACTGTGTTTAATTCTGTGATACAGTGTTTATGAATTCGGCAGGACATGTTTACATTGTATAGCTCAGAACACTGCCAGCAAACAGGGCTGCGGGGTCCAAACTAAGCCATCAATCGCAGGCTCGCAGCGTGTGTCTAGTGTGCATTTTACTGCGACTGATAGCTTTGTGAAGCCTCACTATGAATCATATGGTATACATCTCCTTGTATCGAGGCAATCATACAAATCTGCATACAACATTTCACTGAATATGTCCGTGTGTGAGGGTTAAGTTAAGTGTTAACCACTTAGATCGTACATGGGCAACTGGCGCCCATCAGTTAATTCGGCCCGCAGATTAATATCTGCAGGCAGCAATACTGCTAGTAAAATGTTGACTTTTGTTTATGTCCAATGAATTTATATTTAGTTCATAAAGTTAACATAACTATTATAACTAAATTAATTTGAAATTAGATAAAAGTGTTACTTTTCAGGATTCCAATTCAAAAATAGCAAAAAACTATGCAGGATTTCAGTTCAAATATAGCAAAAATAGCCAATCTTTTGAGCTTGTAGATCGGCTATTTTTGCTACGGCAGTCATATACAATGTGGCCCCTCTGGAGTGAGTGTGGAAATATAGTGGCCCTCTCCATCGTCAAAGTTGCCCACCCATGACTTAGATCTTACACCGTGTTGTACGACGATAAGATGATGATATATAATGATATATACCTGTCTAATTTATTCACCTGCCTTATTTATTCATTAAGGCAATGGGGTGATGGCATTTATTCACACTAGATTACCTACTTGAACCCGAAAATAGACAATCGAAGATTATTACACATCTTCAAAAATAAGAATTGGGTATAATTTGGGCTCTAACATGGAAGTAGAACTTGCCAGCCAGTTCCATGGCCTCCCGAAATGCAATGTTGTTGCATTTGAGTTTTGCACAGAGGAATGTGGTGTGGTATTTATGTTCCTGCAGAGAGCTCCTTTTTTAAAACAAAAATAAATGACTCAATTACAGGCGAGGGCGTCCTTTTCCTTTCCTGCTAAAAAATAATACTTTTGCTAGTTTAAACTAGCTCCCCCCACCACCACCAATCTATCATGTCTTGACACCAGCAGCCACATCATTGACAAGATGGGCCACTGCCTTCAATAAACATAATGTTGGAGAACTCTTATGACCTAGCAGTGGCCACCCCCCCACCACTATTTGTGTAGAAAAGGGAACTTGGGTGTGGCTCCTCCCCTTTCTTAGTTCACTTCCTGTCGGGTGCTTCTGTGTTAATTCCTACTAACAACACTACATGTTTAGGGCAGTAGTGCCAACAGATTACTATAGCCCTAACTGCTCCCCAGGCATGGGGAACTTGCCCACGCCTCCTAAAAGTTAGGTTCTCAAACGTTTTCGTGCCAAGGAGGACCCCCAAAAATGATGTGTATTTGGGGGTGTATTACTGTAAAGTGTAAACTAGGTGATATTTTAAAACAAATGTTATTGATAAAAGGTTAACACTCTATATTTCGATTTCTATAGTTAGTTTGTTCAGTTAACAGCGGTCTCCCCGTCTCTCCAGCTCTTTAGTAAACAGAAAATACATTTGGGGTTACAAAAGTCATCGGATCTGGAGAGAGAATAATGTAATGGCTTGTGTTCCAGTTCCAAATTTGTCTGCCCATTGATTTGTTTATTCACTTCCGAGTTCCAATTTCACATGTCTATCCTGTATCCTGTCTGAGTTCTCTGTCCTGATTGGATGAAATTGGTGTCACGGTCTGAGAAATGCAGGAGAAATGGGGAGACCCTTGCTGTTACTGAACAAACACGGTATTAATGAATGCTAAGGAAAAACATCACTTACAACTCCTTTGATACTCAATAAAAAAGAAGAAAAAAAAACATTATAACATGGACAGGGTTAAGTGGCAATAATATTAGTGTGGACATAGTGAGTGGACATTAATGTCTTCTGGCAACATATTATATTACCAGAAGACATTAGTGTCCACTCTGTCCAGTTATATTTTCCACATCTATTTCATGTATTGAGCACTGTACTAATTCTACTTTCCCTACTCCTGTACTTTCACTTAAATGTTATGAACTTGAAGTGACTTCAAGCAAGTGACATGTATGCTTGATAAGCCAACATTAGTTCACATTCACACAATGGATGAGGGCTCCTTCCCAACAGTGTGGTGACAGAACTGTCACTTTGTCTTTCCATGCAAGCTTGAAAAGTGGAATGTGGAGTAAAATATGGAGTAGCCTCAGTAGACCTCAGTGTGCCACAGACAAACATCACTTCTCTCTCTCACACACTCACACTCTCTCAGATTATGTGCCCCAGCTGTTTATTGTTACAATGTTTAATACTAAAAGTTCTAAAACTAAAGCTGATGTTATGAGTCATGCACATACACCATGTTTTCTATAATTTCTAACGCTTTGTTACATCATGGAGAAGAATTGTTGTTATTAATTCACAAATTTGTGTTTTACTAGGTCTTTTTTATTGTATGTCACTTTTTAGCCCCTACCAACCCCATATGTTATTCTGGGGGTCAAATAGCCTAAGATTTAGACTCTCGTGATGTATTTTATCGATTCTGACATTTTCAAGAGTCTAAATCTTATTCTAGGGGTCAAAGTGATGCCATAGCACCCACTTCTAAATGATATTCTGACAGTCACTGACTGTCAGAAAAACTGCATCGAATAATGTAGAAAGAACTGTTAAAACGTTATAACATGGATGCACAAGCAGCCTTTATAAATAGCTTGTGCATGTCAGATTCTGTATTTTGCCATAATAACAACAAAACGTGGCTCATTCTCTTCTCCCTATAGTCTTGGAGCACCGAGCAAGACTACCAATCTATTGTATTCAATCGAGTCTGACTTTTGCTTTAGTAGGTAGGCCTATGATAGATAAGATACATCTTAGCTCGCCTCTGGTCCATGGAGCTAGATACATCTCTGATACTAACTAGTCTTGATCCAAGGCTAAGTTCTGCCCTTACAACCAGCCAGCCAGCCAGCACGCAACCACGCATTGATCTGTTCTGATTCTGAAGCGATTTATTTTATTGGTTTTGTCACTTGCCGACAACAACTGAAGCTGGACGCGTTCACCTCATAGACTGTCAAAATGAAAGGTTCACCTTCAGTAGGCTACTTGTCGGCAAGCGACACCAACACACAACGAATTAAGCGCATAACTACACTTGATCCTGGCAGCCACAAAATCTATAGGCGACCTTTGGATCATTTGGATCATGAGGACTCCAGCCAATGTGCAGTATTATGTGCCATGTAACTTGTATTAATGCATAAACAATCCAACTCACCCACCTTATCGTTTATTGGAGCATATCAAATATGTGAATCCCCAAAGAAGTTTGTCTGGATGTTTCTTTTCGCAGAAGTAGCGCAATTCCTTCAGAAAGTCCCAAATCCCTGGCATGAAGGTGCTCCAGAAAAAAGTTCACCAGGAATTAAGTTTTCTTTTATTTTCAGTGTCTTAATCTTGAAATTGAAGTTCCCGAACTATTTTGTTTCACGTACAAATAATAGTTATAGTTGTCGTTAGGCCAGTGAAACGTTCTCCTTCACTACATTGTCACTTTGCTTGCTCTAGTGCCAGACCAGAGAGAAGCAGAGAAGCAGTCACAGGCAGGCTCCTCAAAATGTGTTCGTACCTCCCACTAGCACCGTGTCCATCCCATGGGCCGGGGGGACCGGGGGAACGGTTGTCATGCCAACGAGCGGTTGCGTGCCAAGTGCCAACTATCTAGCAAATCAGCGCGCACCACTTAACATCCATTCCGGGGTATGGGATATTTACCCTTCCAAAAGAGGCAGGGCCGCAGGGGCTGTTTGTTTGTTTGCATTTGTCTTAAATATTTCATAAGGTAATCCAATACAAATATTTTATTTGACTATGCTATATGCTTCGAGTGTGTGATTTGCCCTTGATTGTCTTGCTTGGTTGGTAGCCTATCAATCAATCAATCAAAACAAGTTTGAAGAAACATATATATGTTTCTTCAAACTTGTTTTGATTGATTGATTGAAATATTTATTAACAGTTTGCAGAATTACAGTATTTCAAGCACAACTCAATACAAAGACGTTAGATGTTAGAATGTTAACTGTGAGTGGACGTCCCAAAGCATTACACTTGTTTACAAGAGGGTCCACCTTGTTAAAATCATCAAAACAAATAGACACTTCTATATAGCCAAAAAAAGAGAAC
The DNA here is from genome assembly GCF_963924005.1 of Protomyctophum bolini. Taxonomy (NCBI): domain Eukaryota; kingdom Metazoa; phylum Chordata; class Actinopteri; order Myctophiformes; family Myctophidae; genus Protomyctophum; species Protomyctophum bolini. The sequence continues at coordinate 21,187,719 of NC_137872.1, read as the reverse complement.
AGGAATTCATCATAAAGGAGGTAAAAAGGGAAAAGAAACATATATGCTTTCTTCTAAAAAAAAATAATAATAATAATAATCATGTTTGGATCATAATCATGTATGATTGATTGTGAATGTGATGCTGCAGCACTTCATGCAACTGCCCCCCTCCCCCTCATACAACACAAATGTTGTGTCAAACCATGTGACTCCCATTGGAAATGCATTGCGGGCTTGCATCAGTAAACAAGTCTCATGCATAAGCTATACATCAATCTGTTGTGAAGGTGTGAGTCAGGCCTCAGGCTTCACTCACACCTTTCGATCTAGCATACAACATTGATGCATGCTAGATGTAAACAAAGGGTAAGTGTCATGCCCGCCCCAATGCATTTCCAATGAAAGTCTCATGGGTTTGACACAACATTTTTGTTGTACAGCTTTTGGCTGTGTTTCGACTGCCCCCCTCCCCCTCATACAACAACAATCATCAAGGCATCTATAGCCATCAACATCAAGGCATTTAATAGCAACTTAAGTATAGGCTAATAACTTGCTATTAAACCCTGTCCTATCCCGTCCCACTTGTCCCACACAAGCGATACTTCTGTCCCACAAACAGTTTGGATCTGGCCACCATAATACACACACACACACACACACACACACACACACACACACACACACACACACACACACACACACACACACACACACACAGGGATCAAAGCCAGTGCAGGCCTTGTGGCTGACTGTAGTGGTATCCTTGAATAAAGTCGGGAGTACAAAAGGTGCTCAAGAGTCAGACGTGTCGCACAAAAGCTGTACGGTGAACGGGCTGCCTGCTCCACAAGGCTGAAAGCTTCCATTGTGGCAGTTTAAATTAACAACAGCCATCGAAGCAAAGAGAATAAAAGAGAAATGAGCCCATGGTTTTGTTCCCGCTGCACCTGCCGTCACTTGTACCGATAACACCCCCCCCCCCCCCCCCGTCTCGTCCCGTCCCTCAACACATGATAAAAGACATTCGCCATCCTGCAAACAGAAACTTGGCAACAACCAAGCATCATTGCGAGTATTCAACCGACCTTCTTTGAGATGTCCCTGTTTTAGAGCAGGAGATCAGCCTGAGAATCGGAGCAGCAGAAGCGTTATTGCAGTTGCTGTACCGCACTGTGTGGGTCATGACCGAAAGAATAAGATTGCGGATACAAACGGCTGTCTCAGACAGGTTGCCGGCCTCTCTCTTAGAGGGTGAGAACTGAGAAGTCATACGTGAGAGACTCAAGCGTTATTCCTAGATTTTCGGTGGTGAGGTGACCACCGAACTACAACATGACGTCACAAGCCGCGGTGAAGAGCAAACTACCGCCACCGCCCCAGCCCTTCTCTCTGTTTTTACTCACTACCGCTCAACGTTATTTCAGCTCCGGTGGTCACCTCACCACCGAATCGGTGGTCACCTCACCACCGGAGCGGTGGTCACCTCACCACCAAAAATCCAGACGAGCCTTTAGAGTAGAACCGCTGCTCCTTGACTTGGAAAGGAGACAGCTTAGGTGGTTTGGGCATCTAGTATGCATACCTCCCGAACACCTCCCTATAGGGAGGTCCTTGCTGCACGGCCCACTGGGAAGAGACCCCGTGGCAGACCAAGGACCATGGGGGTATTATATCTCCACACTGGCCTGGGATCCCCCAGGAGGACGTTGCCAATGTTGCTCTGGAAAGGGAAGACTGGAAATCTCTGTTGGAACTGTTTCCCATGCGACCCGATTCAGGATAAGCGGTTGAATATGGATGAATGGATAGTATAGGGCAGGCAAAAATGCTCAATGGTTCAACAATAGTGAAAATAGCACGTATACAGTACAAGCTCACATCTTCTACATATTCCATTAGTTCGGTAAGACTGGAAAATGTTGCACCCTGGCATAGGGTTCTCAGGAGCAGGGCTAAAGTACATGGCCACCAGTGCGGAGGTTGCAGGTTCAAATCCACCACGGTGCATCTAGTTTGAAGAGTAAACACAAGAGAACACAATTCGCCATGGCCCACGTGGGAAGGAAGCCGGACAGGGAGGGTGATGTTTGTCACTGCACATGCTCCTATGGGCATTCCCTGCCTGTACGTGGGAAATGTTGAACAGGAGGAGTAGGAGAGAGGTTTCCTCCCAGTGGGGGCTCCTCACTGGCAGGTACAGTAGGGTCCAACAGCGATGTCAAGCAATAGGAGGAGCAATTGCATTGGGAGTCAGATAAGATCTTAATTTATCAATCTATGAGACATACAATAAAACTTTGTTTAGTGCATTCATGCAACAGTAGTATCAACGAAAAGAAACACTGATGTCATAAACTCATAAACTGTTAATCCGTCAAAGTCAAGTCAAGACAGACAGACAGACATCAAGTCACAAGTCATTTTGTCATAATATACAAATTAAATTATCCATATAATGTATTATGGACAGCCCCCCCCCCCTTCCCCACCAACATAAGATTAGCAAAGAATTTTCACAGCATTGATGATAGTGCTGATAGTGACATGTACGGTACAGCACCATCAACGTTGGAGCAGAGACAACCCAATGTGGGATACGTTCTGGTCTCAAAGCTCACTACACATAAAAACCTGGAATTATTCCAAGTAGTCTCACATTTCCCATTGATCAATAGAATAGGGGTGCTGGGGGTTCAAGTGGTTAAGCGTTAATTAGTGTGTTTCTTCAAGTTGTTGTTCAGCTCCCCCCTGTCCTCTTGTACAAGCGCAGGACTTGTTTGTGGTCCAGGACGTCCCACAGCCAGCTTTCCATCTTCAGGTCATGGTTGGCAAAGAAGACCAGAGGCCTCTTCACAGAGTCATAGTAGTGGTCCGAAAAGTCTGCGTAGTTGCTGGTTATGAAACCATAAGCAGACACCTACAGACACACAGACAGACAGAGAGACAGCGGATCAGTGTTATCAAACTACACTGAGTATAGATTTTAACTTAAGGCCGCTATCCAGCCCTATATATTGCGCTGATCGGAGCAATGGTCACTGAGTTATGGCTATTTAAAATGTAGACACTGCTGTAACACTGCTGTATAGTGCCATGTTTAAATTGTTATTTGTTTGGGTGTGAGAGTGACTATTGTCTTGGCAGACCCCTGAACAGTGTTTGTGCCAAATTTGGTGAGTTGCAAGTCTGCATCTTCTAACTATAAATGCACCAAGTCTCTGTGTGTGTACGTCTGTAATCCACATAACTTGAGAACCGTTCTCCCCACAGACTTCAAATTCGACACATGTTCCACACCCCCACAGGGAGTGCAGTGCATTCGGTGTCGAATCGGTCGGACGGACACACGGTTGTCCAGAACCGCCACAAAAGGCCTCTTCACAGGCTCTGGACAGGGCCCCTGCCCAGGCTCCATATTTGGGCATGCCTGACACAGAACTCCATATATAGGAATAAAGAGACACAGAGAGACAGATACAGAAATCAGTCTCTCTGTGTAGTGGAGTAGAAGTATAAAGTATGTGATATTGTAGTTTGGCTATTTTCAAAATGTTTTCCTCTTTCATACGTAATATTATTTGACAATTTTACCAATTTTGTATTAAAAGGGTCTTAAAGGTCATTACATTGTAACTTTAGAAATGTACAGAATGTAATTGTTGAGTGAGAAAACAATGTTGCACATTAAGCTAATCATCTGGGGATCCTCCCAAAATGATTTGGGGACACCCAACCCAAGACTAGTGTACTGTAGTGTAGAGCAGGGTTCCCCAATTAGCGGCCCGCCGGCCATCTGTGGAGATGGCCCGCGGAGCGCCCCCTTGTGGCCCCTGGAAGAATTTCCCCCCAAAAAAACTCAGGGCAAGACCTCTCACATGCCGACTCGGCCCCCAGCCTGGTACCCTAGTCAAAATATGGCCCTTGAGGAAAATTAATTGGGGAACCCTGGTGTAGAGGGTATGCACGCTGTATGCACGGGTATGCACGCTGTAGAGTGCATTGCTGAAATTTGGCGGAAATTGCGGGATTTGACGTTGCTCAAGGAAATGACGCTTTACAAATCTGTTTTCATTCTCTGTGAATGAAACAAGTGTTGTGATTGGTCAAAAAAATATTGTATCCGTGGGATATGCATCGGACGAATGTCTGACACTTCCGGCTATGCAGTCTCTACCTTATGTTATGACCAGGATTTTCTCTTCGCAGATAAGTAAGGCTGGGACCGAGGCTAGATTGCATTCAATTACGTTAAATTACGTTTAACTCACTTTGCCACTCGATTTGCCACTCACTATATGCATGCGCATATAGCACGCACTAGTAGTGTTGTAGTGTTAGTGTTGTAGTACTAACACTACAACTACTTGAGTCCGGTCTCAGTCTTGAGTTCGGTCTCCAGTCCACTTTTTCATTTACTTGGTCTCATCTCGGCCTCGCCCATAATTTAACTCAGTTTCGACTCGGTCTCGGACCAAGGGTGGAGTCACGAGTCTCTATAAAAGCAATGAAATCATTGTATTATACTTTATATCCATATTAATAGGAGCCCATTCACACTCAGACTGGTATAGAACTAATAGTGTATACTGACCTGGTTATACTAGTATAAGACTATAGTGTATACTGACCTGGTTATACTAGTATAAGACTATAGTGTATACTGACCTGGTTATACTAGTATAAGACTATAGTGTATACTGACCTGGTTATACTAGTATAAGACTATAGTGTATACTGACCTGGTTATACTAGTATAAGACTATAGTGTATACTGACCTGGTTATACTAGTATAAGACTATAGTGTATACTGACCTGGTTATACTAGTACGAGTAAGACGCGCGAACGCGGGAAGCGAACGCAGATCGTAAATTGCAATAACAATTAGAATAAATTACGAATTAGTGAGAACTGTGTAGTACTGTGAAATTAGTGAAAACAGGGAGCAGCCATCACACTCATGTCACCATGACTCATGCGTTCGTGTGTCTGTGCCCTTTGTGCCCATATATGGAGCTGAGTGATTTTTGATGCAACACACTCCATATTTGGACGTAGCTCCATATATGGGCACAAAGGGGGGACACACTCACTCACGCACGCACACACAGACATGATCTGCTAGGTCTCATAGTAAGTGCTCACTGGGTTCGCAATCACTGCGTTCGCAATAAGACTATAGTGTATACTGACCTGGTTATACTAGTATAAGACTATAGTGTATACTGACCTGGTTATACTAGTATAAGACTATAGTGTATACTGACCTGGTTATACTAGTTTTAGACTATAGTGTATACTGACCTGGTTATACTAGTTTTAGACTATAGTGTATACTGACCTGGTTATACTAGTATAAGACTATAGTGTATACTGACCTGGTTATACTAGTATAAGACTATAGTGTATACTGACCTGGTTATACTAGTATAAGACTATAGTGTATACTGACCTGGTTATACTAGTATAAGACTATAGTGTATACTGACCTGGTTATACTAGTTTTAGACTATAGTGTATACTGACCTGGTTATACTAGTATAAGACTATAGTGTATACTGACCTGGTTATACTAGTATAAGACTATAGTGTATACTGACCTGGTTATACTAGTTTTAGACTATAGTGTATACTGACCTGGTTATACTAGTATAAGACTATAGTGTATACTGACCTGGTTATACTAGTTTTAGACTATAGTGTATACTGACCTGGTTATACTAGTATAAGACTATAGTGTATACTGACCTGGTCACAGGTGTGCAGGGCCAGCATCAACATCAGTGCTCCAGTGCTGGGCATGTACAGGTGACCTGTCCTGTACCTAGTCTGTAGGGGAGACTTCAGGAACCTGCATGGGAAAGCAATGTCTGGCAAAAACCTTGTGTGACCATTTTCCTTTTTATGTATTAAAAAAAAAAATATATATATATATATATATACTGTCTGTCTGTGGGGTTTTCAAATATTATACTCATGCAGGTATTAAAAGGCGGGGAAAGTGAAAATTTTATGTTAAAATAATGTCTCCCCGTCTAAGTAAAATGAAAATACCTTAGGTTGGGATACAAAATGTATCCAATCAGGAAAGAGAGAGAACTCATACAGGATAAACGAGAGCAAATATTTTCAGCTGATGAATGAAGTTTCTGCTCTCTCTCTCTCTCTCTCTCTCTCTCTCTCTCTCTCTCTCCTGACTTTTTGAAAATGTGTATCCCAACTTGATAATTGTTTTCTGTTAAATTAAGAGCTGGAGAGACAGACCCTGTTACTGAACAAACACTCTATACCAGCAAATGATTACTATCAGAATATAGAGCTATTACTTTTAAACAAAACACTCAGTTTTATTTATTAAAAAAATGTAACCGACATTTTCACCATTTCAATGTAACAAGAGCTTGTGTGTGACTATATAATATTAGCTCCATTGGAATACAGGCTCTGTTTTCTATTTTCTATGTTAATATTTTTGTCATGTCTGTCCGGTCTCTCCCAGCTCTCTCTCCCTCTCATCTTGACCACAGCTGTTCCTTACCTTTGTGTCACATATGTAATAAAATCTGGGTGGATCATCTTGAAGTACTCAGGAGGTTTGAACCCAAAATACCTCCAGGGCCTGTTGGAAGGAAACAGCCTGCATACATAACAATGTAGAAATATAGCAGTGAGCACTGAGAAATAAGGTAAGGTAAGCAATTGAAAAAATATAATAGGCCTACAGAGGCAGAGCAAGAGTGTGATATCAATGAATATGGCATGTAAGACAAGTAGGCTATACATGTCAGTCTTGTTATTGTCAGAAACCAAACTTTACTAAGGATACACTGCCATCTACAGGTCACAAGGGAAAAGTACACTACACAATAATAAATCCTGAATATTTTATAGATGGCCAGGGTTGCAGGGCTCTATACTTTTCAGTCAGTACTACTCTATTTGATGTGTGGGAGCTATGCACAAGGCTTGTTTGAGAAATATTAAGAACAATCAAAGCATTGATGTCCATTTCTTGTAAACACCCAAGTTGAGCTCTTCTATGATTAAAGCGCCAAACGGAAAGATAAGGAGGGACTTGGAAGCAAAAGGAATGCCCATAGCAGATGTACCCATCATAGGGATGGATGCAGTGGAATTAGGAGTCCTAATTGGCGGAGACCAGTATTGGAAAATGGTCACAGGAAAAATGGAGAGACTGAATGAAGGACTAGTTGCACTGGAAAGTGTATTTGGATGGCTGGTGCAAGGAGAAGTCACCACGCTAAATATCATAACTGAAGTTGTGGACATTGAAGTGAGCACATCAGAGAGGAAAGGAGTGGAACAGGCACTGTCAAATCAGTTACGCAACTTTTGGGAAATCGAATCCCTTGGAATCCACATGAAAGAAATGCATTCTGAGAAGGAAGACATGGCAGCTAGTGTATCCCAAGCCGTGCATATCCATGGCTTCCCACACACACAAACCCAAACAAACATGTTTAAATTACTCCTAAACATTTTGCCAAACATCACACACTCTCCTATCCTCCTGGTGGAGACCTGTGCCCAGAAGGGCACTTTTTCTAGTTAATTTCTGGCCCATTTAACCATATAATGCATTTGGATAGCAAAAATGGCAGATCTGCAAGTTCAGTGTCTTGAATGAGATGTGCTGTGAGTGTGCTGACTGTGTTGGGCCCCTGTGCATGCATGCGTGCCGCGTGTGTGTGTATCTTGTGTGTATGTGTGCATGTGTTGCACTGTCTCCTGTTTGTACACAAACACACGGTCAAATGAATGGCTGGCACCGCATAAAAAGGGTATATTTCTGAAAATAGTGACAGTTTTCTACACCCATAATGAATGGACGCACCTGTCCCGAGCGTCTTCACCAGAGGTGACAGTGAGGCCCTGAATAGCAGCTGTCATCATCACGTAGTCTCTGAGGTCTGAGGGGATGAAGATGTATCGCACTTCCTGCATGTTGACATGGAAAGATCATTTGACCCAATAACTCGGTTTGGTGAAGAAAAAACATCACAGGGGGTTCCATAGACATAGCTGCTAGTCTGCTACATGACGAGGTGGCAGCCAAGAATAAGGACTTTTTAATGTTTGTTTTAAGCCTGCCCAGCTGGGGTGTCATGTGTGTTTGTTTCTTGTGTTTGTCCATGAGGAGATTTGAAACATTTGGGATGGAGGTTCTCCCTCGGCTTAGTGTGGAATGTGTGTGGAACGTTTCCCAGCAATCGGGCGCTGCATTCCTCGATGTTAGTCATTTTGTGTAAAACGGCCACGCCCAAAAACATTGGAAGCCAATCAATAGCCAGTCAGAATGGTATATGACAAATCGGACAGATCCGTCTTGATCACATTGATATAGAGATACAATTTATAAGGCCTCCTGGTGAAGTTATAACAGGCAAAAAGTCACGCATATTGGGCCAATGGTGCCGGAGATTAGCGCCTCACAGATGGATTCACACACACACACACACACACACACACACACACACACACACACACACACACACGGGGGGGGGACGAACGCACGGATGGACAGGGGCGAAAACATAGCCTTGGCCATGACTTTGGCCTGGCGGAGACAATAATAATTCACACATGTTTCGATAACATCCCTTAAGGCAGTGGCTCTCAAAGTGGAGTCCGGGAGCCCCAGGGGTCCTTGGGGGGTTTTCAGGGAGTTCCAGACAAAATTTGTTAATACCTCCTATCATCAAAATAAGTTTAACCAGTCTAGTCGAGTCGAGTCGAGTCGAGTCTATTTAAATAAAATAATAATAACAACCTAATCTAATCTAATTTCCTTTCTGATATTTTCTGGTTAATGTGGCTATATGTTAACTAAACTAGTTGAGAACCACTAGTGTATAGAATGGACATACAGGGCCTTGTGGAACCTGGGTGAATCCCTCCTGGTAGTATAAAATGAGTGAATGTTTCATGGTGTTGGTGGTGAAACCATAGAAGGAAGTCTTTGTCCCCACGTCATCTGCAAAGTGCGTGGTCACAGCACCGTTAACTCTTTAAAAAAAGAAAGGAGAAAAAAATGACATTTTAGTTTGACATTGACATTTAGAATTATGCTTAAAACTGCGTTATGTGACTTTCAAATGCTGACACTTTACAAGCCTGCCTGCTTGCTTGCTTGCTTGCTTGCTTGCTCGGGGGAGAAATTGAATTTTGTCAAATCAGAAACAGGATCATGTCAAAGGTCGTGTCCAAGCTAGACACAGGCCCTAAATGTCTCAATAGAAGAGCAGGGAGACCCCAGGGCCAATTGTATAAGAAGTCATATTATTGTAAGTTAACATACTCCATAATATACCTTATTAGTACAAAACATGCGTGATCTCTGCCATTTTAAAATAACCGGTCTGCAAGTTCACAATGCGATGCAAGTCACACAACGCATTGTGAGCTTGTAGATCGGCTATTTTCAAATGATTTTTTAACATTAAACATGTAAAAACTTGTGAAATGGGACATTCTGCAGGATACTTTAAGTACATTTTGATACCAGTTCTTTTACATTTTGAATGAGTCAATTTTGAAGTTGACTTTTACTTGTAACAGAGTATTTCCTATTAATACTTTCACTTACGTAAAATGAGGGGCACCAACTGTATTTATATCGGCAACATGACATAATGTCTTAGATGGTCATTTAGTGACCTAAACAAACAGTAAGGTCCATAGACAGACGGGGAGTCAATAGGGGTCATTGACCCCTTAAACGAACCACCTTGACCCCTTAGTCAAGATCTTCTTCAAGGGCGCACGCCATTTACAGTAGCACAGAACCATTTACAGTAGCACAGAACGCATTGCAGCGCACAGACAGACAGGCGCCTGCCAAGTGATCTAAAAACAAACATTAAAGTCCATAGACTTGGCTGGCAAACGATTTACGTTATAAGTGCTCTAAGCAAACATTAAAAAGTCCATAGTCACGTCACTTGGCTGCCACATGACTTGTTGGAGGGGCTAGCGTAGCACCCCTCAAAAATGTTGTAGGCCTATACTTTATCCACCACTGCCTACCTAAAGACTAAGTCATGGCTGTCTATGGCGTGTCCTTGCTTGGACCCCCTGAGGATGCCACCGTTGCCGACCACCGCGCAGCGCACACACTGCGCCTCCTGGGGGCGCTCAAACAGAACACTACTGACAGGGCTGTTCAGAAGCGCCAGGCTGGATCGAACAACTGAAAAACACAAAGAACAAATTGGAAACTTACAATATGGGACTTAAATGAATAAAACACAGTTTTTGTCTCAATCTGAGGATGTTAATGCAATAATACTATTCTATATTATTTTGTATTGTATTGTATTATATTATAATTTATATACTGTATGTTTGACATAACGTTAATTTTTGAAGTAGCTATTGCCTATATGCCACGGCCCATGACACTACAGTATATGCTGCCTTCATTATTGTAATTCAGTAGTTCAACATTATTGTTGCAATATGTCTCTCAGTCAGGAGAAGAAAACTAATCGAAGGCTATAAAATGTACGGATTGTAGTTTTATACTGTCCTGACATACAGTACAGTACTGTACAGGACAAGAGCATTGGGTTTGAGTGTACCATTCACAGGCATGCCCTTCCATCCATATGGAGGTGCGTGGTTGCCCAGTCTCTGCCAGGCAGACTTGTGGAAGCTTCCAGCCCACTGCAGAACAGGCACTGAGAAGTTGAAGTGCCGCCTCAACTGCTGATCCCTGCGTACTGCCTTCCTCAAAGAGCAGCGTCCTTCTGTCTGAAGAGACCAAGAGGGAGATCCATCCATCATTGGCAGATTATAGAATTTTTATTTGTGGGGCGCCGCCACCGATGGCCTCGTACTAGTAGTGGTTGGGGCGCATAACACTCTAATGCAGCTTGACAGCGAGTCGAGGGTTCTATTCCCAAGCCCTTTTTCCTGTCTCTTTCTACTGTACAAGCGACATGTTGTGAGCTTGTACATATGCTTATTTCACTAGTTTGGGTCCTGATGGGGAGATAAGAAATTTCCTTTATGGGTCTTAAAAGGTTTGGGATTTGGAACGACTTTTAACGTTTAAGTAGGCTACTAATCACAAAATGTTTGAATCATGACATCTGAGGCAACTACATTTTCACCTCTCTCCATGAAGAAAAAGAGATGTTAACCCAACCTACCATGTGTTGCTGTGTTGCTGTGGTAAGCTTCCAAACACTCTCTCCTTCCACAACATCCTCAGTCCAACTGCTGACTCAAAGTGCAGAATAACCAGCATGTTATTTAGAGATGAGAGATGCTGATCAATGCTTTAACTAGTACTCAGAATCTTTATTCCTTAAGTATAAGTATCAATACCACAATTATGAAAATACTCAAAGTCAAAATACTGTTTTGACTTGCCAATACAAAAGTACTTTCATCAAAATAGCAGACCTGCAAGATCACAGTATACGATGTGTAGATAGAGTGTTGTAGATCAGCAATTTTCGGGGGAAAAAAATCATAAAATAGGGCTTAATTGGTTGGTTAATATTGTTTTGTAATAATAATAATCTATATACAAACTTTACAAAGTAACTTGTAACTAAAGTTTTCAAATAATTGTAGTGGAGTAGAAAGAAATCTTGTTTAAAATAACCAATCTGCCCTCTTCTGAGGGCAGACAGGGAACAGAAATCGGCATTGGTCTTGGATGTTAATCAATCATTTGCCAATATTGCACCTTCAAAAACTCCACAGGAGGTTTTATTTGAGGCTATTTCAGCCTTTTATACTGAGCATCACCTGAGAAGGGCAGGTGACTTTTAAGGTTCCTGTTCAAAGTTCCCCCGTCTGGTTAATGGTTATTCATTCTGAGTCTGACAGCCGGTGGGGATATGTTTTATCCTGCTTCTGGTCTGACTCAATTACATTACATGCAATTCCTTTTGGGAAATGTAGGCGGTCTGATATGTTTAACAATATCACAATTTAACAACTTAGTTAGAATGTTTACAGTAATAACCACATTGTGCCTGGTGTACCAAGTTGGGTACATTTGGGTGAATTTGTCCACGTCAAGTTGTCCAACATTTTGTCAACGCAACTCTAACAGCTACGTTCCGACCAATATGTCTGAGTCATAGTGTTGGGGGCTTTGTCAGAGTAACGGTTGGACGTGTCACTGTCCTTTTTGTGTCCATATATGGAGATGTCTGTTTCTGTCTGTCTACCTGCTGTGTCCTTTTTATGCCCAAATATGGAGATTCTTGATGTCATTAGTATATGCCCATAAATTGGGCATGTTTGTTGGATCTGCAGAGTTTGAAGTTTGTTGGTCCCATTATAACATGTCGCAAAATAACACCTTGTGAGCTTATATTTTGATTTGTCATAGAAAAAAGTCTAAGAAGTGCATGGTTAAGCCGCCTACAAGGCATTACAATTTACAATTTCTGCCTGTACAGACGAGCAGGCAGAAAGGTTAGAAAGTAATAAAGGCTTATAGTCTCAGTATCTATTACCGTAGCCTCTCTAGCCTCTGCTTCCTTTTCACATCATGCCAGAGGCCATACATTTTGTAACAGCTGAAACCTCTGGGTACATTTTCTCTCCCTATGGCTTTGTTTGGAAGGTGTCTTGTGTCTTCAACTGCAATTACAACTCTGAAATAAATTCCCTTGCGTCTGTCAGGTTCTATACCGGCGTAAAAGACGTTAGAGTTGCCAGTGCAATCACCCACGGCAGTGGTTCTCAACCTGTGGTCTGGGGACCACCAGTGGTCCTTGAGGTGCCAGGTGGTCCCCAGTTAAATGATGGAGAGTTGGTTACAAAATTAAGCATTATAGATCTTTAAATCTTTAAGTTCAATTATTGTTAAACATCTGCATTACTTAATTTATAAGAAGTCTACACAATTAGAGAATGTAGAAGAATAGTTATTTTGATCAACGTTTGCATGTTATCTCTCCTAACCACAACACAACTGTAACACGAGGCCAAATATTAGGAAGCTGAGAACTGCTGCAAAAACACACTGTTTAACCCACAACACACACACACACACACACACACACACACACACACGCACACACACACACACACACACACACACACACACACACACACACACACACACACACACACACACACACAACTTGAAAAACTCTACAACACGTGCTTCAGGATACAGATCACGGGTACAGAAAGCATCACCTTCTCCATATATGGCGACTGCCAATTATTGCAGACACTGAACAGAATTTTGCCGATGCCTTAGCTCTCGGCTTGGGCATACCTGCAATCTGCAGGCCCCTCACGACTGATTTATGGACATTACCGAGGCTTCCAAATATGAACACAAGTAGTTTACATTTGTAGCCAAGCTGTATAATATCCTTAAGACGCGGTACCTGGTACCTTGGTAAGGAATGCCTCTTCCAGACTGTGGTCAAATGTACATGCCACTTCCAAAATTGTCACTTCTCTACTGTCCTCATCAAAAACTACAATATCTGGTGTGTGTGTCTGGTGTCACACACACACACACACACACACACACACACACACACACACACACACACACACACTTCAGTCCTGTTTAAACTTCGGCTATTTGAAAATACCTGATCTACAAGCTTACAGGCCTATCTTCAAGCATTTAGTATACTTTTTCTACCACTGTATAATAAGTCACTTACCTGTGAGAAGGGTCGAAGCCAGTGTTACTATGGTATTGAACGTACAAAATAGTCAATATAAAACAAATAGTAACACCTAGTAAAATGAGCTGCATAGAAGCTGCTCTCATCTTTCTTGCTGTCCGAACGGCGTGTTTGAAAAATCATGTCATAATCTCATGTCTTTTTCTGTGTCTTCTGTGCAGTTCACTGTTCCCACGACAATGAATGATCAAGTTCACAACTCAACACGCGTCACTGAGACTGAGCACTATAGCTATCAGGATCAGGTGACATTTTTCTTTTTACAACTGTGTCAACACTTTATTCTAGTCCTTCCAGTGTCTGAGTCTGACCTTTCTACTCAATGGGCTCTATGCACACGTGCCATTTTGGAAAGAACTTGGGCCCCTTCCTTCACAGGTGTTACAGATGATACTAATGAAGGCTCAGGCTCTGTTCCATTCTGGTCAAACAGAGTCAGGGTTCTGCTATTGCCCATTTGCAGACCAGCCATGTTTCCATCAGAGTTTGGAAATTGGAAGCACTCGATTGTTTTCAGTAAAGCAATGGCCTGCTGCCTCTTGCATTATGTGCTAATTCAAAGCAGGTGGTACACTGGTCAGTTGAGTGATATCTAACGAGCACAATGCACATAGCCAATTTAGTGTATTATACATATCTATATGTAAATAGCATTAGGGCTGTTGTTAATAACACACCACTATTGGACTAAATTATTTCAATGCATTGAAGGGAAATTTCACTTTCAAATAAAACAAACATTTAAAAAAAGGAAAAACGATTAAAAAAAAAGTGAAATCCATTTAACTGCAATTTCCCCCCATGCCCGTAGTTTAGCTTTAGCACACACTACACAGCTGTGTGTGAGCATGGCAGCATGCACACTGCACACAATTTTTGAGACCAACGCGGGCCCTTACGGCCACGCGGCAAACCACACGGGCATTCGGTGTAGCCTAACATTTTTTTTGGGGGGGGGGGGGAGTGGCAAAATCATCAGCTTATGCAGAAATAATAACTGCATTGGAATGATTGGATTCTTTTCAATTTTCGAAAACTAGGCAGTTTTAGAGATGAGGTTTCCACCGGACAGTGACGATATTCAAGTAGCCTATAGTAACTGTAATATATCCCATACTTATTTGTATTAAACCATTCAATTAGCCTAATGTCTTATTAGGCTACTTTTAAGAAAAACAGCAGTGCTCTGCTCATGTCACATTATTTTGTGATCTATGTCCCTGTACCAACAAGAGGTGCCCACGAGATGGTGCTGTTTACACTGCAATGGAACCAAACTCATTCTGCTGGATTCACACATAAATAATAATAAATCATTATTTAACTGCATGCAGTTTGGTTTAAATGAGTTGTGCTTATTTCTCTTATAGTTTAATGTGTTATGTTACGTAGGTTTTAACACCCTCTTGTTTTTTCAAGATTTACTCTACAGTTTTCTCCCGTGTGCCGGCACCGCCACAAGGAATTTAAAAGTTCCTTTACTTTACTTGAGTTTGTATTTTCTAGTTTAGTTATAGTTATACAGATTTACATGATCTATAATGAATGAAATTATTAATCACAAATCTTGAAATTGTTTCAAATAGCAGATCAAGGCCTACAACAACGTGACGTGTTTTGAGCTTGTAGTCATAGATTAAGATAATATAGTATATAAAAAAGTATATCACTTAAACCCTCTCACATTTTGATACCATGTTGTACTTTTACTCAAGTCAATTTTGAATTCCGGACTTTAATTTTTAACTTTCTACATTGTAGGCTATTGATACTTTTACTTAAGTAAAATATGTGAGTACTTGTTCCACCACTGTCTACTCAAGCCTACTCTACACTGACCGCAGTCCCCTATAGGCCTAGGGGTCTTGGTGACGGACGGTCCCCTCTTCCTTTTTTCCCTCTACCACAAATCTCTTCTCTAAAAATAATTGACTCAAAACGTGTCACAACATCAGAATTGGATTCTACTGCAACTAGGCCTACAACTTGCATTATCTTAAAATAAAGAGGTATTATTGGCGACCATCTTCGATTATAGCAACAAAGTCTTGGGAAACCATGCATGCTAAAATTGTTGTAGGTCCCCATAAACAAATGTTCCTGAACGTTCCAAATTGCTAATATAGAAAAAAAGGTGAACGTTCCTTTTGCTTTTAGAGCCCCGACACTTTTGCCCGAGAAGATAGGGCTTGAAGATAGAAGATAGGGCTTGCTGAATCTCAGCGCTCTTCATTTTAATGTACGGCGTTGTCGGTATGTCATTATTTTTCTTTTATTTGTTTGCTATTGTGAATGTATTGTTTTTATCTTTGTACTGTGGTTTCTTCTGTCAGGCACTTTGTGACTGAATGTTCTAAAAAAGTGCTATACAAATAAAGTTTATTTTTATTATTATAACGTTTTATTTATTATATTTTGAAAACAGAGCAATACTCATCAAAGTTGGTGTTTACTTGTGAATTTATAAATTGTCAATTACTTGCATGCAAGGGAGAGGTGGTGGAGTTGCTTTAGACCCATTGGACCGTCTAATGGAGTTAAGAGGTTTTGTCCAAAGCATTTTTTACTACTTTTCCATTGGTTCAATATTTCCGAAACAACACAGAGACAAGGGTGTTCAATAGCACTGACTTATGCAAAAAACCCTCAAAAATGGAGTTAGGTGTTTTCCTCCAGACAGCAACGGAAATATATCTTGCTATTGTGAATGAGTTTTACTTATTTACCAGTGCTGGTGCAGTAATAATATTAGCTTTACTCCTCGGGTAATAGACAGTGCTGACCCGTATACACGTATCTCGATGATGTTTACTCAGACTTCCACAGAACGTACAGGGTAGCCGGTAGCGGGCCTCAGGGACTGGTCTTCCTTAAACTTTCCCAGAATTAGTCATTCTGTGCTGACTACTCCTTCCTGCTGCTTTGGAAAAAGACACAATTGGCTATCAAACAGGATGGAAGAGGAGAGAGTGAACAACAGTTGTGGACAATGTACTCGGCCCCAGTACTAGAAGTATTCCTGGTCAAATATATACTCAACCACGAGTTGAGTTTAAATAAATGATGTGATGTGAAATCTATATAGGGCTGAAGTGGGTAATGTATGTTTTGTAATATTGATAATAGAAATCTACAAACTAGTATAAAATAAAGTTTTCTAATAATTGCAGTGGAATAAAAAGTACAATATTATTTTCTCTGAGATGCCGTGGAGTATAGTAAAAGTACTAAGAATTGGAAATACTCCAAATTCCTCAGAATTGTACGTAAGTATGTGTACTTTACACTACTGGAAAGAGGAGACATGCCATTAATCTGCAGCTGATGAGAATGTCAGCCAACACAAATGTCCCTGCATTCTGTCCCTGGCACACAGTGACCCTGTGTGTCATGGCCTTATACTCTCACCAGTGACCACATGTCAGCTAGACAGGGGTCTTCATGGGTTGAGGTACCCATGACCATGAGTGGTATTCCATCCATCGATCCATCTTCAACCGCTTATCCGTAGTCGTGTGCGGGGGCAACAGCTCCACCAGAGAACTCCAGACATCCCTTTCCAGAGCAACATTAGTCATTTTCTCCTGCAGTCGATGTGATCCCTCCATCTGCACCTTGGTCTGCCCGGGGGTCTCCAACCTGTGGGAGGACCTCCCTAGGGAGATGCCCGAGAAGCATCCTAACCAGATGCCCGGATCACCTAAATTGGCTCCTTTCCAGGCGAAGAAACAGCGACTCTACTCTCTCGCGTGACTATCACCCTATATCTCTAAGAGAGATGCCAGTCACACGTCGAAGAAAACTAATTTCAGCCGCTTGTATTCGCGACCTTATTATTTTGGTCATGACCCACACTTCATGACCACAGGTCCATAAGGGGCGAACTCCCAAAGATTGCTCGGTAGACAGAGAGCTTTGCCTTCTGGCTCAGCTCTCTTTTTGTCACAACAGTGCGGTACAGTGACTGCAATACCACCCCTGCTGCGCCGATTCTCCGGCTGATCTCCTTCTCTGTCCTCTCCTCACTTGTGTACAAGACCCGAGATACTTAAACTCCACCTGGGGTAATGACTCATTCCCTACCGGGACTGTACAATCCATCGGTTTCCTGCTGAGAACCATAGCCTCAGATTTGGAGATGCTGATCCTCATCCTAGCCACTCTACACTCGACTGCGAACCGGTCCAGTGAGAGCTGAAGGTCTTGGACCAATGATGCCATCAGGACCACATCATCTGCAAAAAGCAGTGAAGAACCCTTAGCTCACCGAGCCGTATACTCTCTCGGCCACGACTTCGCCTCGAGATCCTGTCCATGAAAATCACAAACAGAATATAGGTGCATGGGTATGAGTGGTATTCCGATATCCCCTAATTGCTTCCCTGAGTGCTAAATGACCACATCAGCTGGGGCAAACTGAAAAGTAGTTTCCCCTTGTTGGAATATTTAAGTCTTTATTATTATTATGAACAGCACCATGACCTTCAATATTGACCTGTGAAAACAAAATGACAGAGCTACGTGTGGGTGCTATAGGTGGGTTGGGTGGAGGTGGGTGAGTGTGGGTGGAGGTGGGTGGAGGTGGGTGAGGGGGGAGAAAGTGGCTTTGAAAGGAATGAACCTTTCTAGGACAGCAGCCTCATACAAGATGGTCCATGGTGGGGGTGGGTGGACATGGGTGAAGCATATTGTCCTTTTTCACCCCAGGGCTGTTTGCATGGCTGTAGGTTAGGGTCAGCTATTTAAAATGTTAATTTGTTTATTGAATGATCTTTTTTCTCTCCTCTCAAGTTCAGTCTTCTATATGGCTTATCGCTGCCATATTGTATTGTTTGTTTTTGCTATGGATTTGCAAGGTTTCTTTGCCAGTGTCAGTCATCAGTCATGAATTTGACTGCTGTCAAATGCATATTCAGTACTTCGTACTTTGTGTGACAGGTGTTATTACTGCACCGGTATTTCTCGCGCTCTGGCTTTGCTTCCACCCGACCAACAAACCACACCACTTATATTAGGAACATACCTTCACAAAAAGGGCCTCCCTAGTCATGTTCAATCAGGACATTTATCATCTGTACAGGGTTTTGTGACACAATTTCCACAACAATGTGGGCAGCAACATCTGCATGAATTTACATTTATGTTTATCATGCCTCACTGACGTCAACATATACCATGTATAGGACGTGAAGGGTCAATGGTCTCATCACAAACATCCCTCGACTAGAGGAAAGGTAGGCCTATATGTCTTTTTATCCTCTTCCACTGCCTCTACTGTGTTGTCACATTAAGAGTTTAGGAACTAAGACTATGTTATAAGAAGACTAGGGCTATTTACAGTCATTTAATATGTAAAATGTTTGTTGTATTAAAATTACATTTTGTTATAATATAAAATAAAGAATTATAGTTAAATTAAATGACCAATGCTTAAATTATCATTTTTCTTTTGTAGTGCTTCTTGTCATCTCATCCTAATCATTATCATCATCGTCGTCTTCGTCTCATCTGGGTTTTGGAAATGTTGCTTCATCGTCATCTTTTGTCTCCAAATGTAACTCCAATCTCCACTGATGTCATATGGTGTGTGGACCACGTGGAGGGCCCCGTCATCTGGGCATGTTTCGCTGCAGTCTTTTGCTTATGTGGCTTTCCCGCCTGCGTCGCTGTCATTTGGGAGCAATTTAAGAGACACAGAAATGGCGCCCCCTTCACCCCCAATGACGTCTTCATGCTGAACATCACTGTCATGAACCTGGTCTTCTTTGCGTTTCAGCCGCCCGCCATCGTGAATTTGTTGATGAGGTTCAACTTGACGTTTCAAAAAGTCATTACGTATTTGTACGGGGTGGTCCTCACCGCACAGCCTCTGTTCATGGCCTGCATCTGCCTGGACTGCTACGTAGCCGTGGTCCAGCCGCTCGTCTACAGGGCCAGGAAGAGTCTGATTCCCCGGATCGTGGCGGCGTCCATCGTCTGGCTCGTCACGCTGACTTACGGGACTGTATTTGTTATTTATATCATGTATTTGTCCAACAGTCCTGTGTTTTCGTGGCCGTACATCGTCGCTCTCCCCACCATTGCTTTCTGTGACTTCTCCATCCTCTGCGCTCTGAGGAGACCTGACCCCGCCGGGGGAAGAGACATGAATCCCCAGAAGAAGAGGGCTCATCAGATCATCGTTAACAGCCTGGTCATGTCAGTCATCGTCTACCTTCCTCCCATGACGTTTCCTTTGCTGAAACTAGTAATCCCACTGTCTGTGCCTGTGTTCACGTGTCAAGTGTTTTATACAATGTCCATCTTTCCATCTTTAGGCTGTGCACTCTTGCCTATTGTCCACCTGGGAAATCTAGGCAAAATTACGGTAATCATTTAAGTTCAGATGAGGTTATTGCTGTTTAAATGCTGGAAGTCTTTTTAATACTCCTTTTCTTATTAATATGGATTCTTCAATATACTCTTCAAAAGGTGGGTTCTCGTTCATTCATAGCACCTTATGTCTAAAACAGCTACTTTTCAGGATTTAAATAAAAATATAGCACTATACAAGCTCAAAACAGAATGCACTTTGAGCTTGTGCATACCTTGTAGATCTGCTATTTTTGCTACTTTTGTATAACACTGTAGTATGGAAAGTAGGGCATTAATTTACCCCCAAAAAGTTAAAATATGGAGTTATGAGGTTTCTGCCTAACAGCAACGATATGCTAGATATAGTTTTCTCGTTTTCTAAGCAACATGTAGTCAGAAAAAGTGGGTAGGCCTACTAAAGCAAATATTTTCGGTTACTATTTCTCGCTTCAAATGTTTTCAAAAACATTCTTGAGCAATGTTTAGCTGTAAATGACGTATACACCATGGTTGCGTGCATGCAGCATAAAATGAAGCAGCGCAGAGGATGCACACGCAGATCAGACACACCAAAGATCCAACATACGGGAACAACGGTCCGACATGCAGTGGAACATGTGCTGCGCTTGTTATTACGTGGCAGAGCCGCGGAGAAATTTGTTATTATGAGGCACTTTTTGGCTCATTTTGTTGCCCCCCCCCCCCCCTCGGCGTGTTGCCCTACACGCAGTGTGTATTGCACGTATACGTAGCAACGGCACTGTATAGAACTAGATTATCTTCATTATCTAGATTATCTTG
Source organism: Protomyctophum bolini (assembly GCF_963924005.1). NCBI lineage: Eukaryota > Metazoa > Chordata > Actinopteri > Myctophiformes > Myctophidae > Protomyctophum > Protomyctophum bolini. The sequence continues at coordinate 21,166,880 of NC_137872.1, read as the reverse complement.
GTGTTCTCAACATCTCAACATTGAATAAATTTGAATGGGATTTAACTTGTAATCAAAACTCCAGTAAACTTCAGTTGGGTCATAATTGTAAACACTGTACTCTGAGTATTGCAGCGGAAGATAATGATGAGCTGAATGGTTCTCATCTCCAACCTGACACAAACCTTCTGCTGAAGCCAGGAACCTGATTGAACTACTACATTACTTAACAGACCAATACTTGTTGACTTCCTGGATACAACCATTATTCTGTCAGAGCAGAGGCCAATGTCTTCACCACTTAATCTGACTGAAAACATAATCCCTCGCCTTCGGTGGTTCCGGTCTTCTGGCGGAGATAGGATAATAAACCGGCTCTTTTGAGATCTTAAACTTAGATTTAACAGGGGAAAAAAAGTACAGCCAAGTACAGCACACTGCGCACAAAGGGCCACAGATTTGCATAATCAGTTCAAACTGTGTTGTGTTGGTTGGTCTCTTCCAGCTGCACATATTTAAATGAGCTGATATGGTCTGGTATTGAATGTCATGATATTGTTGTTTATCGTTTGTTTTGCTATGGATTTGCAAGGTTTCTTTGCTTGCACATCAGTCATGAATTTGACTGCTGTCTATAGGCCTATACATACAATGAGTATAGACAGGTGTTATTACTGCACCGGCATGTCTCGCGCTATATTTTATTTATAGAGCACATTTTCAAAGACCAGGAGGCCAACCAAAGTGCTGTACAGGAAACATGACACAAGTAGTAAAACAAAATCAAAGCAACACAAAAAGTACACAGGTTAATTAGGTCAAACATTGAAAGCCAGGGAGAAGAAATGGGTTTTGAGTAAAGACTACTTAAAGGCCTCTAAGGAGGGAGCAGACTTAATATGAAGGGGCAGACAGTTCCAGAGTTTGGCCACTGAAAAGGCACGGTCACCTCTGGACCTGTAATTGGAATTGGGCACAGTCAGGAGCCGCTGGTCAGCTGACCTCAGGGCCCTGGATGGGGTGTAAGGGACCATGAGTGCCGATAAATACAGGGGGGCCAAACCGTTTAGGGATTTAAAAACAAATAATAGAATCTTAAAATCAATTCTAAATTTAACGGGAAGCCAGTGGAGGGAGGCAAGAACGGGAGTGATATGATCACGCCTCCTCGTACCAGTGAGTAGGCGCGCGGCGGCATTTTGGACAAGCTGCAGACGTCTGAGGGTGGACTGGTCCATGCCTACATATAGCGCATTGCAATAATCGAGCCGCGATGAGATAAAGGCGTGGATAACTCTCTGAAGGTCAGGTTGGGAAAGGTAGCCCTTGATCCTGGCCACTAGCCTAAGTTGATAGAAACTTGCTTTGACCACGGAGATAATCTGTTTATCAAATTTAAGGTTGTTGTCAAATAACACACCCAGATTTTTCACTGATGAGTGGATATTAGCACTGAGGGGTCCCAAGGTGGCAAGGGACGGGGCTGACTGTTGGCCAAAAATGATAACCTCCGTCTTACTTTCGTTGAGGGTGAGAAAGTTATTTAGCATCCAACTTTTGATGTCGGAGATGCAATCGAGGAGTGGCTGGAAGGGGTCTGTGAGCAGACTATTGGTGTTTAGAGGTAGATAGAGCTGCACATCATCCGCATAGAAATGAAAAGAGACATTATGCTTCTTGATTATGCTTCCTAGGGGCAGCATATATAATAAAAATGAAATGGGGCCTAAGATAGAGCCCTAATACAGGAACATACCTTCACAAAAAGGGCCTCCCTATTCGTGTTCAATCAGAATAAACTCCTTCCTACACCATTTGTCTAACCTGCAACGAATGCTGGAAATGGTGGTAATGAGTGGCATCGCTTCATCTAGCTGTGCCAAGAGGATGTGAACCCTCAAGTGACATCACAGTCCATGACAGGGAGGCAGGTACGATGGTTGCCATGGAGATTGTTGTGAAGCACATAATTATGAAAGAGTGACAAAAAATAAAATAATAATAACATTTAGGACTGAGGCTGATTCTAAAAACACCTTCAATCAGCTTTCAGCACCTTTTTGAGTGGTGCAACCACTCCAAGGAACAACAATGTCCGTGTTCATGTGACTATGTGACTATGTCCGTGTTAACCTATGTGACTATGAGTACCAGTAGGGGCGCTGTTGTGCCAGAAACAGAGAGAGAGATAGTGCTGCACTGTTGCCTGCTAATGAGAGAGAGAGAGAGAGAGAGAGAGAGAATGAGAGGGGGGGGGGTAGGTAGCCTACATTTCGGTGTACTCTGCAGGCCAAATGGTGCGTTCACACAGGCAGATGATACTGGAACAGAGACTGCATTTTTTTGCAACCCATTTTTTCACCCAGTGTCAATTATCTAATGTAATCCTGGGCGCTACATTTCCTCTGCCAACCTGGGCGGAACAGAGACCGTCATAACCCTTTCCAAGAAGGAAAGGATGTCCTGTTACAAGTGTGTGTGTGTGTGTGTGTGTGTGTGTGTGTGTGTGTGTGTGTGTGTGTGTGTGTGTGCGCGCGTGCGTGTGTGTGTGCGTGCGTGTGTGCGTGCATGCGTCCAAACAGAAAATTCCTATCTGATTGTATTAAACAATGTTAAACTCAACATGAGTGCGGAAAGCTTGAATTATTCTTTATATATCAGCAATGTTTTTGTTTCATAAACCATGCACCATAGACATGTTATGAGCTACTTTCTCCCATAAAATTACATGCAGGTGATTATTTTTCTTTTAAGTGTCAGGGTTTGGCTCAGTTTTCAATAACGCAACGTCCTGCTGCCTCCTGCATTATGTGCAATTTACAAACAGGTGGTATGCACAACGCAAGTATGCAGGGCCGTTGAGTGATTTACAACGAGCGCTTCCAAACTCCAACATTCCATGCTGCTAATTTTTTTTCCACTCAGTCTATCTATAGATGAGGTGGTTCTCACGTCTGTCCAGTGTCCACGTTCTATTGTTGGGAAGGCTTTCGCAGGAAATAGCAGATGGACAAGCGAAAGCATTCCCCCACAATAAGTGTTAATGAGCAGTGGGAGGGGAGAAACCGCAGGCTGCCTGATTGTCCAGACAGACAGTCCAGGACAGCAGAGCTGGTAGAGTTGTCTCGTGACTCTCAGACACGCCAAGCTGCACCTCAACATGGAACCCAACCTCTTCAGCATTTATCCTCTCCAGTAGACACACACCAACAGATCAAGGTAAATAATTATGACATATTCAGTTAATGTGGTGGGAAGTAACCAGGTACATTTACTCAAGTACTGTACTTGAGTACACATTTTAGGCACTTTTAGTACTTTTCAACAAGGCAAAGAAAATATAGTTTTACTCCGCTTTAATTAATTGAAAACTTTAGTTATAGTTACTTTGTAGATTTTGGCAATCAATCAATGTTTTAATATTGCCAAAGCTTGTAGATCGGCTATTGTCACTATATTGTCACTTAACATTTGTTTTAAAATTTCTTCGATTTTTCTTTTATTTCTTCATGAAATTACTGAAAAACATAATTGAATTTGTTTTGAATTCTTGAAAAAGTTTTCATTTTTGCGAATGTTTTCTGAAAATGGTTAATAATTAAAAACAACGAAGTGACCCATAACAGTGATCATAACAGTGATTTAATCGAATATTACTAAAATACAATGGGGCAGTTGCAGCCCTAATGTCCTTTTTCTCCGTGCTTTGAACCCCAGAGACCATCATGTCGCTGGAAGATCACGGCAACCACTCGGACAACGACACGGACTGGTACCACCACGACTGCACCTTCCACCTGAACAAGGACGCGCGGCGCATCACACTCTTCCTCCTCTACCTGGTGGTGTTCGTGGTGGGCCTGCTGGAGAACGCCCTGGTGGTCTGGGTCAACTGGCGCCGGCGCCACACTGCCAGCGGCGTCCTCTTCTGCGTCATCAACGTGAGCCTGTCGGACCTCATGATGATCCTGGTCCTGCCCTTCTTCATGATGGAGGTGACTGTGGGCGACGTGTGGCTCTGGGGACACTTCCTCTGCAAGGTTATTGCTTTTTATTTTTTAAGCATTTTTCAATCATTTTATAGATCGTTTCGAAATTGAAATGTATACATTTAAGAACGTCTGCTAAATGCCTACGGCCAGGTGTGATCGAAATTGTCTTTTTCTTTTCCTCTGCAAAAGGTCACCAACCTCATCTACATGCTGAACTTCTACAGCAGCTCCTTCTTCCTGGCCCTGATGACGCTGGAGCGCTACCTGTCTCTGTCCCGGCCCTCCGCTGTCTGCTTCCCGGCGGCCGACCGCCGGCGCCGCTGGCTGCTGTGCGGCGGCCTGTGGCTCACGTCCTTCCTGCTGGCGCTGCTGGAGAACGTGCACGTGGACCTGGTGGAGTGGGACGAGCCGGGCTGCTACCTGATCCCTGAGCACGGCCTGACCTCAGCCTGGTTCGAGCTATTCTTCTTCCTCAACCTGGCGTGCCAGTTCCTGGGCCCCGCCGCCGTCATCGTCACCTTCAACGTCCTCATTGCCCGCGCCATTCGCTCGGCGCCGCAGGGTGCGCGGCCACCGCAGCGAGAGACGCGGCTGGTGCACGTCTACTCGCTGGTGTTCGTGGCGTGCTGGCTGCCGTACCACCTGGTGGTGACGCTGCTGATGACGTCCTACATCAACCCGAGGTTGGACCACTACAGCTGCCTGACCATGGACGCGCTCTTCTTCCTGTACGGCCTGACGCAGAACCTGTCGCTCTTCCACTGCGTGGCCAACCCTGTCCTCTACAACTTCCTGAGCAAGGACTTCCGCAGCGACCTGGTCAGCGTCGTGGCGAGCTACATACCCAGGGAGGCTCAGGCGGGGACGGCGGCGGGGTCGCCACCTGACGCGGCGGGGAAAGGGGGCGGGAAGCCTGCAAGCGACGTGAGCACCAGCCATTCAGATGTTGGATCTTAACCCATTCGGGAGTCCCTCAGAGCTCTATGCTAGTGTCTTTTCGGTTTTCCGTAATTGTGCAGGGGAAAGCTTTCGCTTAAAATAGCAGATCCACAAGCTCACAACATGTGTTGCAAGCTTGTCGATCGGCTATTTTCAGTGACACGGATGCTGGGGTCTACGTGGATGCTGGGGTCTACGTGGATGCTGGGGTCTACGTGGATGCTGGGGTCTACGTGGATGCTGGGGTCTACGTGGATGCTGGGGTCTACGTGGATGCTGGGGTCTACGTGGATGCTGGGGTCTACGTGGATGCTGGGGTCTACGTGGATGCTGGGGTCTACGTGGATGCTGGGGTCTACGTGGATGCTGGGGTCTACGTGGATGCTGGGGTCTACGTGGATGCTGGGGTCTACGTGGATGCTGGGGTCTACGTGGATGCTGGGGTCTACGTGGATGCTGGGGTCTACGTGGATGCTGGGGTCTACGTGGATGCTGGGGTCTACGTGGATGCTGGGGTCTACGTGGATGCTGGGGTCTACGTGGATGCTGGGGTCTACGTGGATGCTGGGGTCTACGTGGATGCTGGGGTCTACGTGGATGCTGGGGTCTACGTGGATGCTGGGGTCTACGTGGATGCTGGGGTCTACGTGGATGCTGGGGTCTACGTGGATGCTGGGGTCTACGTGGATGCTGGGGTCTACGTGGATGCTGGGGTCTACGTGGATGCTGGGGTCTACGTGGATGCTGGGGTCTACGTGGATGCTGGGGTCTACGTGGATGCTGGGGTCTACGTGGATGCTGGGGTCTACGTGGATGCTGGGGTCTACGTGGATGCTGGGGTCTACGTGGATGCTGGGGTCTACGTGGATGCTGGGGTCTACGTGGATGCTGGGGTCTACGTGGATGCTGGGGTCTACGTGGATGCTGGGGTCTACGTGGATGCTGGGGTCTACGTGGATGCTGGGGTCTACGTGGATGCTGGGGTCTACGTGGATGCTGGGGTCTACGTGGATGCTGGGGTCTACGTGGATGCTGGGGTCTACGTGGATGCTGGGGTCTACGTGGATGCTGGGGTCTACGTGGATGCTGGGGTCTACGTGGATGCTGGGGTCTACGTGGATGCTGGGGTCTACGTGGATGCTGGGGTCTACGTGGATGCTGGGGTCTACGTGGATGCTGGGGTCTACGTGGATGCTGGGGTCTACGTGGATGCTGGGGTCTACGTGGATGCTGGGGTCTACGTGGATGCTGGGGTCTACGTGGATGCTGGGGTCTACGTGGATGCTGGGGTCTACGTGGATGCTGGGGTCTACGTGGATGCTGGGGTCTACGTGGATGCTGGGGTCTACGTGGATGCTGGGGTCTACGTGGATGCTGGGGTCTACGTGGATGCTGGGGTCTACGTGGATGCTGGGGTCTACGTGGATGCTGGGGTCTACGTGGATGCTGGGGTCTACGTGGATGCTGGGGTCTACGTGGATGCTGGGGTCTACGTGGATGCTGGGGTCTACGTGGATGCTGGGGTCTACGTGGATGCTGGGGTCTACGTGGATGCTGGGGTCTACGTGGCTAAAGGGATATTTCACTTGCATAAATGTGGGTCATTTTTACCGTGTACTCAGGCTTTTGTTAACAACCGGGACAGTTTTTAAGTTGCTCGATTCAGCATTTAGATATTTGATATTCATTTTATCAGACACGTCCCCAATCATCTTTTTTAAAGTGAAATATTCCTTTAAGCAGTTATCCTTCCAGGATTACACTATGACAAACAAAAAAGTGAAATATATCTTTAAGAAAGCTGGTGATTTATTGTTAGAATATAGCCTTCTATCATATCTACGCAGGAGATACAGTTCCAAAATCTTTCTCTTTAAGATGATAAGAAGACCCGTGGGAAAATGAAGTTTAATTCTACATGTGGTAATCTGAAATGCAGTTTGCAGAGGCATACAGTATACATTCTACGGTCTTCTTTCACAGACTCATGCTGTTGTTTGTTATGTAAGAACGATGGGCACCTTCCACTCCATCACTATACACTTCCTGCTTTTCTTTTTACCTAAAGGACCACTTCACCCATTTTATACTACTTTTATAACCAGAACGACACCTGAAGACACATGCCATAAAAAACACCAAAAAAAGCTGATCTACAAGGTCAAAACATGTCGTGTCGTGACTCTTGTGAGCTTGTAATTTTCCTATTTCTATTTTTTTTTTTTTTTTTTTTTTGCAATTTAAATAATTAAACATTATTAAAATGTGTAAGTTCTGGGTTCTCAGAAGTTCAGAGCTAAGGCTTAGAAGAACAAGGTCCAAATTAGGTTCTGATAATCTTATCTGAAACCGAGCCTGTATAGCGCTGTGTGGAAACAAAATGTTTGCTTAGTTCTAGTAGTAGGAAAAGAGGCTACAACAATTTGCCGTAGTTGCATTTCACTATCTGGCTTCTTGTTGCTTTGTGAGGAAGTCCAGGCGGATCCTGTGACTTCCATTTCATCGTGCCAGGCTTCACTTCCAACAATGTGGACTGGCTGATAAGAAGAGGACAAGAGTTCAGGATTCTGTCCACACCTGGGCTTAGAGAGGTCAAAGGTCACAAAGCTCTGGAAGTGAGATGTGCAAAATAAAGGCCTTTTCAGATGGGGAGCGACTGACTGACGTGCCTAGTGACTCATTTTCAATGAGAGGCATGCGTTTATTTTGGACGCGCAGAGAAGTTGAGGGGTGATTACGCAAGCGCATTTTCAAGGGGGAAATTGTTGCGTGCATGCTTGTTTTGTGCACACGCCCACGGGCGACTATAGACCTGGATTGTGGTGAGCTTTTTATCATGCTACGCATCCCACGCCCCTCATGAGCAGACCTGTTGCGACAACGCCTGGAAGGGCATCCGGAATACTGCTAATTCATCACTGAGCTTCTGAGGAATTGAATGTTGTTTAAAAAATTACGAGAGGTTCGGGATCATGGGACACTAATACCAGGAATGTCATCATTTTAACCACATGGAACCAAAATGGATCCTAACGGGTCCATTTGGTTCCATTTGTGTACACTCTCAGGCAGCGTTAAACACCCCCCCGTAAGGGGCCAATTGGAACCCCCTCAAGGAACCATGAGGACTCCTGGACCACAAGAGTGTTTCTAGTGAGCCAACATGCACAATATCACCCCCCTGTTTGACCAGAATTAATCCGTCAATATTTCAAAGGAAAAGAGGGCACTGTTTTTCCTTAATCTTTTGACGATGGGTTCTCAGATTGGACCAGAATAAACAGAGCCTTAATTAGCATCATTATTGGTAACACCTGCTGTGAAGGAAGTGAGGCCTATACTGTACATTCTTTCCAATATGGCTGCTGTGCTGTTCAGCTGGGACCCTGGGGCAGACACGTACGCACTGCTTTTTATTCTAGAACTACAAACAAGATTAGATTTGTTGGGAAGGCTAACATTTATTATACTTTGTTTTATTATAACTTGTTTAAAAATGAAATGGTTAAATAAATACATAAAAAGGCATTATGTATAACAAATAATTACATCATAATTCCAAATTGTAATTAGATACATACATACAGATGTAGGCCTACTGTTACTATTGCTGCTGTGCTGTGTCTCTGCTATAACAAATCTATACACGTGTTATACACATGGCTATTCTAATGTGCTCTTTTTCCTCTCTGCCCTTATTATGTTATGCTGATGTAGATACTGCTGAATCATATTTGTTTATGTTTTATTTTGATATTACTATTGTCATTATTTTTGTAGAACACTAGGCCTACGTTGTGAACCACACACACAATTGCATTTCGCTATACTTGTATACTAGTGACAAATAAACAGTCTTGATTCGTCTTGATTGTTCTGTACCAACAGTACCATATAGTACCACCCTGCCCTCAATTTCATGAAATTACTATCTCTACAAATGGGTGCCACATTCAATATTTAATATTTATTCTACTAGTTCCTGACATCAATTTAATTAGGATGGTCTAGAGTGGCTTGTCCATTACACGCCATTGACACACCTAAAAGTAAACAAGAAATTATGACATAGTCATTTTTTAAAGGAATGGTTTTTGGTCATACAAGGTTTCCACCTGACAGCAATATATGGTTCTGTATCAGTATCAGTCAGTTTGAGCAGATTCCATTCCCAATCGGCTACTATGACTGCATGCCTATATGAATTCCACCGGCCTGGTATACAACCTGGCCTGGCGGGGATATGCGGCCTGGCCGCTCAGCGCACACAGCAAATTAGTTGTCTCTGTTGCGCACCGAAAAGGGGTTGAAAATGTCAAACTGTCGTGATTCTGTCATGATTGTAACAGCTCACTTCCCAGTTAGATCAATGTTTAAACAAGGATAAGATGATGAAGTTGTAGGCATACAGTATACAGGCTGCTGCTATATTATTATCACAACATGCAGTTATACCATGGCATGGTGTTATGAACAAGGATAGGATGATAAACATATTTTTGGACCACAGTTCTTATATGAGACGAGTCATGGCTCAAAACAAAGTCAGACAGTGTTTTAATTAAGCTACTCCAACCTCTAAATGTACTTTCTTTTTTTAACAGTGGGAATATAGCCCATTCTCCAAACCATCATATATCGCATGATTCTAATCGCTCCTCACACACAGACACAGGCTGTCGGTAGTGTTGACAGGCTTGGCAGGTATAAAGAAGTCGTTACGCCACTTTTTAGCTGCGCTCCACTGTTGCTCAAATTAGTGCCCCTAAAGAATTCTGAGGCAACATGGCTGGAGACGAGCCAATCAGAACTACTCGATCAACCTCCAAAAACCAGGCAAGCAACTGTGGGGAAAGAATGATCAAATTTTTGCTGGAAATAAGCGGACTTGGCAACCCTGGAATCGAGTCTGGCTTATGCCAGGCTAGGAATCGACTAGGTCGTGACTCGTGGTCGCGTACATTTCTTGGTCATTCTTTAACCAGCCGCTTTCCAAGCAGCTGGTAAAAAGTAAGTAAGCCTTGCCGGGCCATGAGGCCCCAATGCCCCATAGGGCCTATCTCCTGTTTCTGTATAGCGTGAGGCAGCTTGATGTACAAGTACAATCCATGGCTGGACATGATAGTCCAGCTATCGCAGGGATTTACCCCCAACCCAACCCTTGATGCTGAGTGCCAAGCAGGGAGGTATTGGGTCCCATTTTTTATCAGTCTTTGGTATGACCCTGCCGGAGATCGAACCTCGACCTCCCATTCTCAGGGTGGACACTCTAACCACAAGGCCACTGAGCTGGTAACACACGCCTACTTTTGTATATTTCATTCCTGACGAAGACCCGACCGAAGGGGTCAAAACGTTGTTACATAAAAGCTTAATTGGAGGCGGCGCTCAAGACCGGTGTGCAAACGTCTTCTCTTTTCACATTTTATAACTTGAAATGGGACATTCTGCATGAGTACTTTTACTTTTGGTACTTTACGTAGCTTTCCTCAAGTTGTATTGATACTTTCACTTACTATAAGTAAAACAATTGAGTAGGCTACTTTTTCCACCACTGAGCATATTATTTAGCTGATCAGTCAAGCATGACGTGAAGGCAAAATAAAGGGCCCCAGTGTAGTAGGGTAGGTGACCTATTGAAATCAGTGACTTCATTCCGTTTTCATACCAAGAACAATCTGATCTAGTGCCCTTAAAATTGTTCCCCCACACGACGAACCATCTGGATGGGATTTCTACTCTACTCCTTGGTGGTGGCTGAAGTTGAGAGCAGTGACGATAGGTGGACGATGAGATAACAGGCCCCAGTTGGCACGGATACGCACAAGTAGGCTATAATGTAGCTCTGATCCATAGCTCTAAAATGCAACGCACTAGAGCTATGGATCAGAGCTAGCTATAATGTGGCTAATTGGCTATATTAAAATATATATTATGGCTATTTTTGAAGAAGAAAATAAATCTTTAGTGTTTAACCCATTCAGGCCTGACGTCGAAATAAAAAAAACTTTCTGAAAGATATACCTATTCAAAGATTTGTGCCGTATTTTTACGATTTTTCAAAAATAGCAGACCTACAAGTTCTACAAGCTATGAGCTTATATACAAGTTAGAAAAAAAAGAAATCTTGATGAAAAACAAAAACAGGTATGTTTAAAGAACATTGGTAGTAAAAGTATATCCATAAAAAAGAGGGATGTCATTAAGGGAGGTGGTCAAATGGAGTTGTTTTGGAGTTGTTTTGTAAAAACTGTAAAAACTGTTAAATGCCCGGATGCAAACTGTAACCCAGATGAAACCATAGAGAACCTGCTAGTGGACTGTCAGAGGTCTAGAGATGTATGGGAGAAAATACCACAGATCGGTTTTTAACATTAACATTAATGTTATACTTATAATGCAGTATTGTATGGAGTCTTTGATGAAAAACATGTCTATGGAACAAGACTTTTATTGGGCTGTGGTTTGCACTGTGGTCAATAAGATCTGGAACACCAGGAGTGATCAGGAGGGCCATCTCTGGAGAGGTGGTCTTCATACAAATAGTAACTGAACTGAAAAGACAGAGAACCCTGGACTCAAGACAGAAAAACTGATACCAACACTCTGTGTGTGTATTGCAATTCCTTACTACTGTACTGCCAAACTCAATGTAATATGAGTGCCATGAACAATAATATTGTAGGATATATTCCTCAGGTACCCACACTTTCTCTCCATAATAAGGACACACGCTCTTACACCAAATGGTAGGGCTGTAACGATTACAAATATAATTTATGATTAATTGTCACACATAATTGGGTGCTTGGACATGTATGAACTCACGCATCACTATGTCCTACACCAGGGGTGCCCATAAGGTAGATTGTGATCTACCAGTAGATCACAAAGGCTGTGCAGGTGGATCACATGGGATGCCCCTAAATGTATATAATCTATCACTTGAATTAAGGTGACTTGATTGATTGACATAAAAATGGCCTGTCAGCTCAAATGTTGCACACAAACGTCGGTAGCAAAGTTATACCAAAAAAACAACCAATTACATTTTCACTTTACATGTAACATCAGCGCCACTATTCCAAAGGTACTTTTTTCAACATTATTTTCAGCAATGAGATAACATTCTTTTTGGTGGGTAGATCTCTTTTAGCTGGGCATTTTGAAAGTAGCTCTCAAGTCAAAAAAGTGTGGGCACCCCTGTCCTACACATACAAGACAAAGGAAGTGTCCCTCTCTCACAGAGAGAGAGAGAGAGAGAGAGAGAGAAGGATGAGGCTACATGCTTGGCAGGACTTAAGAAAAGGCCTACATTGACAGAGGTGTTGACAGTGACACAAGCCAGCGTCATATGAACCAACCAGAGAGAGAGCAAGAAAAGAAAGAAATAATTATGGCCATGGCGGGCCATGAGGAATTGACCAGTACATAGAGATAAGTTTTGCAGTCAAGCCAGTCATTAAACAATAGCCGTCACAACACACAATCTTCAACACACCCACAACACAGCAGCCGCACACTTAGTAACACTAACTAACTATCTACTAACTGTAGTGTAGATGAACATCAGTCTTCATTTTGAAATGAAGCCCAAAACCTCTAGCTTGAACTTAAAAGGCTAATTGAAGTGGCCAAGATCCACATGATAATACTATTCTCTGTTACAACAACTCAGTTTGTTCAGTGGCAAACACAACACAACACAGACTGCAGCATCCACCCAATCCCAGAGCAGACACAACACAGACTGCAGCATCCACCCAATCCCAGAGCAGACACAACACAGACTGCAGCATCCACCCAATCCCAGAGCAGACACAACACAGACTGCAGCATCCACCCAATCCCAGAGCAGACACAACACAGACTGCAGCGTCCAATCCCAGAGCAGAAACACAACACAACACAGACTGCAGCATCCAATCCCAGAGACACAAACAGTCACTGACTGAACATGTTTCATTAATTGCCACCCAATCATTGCGTCCTAAAATCACAGCAACAGCTTGAAGTGTACACACAGCTTAATTTGCTTACAACACAAGCAGCAGCAGCAGCAGCAAAGATGGGGAAAAGGGTTCGTACCTTGAGCTGTCTTCTACTTCAGTTGTAGAAGAAGGGATGGCGGCCAGCAGGGTCAAAGTTTGGAACCCACCAGCAGTCCTCTTTTAGTTGGTCCTCAGATGAGCCCTCCAGCGGGGTCTCCAGTCCTCTCCATCCTCCATACATCCCGACTGTGGCGACTGTGGCTCAGGAGGTAGAGCAGGTCCTTGGGCCAAATTGCTCCAGATGTGCAGGTTGGTACCTTGCATGGCTTCCGCCGCAATCAGTGTATGAATGTGTGTGTATGTGTGTGTGTGTGTGTGTGTGTGTGTGTGTGTGTGAATGTAGTGCATATGTAAAGCGCCTTGGATAAAGGCGCTATATAAATGGCACCGTTTACCATTTAATCCCAGTGTCAATGGCACCGACCAGCCTCATTCTCCTCCTCCTGGAGGCCATCTTCTCTCACCCACCCTCGGTATCACTCCATACAGATGCATGTTGGTAACGTGTTCATCCTGGTTGATGTTTAGCACTGCACGTAGCATTCTGGTGTAGCACAGTGGGGCCAGGGACGGTAGAGCAGGCTTCAGGGTCCAGCATTCACAGCTATATAGGAGAGCGGACATCATGAATGGTAAATGGTGCATTTATATAGCGCCTTTATCCAAGGCGCCTTACATAGATTGTGCATTACATTCACCCATTTACACATACATTCATACACAGATGGCGGCGGAAACCATGCAAGGCACCAACCTGCACATCAGGAGCCATTAGGGGTTCATAAATCATAAATAATAATAACTTGAATTTATATAGCACCTTAAAAAACACACTTTACATCAACAAAAACATGCTATTTTTTTCATGAATATACTATAGTACAGTATTCTTTTTTTTACATTGTATGGTTTTATTACTGTAAATTGTTTGACATTGACTTGATAATAATAATTATAGTTGAATCTACTTGTTCAGTTATTGTTATTTTAGTATTTAAAAAGAAACATTGGCACATATAGCTTGTAGAAATGCCTATTCTCATACTTTAGTGTGACAGTCTTGTATGAAGAAGTATAGGGCATTAAGCCATTTTGGGGCGTTATACTTTAAAATAGCAGATCTACAAGCTCATAGCGCGCTATAAACTTGTAGGTCTGCTATTTTTGAAAAAAATAGTGAAAATTTGCCTCAAATCTTTGAATATATATTCTTTCAGAGTTTCAGTTCAAATCTTTGCTTCTGGGGGGTCCCTGGAACAACATATTTTCAATGGGGGTCGTGGCATATTACATATCATTTTTGGGGTACTTGACATGAAATATTGAGAACCACTGATAAAAATATATTTTTTAAATTTCAGGCCTAAATGGGGGATGATATTTCTGCTTAACAGCAAACAAACACAATAGTATTCACTTCACAGGCACAGCACACAAACAATGCTTTATATCCTGACTAGTTCTTTCATTTTACTTTTTGTAAATATAATTAGTGACATGACATTACACACAAACAAACAATTCACCTCTATTAACCATGAATGCTAAAGCAGCTAATTAACTGTAGGTAGTAGCTAGGTAAGCTAACGCACCTGGTCTCTTGGGGAATCGATGGACTCCCTTTTTTTCCAAGGACAATAATTAAACTTCTCCTCCTGCTGTCACCGTCATGTCTCTGGGCAGTTTCCACTCCCTGACAACACTGACAACTCTCCTCATCTTCCATGAGGTGGAAGTTGGTACGTTTAAACTTGTTTATTTCACTGTTTTACTAACAATAACAAACACGAAGGAGTTTGAGTCAAACAAACACTCGTCAGTTTAGAGAAGGTGTGTGTGTGTGTGTGTGTGTGTGTGTGTGTGGGGGGGGGGGCGGGGGGGGGGGGGGGGGGGAGGGGGCGGGATAAACCAAAGCCTGCGCGTGAAGCCTGCTTAGGGAGTGTCTGCCAATAAGTGAGCGTTCTTATTACGTTTTTAACTCAAATCTATGCTTCTGGGCCGGGGGTCCCTGGAACAACATATTTTCAGATGGGGGTCGGTGGCCAATTACATATAATTTTTGGGGTTCCTTGACATGAAAATGTTTGAGAACCACTGACATAGAAACATAGGGTTTTTCAGAAAACTGTCATGATTTAGAAGACATTTTGTAGAATCGTTCTCACGTCTAAATGGGTTAAACGCTGTTTCTTAATTTAGCTTTTTTTGTTTTTACCCCCACAAATCTTCTGGCAAAAACAAGCTTCATGGTGCCACCTGCTGGTCAGTTCTGGGGTGACAGGTACCAAACATTCAATCAAAATATGACAATCCTATTGATTATTGAAAGATATTTCACTAACAGAGTAGACACACACTACTACGCTGCACGCAATAAAAAACAAGCAAGCATGCTATTCATGATCATTCAAGTATAAAAATCACCTTTATTGTACATTGGTAATTCCCTTGATATCCTAGAGATACTGTAGATTGCATGTGACCCAGTCGCAACACAATCTAAAAGGCTATAATGTAAACCATGAACAAACCAGCCATTCTCAATGCTCCGTCTTCCCACAATAGATTAGCTACACAGTGTGTGATTCATCAACTGCATAAATAACAGAAAATTAAAATACAGCATGGTGAGATCCTTTGTCCAGGCCCCGATTTATGCTTTGTCGTGCGACATCCGACAAAGACAACTTCGCGAAGGTCCACTTCATACCAATGTGTTTGCTTTGTGTCTGAATGGTACCAAATGACTGTGAAACACACCATTCAGAGCTGTACCATGCGACCGTGTTTCCCCTCCAGGCTTCTCTGTGAGGGGTTTGGGAGGTGGGGAGAAGAAAACAGGATATGGACTAGATAGAAAATGATGTTCAGTTCTACATGCACAATCCAAACAGTGTCGAGTTAGTATATTCACTGCACACCCAAATGCTGCCATCGACCTCTTTACAACATGAGGAGGTCACATCGACCTCTTTACAACATGAGGAGGTCACATGGGGTCCAACGGCAGGCACCGTCGTCCAACTAGGAGCTCCCAGCTGGATTGGATCTTCTAGATTACAGTCAAAGCATAGAGTTTGACAAACTTTGACGAAAACACAAAGACAAACATTTACAGCATAGTCCTTCATCAGTTGGGGTTCACAGATCCATAGATTTCCCTTTAAACTATTAATGTAATTTGATGCCGTGTCTTTGTTTCTTTTTTTCTCAGCTGATAAAAATGGCAGACATGAACGGTCGCTTGGCACCTCATCGTGCTCCTGCCGTTCCCAGCATAGTGTAGATACATGGCACTCACATTGAAAATAATTCAAACCATACGATGTTCTCCGCGGAAAAAGGCGTGTTGCTGGATGCAACCCATCAGACAACCATTTGATAAACGCCACAGGACGTGATGAAATCAATGATAAAATCTGTCTGTAACCATTTTGCATCACATTATTATTATATTTATTATATATATATATTATTATATAGTTGAAGCCTCACTAAAGAATCTATCTCGTTCTGAATAAGAACGTTGTTGGTTCTTCACCGCATCATTTTCGCTTGGATCTACTCATGAAAGAGACAACAGCTAAAAGTCATATATTTTGGGGCGACTTAATCGCATGAAAATAATGCCCAAGCAGCATACAAAGACATTTACAATATGTGCTTATAATTTAAGGAGGAGAAAAGGGATGTAAATTTGATGTGAAACACATTGACAAGTAGTGTCCCTACAAAGCGGCGTTTCTTGCTGAGACCGGCACATTTTTGTTGGCATCATCGCATTATAGCCTATTTTAATTTTTAGGTCACGCAGTGACCTCAATATGATACCATCTGAATGTCTACAGTGACAAAACAAAAGGAGGCACGAAGTTTCATTTACAATAGCCGTGGCAATAAATATCACTGTCCCAGTGTCCCCAAACGGTGTCCATTCATTGAACTCAGAAGGCAACAAACAAACAAACAAACAAACAAAAATGGATCCTAGTGATTTATGGAGCTAGAAGAAGGCTGTGGGGGAAACAAATCAAATAGCAGAGATGTTTCAGCGTGCCGTTGAGTGGACTGGAGAACCCAGGCAGGTCCAGGTCCAGGTGTGTGGACTTAGGGTCAAGGCAGGTCCAGACAGAGATGTAGGTCTTCACCCAGGGTGGAGCTGTCCTCCTCACCAGTCAATGCTATCAAAAGTCAGGTCTGGTGACCACCAGACAGGGGGTCCAATTGCCCCATCGTAGGGGCTTGTATCTCCAAGTGAGTTAAATTAACGCTGGGGGGTCCCAGAGATCAAATAAAATGGCATCAAATATCCTCGAAATTAAAAAAGAAAAGGCTTGAATCACTGGCCACCGCCACTCCCTCCTCCTGGTCCCACTAGTGCCACAACATGGCTGGTTAGATGCTGTCGTAGTCCGAGTTCCGCCGGCCGGCCTCCACCACCCACTCAGCCATGAAGAAGGATAGCGAGCCCAGGAAGCCCACCAGCACCAGGATGAGCAGCTGCCAGTGGAGCAGCAAGTAGTTGCTGTAGCCGAACGCCAGCGCCGCCATGATGGACTGTGTGATAACATAAAACACCATTTACAATTTACATTACTTTACAGCCAAAGACGACTTCTACGCCCGTTTCCCCCAATGGCTCCCCCTGCCGAAGACGACTTTGACGACTTTTTGATGTTTCTATTAGTTCAGTTTGAGGTCGCTGATAGCCAACGTCTAGGAACGGTCTCTGTCGCCAGGAAAAGCTTGGCTCGGCTGTGGTCCATCAATGAAATGATTCCCCCTCGTCCACTGCCATACTGTATGTCGCAAGCACATGCACACAGTCGCTCGCGCATACACAGATATTGGTCACCGAAAGAAATAACCTCTTAAATATGTAGGCCTATATTCATTATTAACCCACACAACAAATCACGTTTAATTCTCCTTACTTATAGTGTTGTCATAATGCATTGACCCATATAACCTTTAGTTCATTCCCCTCTAGGCAGCTTGACAAGTGGGTACAAGTAGTTGCCTTGACAGACAGACTCATTTAGCCAATCACAGTGCGCTAGTAGTCTGCTCCAAATGCTTGAAAGATACCGCACAAAAAAACAAGGTCTGTTTAGTTTCTACTTTCTATGTGAGTGAGCTATGTCGGATATACAGTATGTCACAGTCTATAGGTCCTTTCAAACGGGCAGTGACTTAATGCGGCTATAGTTCATTTTCAATGAGACCTGCGTTTTTTTTTCCCTGTATGCACGGAGTGACTGAGAAGTCGAGGGGCAACCACGCAAGCGTATTTACGTGGGTGCGGTCCCGTGAAATTGTCGCGCATGTGCTCGTTTCGTGTCACACGCCCACGACTCACCAGACCTGGATTCTGTTTAGCTTTTTTTTATGCTTGCGTTGTCGCGCCCCTCTTGAGCAGACCTGTCGTTGATCCAGGAGACAACATGTGCGTTAATCACTGCCCGTTTGAAAAGACCTTATATCTGAAATAACTGCACTTCTAGCTGTTCTTGTTTCTGTGGAAACCTTTGAACTTGTTGCGTCGAGGGCAGCCATTGTATTGAGTACCAGACAGTGGCCTTGTGGTTAAGAGTGTCCGCCCTGAAACTGGGAGGTCGGGCGGGGTTCGATCCCCGACCGGGTCATACCAAAGTGTTTGGCACTCAGCATCAATGGGTTGGATTGAGGGGTCAAATGATTCCCAACCGCGGCACGGCTGTGGCTCACCGCTCCAAGAGATGGGTCAAATGCGGAGAACCAATTTCACTGTGGTAACGTGTGTGACAAATCTAATCGTACGACTTTAAACTTTGACTTTGACAGTACCGCAGCACGTATGTTACATCACCATATACACAAGGACCAATCAGAGGCTGCTTTTCACTGTTGTACGGCACAGCAGTTGAAACGCAGTCACTGATTGGCCCCGATCATTTTCTGATTTCTCCAGCTTCCGCATACTCTCTCTGCCTATGGGCCGAAGTCCAGACTCATACCTGGAAGGAAGCGTCAGTGAATCCACGTTATGTGTCTGGCCAAAGCCAGACTAGTGAAAGCGTACCTGAATGAACTTGAAGACGGCGAAGGCTGGAGCACTCTCCTCGCGCCACACGAAGCCGATGATGCTGAGCAGCTGTGTGTTGAAACAGCTGTCTCCCAGACCCAACAGGAAGCTGCACAGCAACGCCACCGGCACACTGATGCACGCACACGCACACACACACACACACACACACACACACAGGGTTGTTCAACGTTTTTTAGGCCAAGGACCTCTTAGCTGAGAGAGAGATGAAGCTTTCTTTCTTATAAATATTTCACTATAAAATGTTGACACAAAAACAAAAACAGGGGGTACAAACCGGCAAAATCTGTCTCAAATCGGTAACTCAGGGATTTCTATAGGCAACCGTTGTTAACTACAAGGTTTTGTCGTCAACACAAAAACTGCTCATGACGGAGCTTCCGCCAATTAAAATCCAACTGTGAACTGCTCCTGGTGGACCGCTCCATCAAATAAGCTTTATTATTGATATCAAACGGAATCGCTGTATTCTTTTTTTTGCTTGGCCTTTCCTTCTTCAGCGATCCTAGACCGGTTTCGCACATGCGCACTGTCGTTCACTTCTTGTATACAGGCTGACTAAAAAGCTGAATAACTCTAAATCTACAGAGCTCTCCATGGTTTTGACAAAATGCGCAATGTTCGGAGGTCTTTTCTGATCATCTGGTGATCCCGATTGGAACATTGGCATTTTCTAGAGCAAAGGATAGCCTCATTTTACGCAAAATATTTCGCATCTAAAATAGACCACAAATGGACCACAAAATGGCCACAAACGGACGTGCATCACACTAAAACCAAGTACATCCGGGTCAGCAGTCAAGCGTTGGCTCTTGCGTACACCAGGTGGCAGTGATACGGTTTTAAGAGTTGTCTTATTCATAAACATGGATTCCGTGATCATAAATATAAATCATGTGCTGCTGAATGAATAATATCATCTGATGTGAGTGACTGCTAATCAAGGCTGAGTCATGTCATGTTTATTTGTGTATGGAAAAAGAGAGATATCGCCTCCGTCGGGTGGAAACCTAATACTGTATGTCCAAAAATGTACACACACACACACACACACACACACACACACACACACACACACACACACACACACACAGTGTGGGGTCCTACATACCTGGGGGTGATGTAGGCCTGCAGAGAGGTGCCCTCCTCGGGGGCGATGGGCGCGTCGCTGGCGATGTTCAGGAAGATGAGGTAGAAGGCCACGAAGTGCACGATGAGCCCCAGCAGCACCACGGGGTTCCTGCCGAACCGGTTGCACTTGTTCAGCATCCCGAACACGCCCCCTCCTAGTGGCCAGGCGGGGACAAGCACCCAAGCCCAGTGTTAATTTCACCGACTAAACCGAAAAATGTTTCATGGACAAAAACAAAATAAAAAACTATACCTAAATATGTACAGACAATTATCAACAAATACAAAATAGACTAAAATGTAATAGGGAGGGTCTAGTGGAGAAGATGAATGGTATTTAGTCAATTAAACTAGACTAAAACTAAAACTTTTCAGGTGACTAAAATATGACCAAAACTAAATGGAATTGTATTAAAGACTGACTAAAACTACATAAAGATGTTGCAGTCAAATTCAACACTGCACTCAACCCCACAGAAAACAACAACTAACATCAAACAGAGAGCTTGTCTTGTGACATTCCCTCTCTAAATGACACTCGGAGCATTTCCTTGTGTCAGTCACAGCTCTGCCCTGCCGCTCTGCATGTGACACGTTGTAAACAATTGGTGGAACGTCACTATAGTACATTTGCTCAAGTGCTGTGCTTTTACTTTGCAGAAGAAGAAGAACCACTTCTTCCACCCCTGGTTAATGGTTATAAAGACTCATCCATGATGTTATGTAGTAGTGTAGTGTATTGATATCTGGCTTTATAGTTATGTATTGTGGTGATGTCTTGTTGTTTATTGTGTTTTTTTTTTTTACCGCAATGGAAATAAGCCGAAAGGCTTTCTTGTGTTTTCATCCTCTGTGGTGCTTTGACTTGTAGGCCAGGAAGTACTCCGTGCTCTTTTTATTATCACGAAATAAAATCAATCAATCAAAACACTCACCCAGGATCTCCCCTAAGCCAATGAAAATGCCAGAGACTCCGATCAGGCTCTTGGCGTCTTGGCCAAACTGCGTCATGGCTCCGATGCACGTCCCGTACACCCCGCTGAAGAATGTCAGCTCCAGACCTGCTCAGTGAGAGAGAGAGAGAGAGAGAGAGAGAGAGAGAGAGCAAAGGTTCCAAATCCACACAGCACAAAAATTAGGGCAAAGTCAGGCAAAATCCTAATCTGTGATTAGTGAAACGGTGAAAGGAGTCCCTCCACACTACTGCTGAGTCCAATTAACACAATATGCAGAATTATATGTCCTTGCTGTTCATACAGCCAACTGGTGACAGGTTGAGGCGTTAACCTAGCTGCTTCTGAACATGAATACTATCGCTAGTTTAATCTTATAAAATAACTAATAACCAAAAAGGTCAGATCTAAAAGCTCACAACACGTCAAGACACGCTGTGAGCTGGTAGGCCAATAAACAGGTGCATTTGGTTACATTTCGTTCACTCTCAGAGTTATAAATTAACACAGTACATTTGACAGTGTAGCACGAGCTGTGTTCATGTGGACCAACCTGTGTACGCTATAGAGATGCTGAGCAGAAGCATCTCCTTGGTGACCAACACTCTACAGGCTTGGACTGATGAGAGAGAGAGACTATTGATTAGAAAATGTCACAAAGGTTTCAATGAAGCATTCAAATATAGGCTGTAGATTATTTTTTCGTGTTTCACTATTTGTGTTAATAATTTAGTATTATCATCATCATCAATTAAATCAATTGACAAGTGACAGAAAGAGGTTTCAATGAAGCAGTCAGATATGGGTTGAACTCACCAAAAGCATTCGTAGCCTTGGTGCACAGGCTTACACTGGGTGTTCTGAAAAGATGAGGAGGAAGTGATTATTCTTTATGAACTCGGGAAGCACTGTGAGAAGCACAACAGGTCTTAGCAGAAGACTTGTTGTAAGATATTTATTTAGATAACACAGAAACTATAGAAACATTTTGAGCTACCACAACCATATGAGAGGTCCACGCTATTTCAACTAGGTTACTTGTGCTAATAATACAGATGACCCACCATTCGAGCACATCAACGGTTGATATATTTGAACATTGTGGGTCAATAAACCGTTGATAAATGTGCTTAGTAACAAGTGCTCTGGACATATGCAAAGGACTCCTCTGTTTTAAAAAAAAAATGCTTTCCTGTGAACCATATGAGGTTAAACATGCCTGTATTTTGACCTCTGCCCCTGGCTCTTTTCCAGGAACTATTTCATTTAGCAACGTCCAAACCTCTGCGTAGGAGTAATAAACAATGCTAACGCAAATTATGTCAGGAAACTGCCTCTATTTCACCTATACAGTCCAACAAAAACACTGAGAAACACTGAGAAATAGGTCATCAATATCGATTAATTTCACATTTTCAACAGCTAGTTTAAAGGTTGTTAACAGTTTTGGGGAGCTTCCATGCAATATTTTACTCTTCTACAATAGTTAGAAGAACTCCATGAAACATTGCAGTTTTCATCAAATACAGCGTAAGAGAGAAGCTACTTCAGTAGTGCTTTGTTATAAAGATATGTTCGTTGTTGCACTTGAACAGCTGAAGCACTCTGTACTAGTGCAACATTGTTGTGGAAAAAAACATTGTCACTTTGCAATGGTGCATGTCAAATAATAGCTTAAAGATGGGGGAGATCGCTGTGTCCGCCACACTGAGAGATTAACTTGTTTCTATTATTTTAAACCCAAAAATGTACAGACATTTAGAGAGACAGTAGGTGTCAAATGTCAAGACTGTACGTTCTTTATATCCCCAGACCAGAAACTCGACATGAAACTAAAACATTTGCATTGGAAAAAAATCACTTGCTTTGGCTCATTCATTTTCGACTACTTCTCTCAGTTTATACACAAAGGAGATTATGCAAGTGATCTCTATGCAAAGCCGGTAGCTATCTTCAATTGTCCTGTAGCCTACAATGCCAATCAGCAGTTGATGGGTTTCACCTGGGGTTGTTCAGTGTGAAAGGGCCATTCACACGGTCAGGGACCGCACAGACAGAATAGAGACAGCGCTCATATAGACAAGACAAGAGTGGCCAATACACAAAGTGTGTAGCATACAATGAGGATAGCCAGACTGAATAATGGGGGGGGATACTTATTCACCAGAAACCCCGGCAGTGTTTTCACATCACCTTAAGTTATGGTATCACTTCTGCTCACCTGGAACCTTGGAATTGCATTGGTAGCTTCCTTGTTTATGACTGTTAAAAGTGTCTGTTTTATATCTGGTTTTATTGTGTCCTAAATATAATTGCCGTCATGGACTCATGGAATAAAGCAAAAATAAAACCTCATGACTGAAACATTTCAAGTCAAACAGCATGAAAGTAGTCACCCCACACACTAGTGCTCCGTTTCCTAAACAATGACCACTATGTAGAATTATTATCCTAATCCTAATGTTCTTGCTGTTGGACCAAGCAGGACACGCATTGGAAACAAGTGTTTCATTACACTTGTAAGTGTTTATCAAATCAGTTCAAGAAATTACAGGCTTTAACCTTAGCTTTTATGAAATATCCGAGAAAATTTGGGTTTTATGGAAGATGCATTATATTGTTAGTTTGTCCAACTGAAAAATAACTGCAAATCTACAAGCTCACAAGTCAGCGCAACGTGTTGTGAGCTTGTAGATCGGCTATTTTTGGCTTGGGACAAATAATTGAAACTACACGTGGACTGATAAAATCACGATGTGTTGAGCTTGTAGATCGGCCATTTTTGTGAAAGTGGTTAAGTCTGTCTGTAGCTTTTTTCCATTTTCACAAAAGTAACAGTTTTGGACATCCACCCGACAGTGACGATATAGGTTTGTATTGTATTGTACCTCAACAGAGGTGATACTAGGTGCCCAAAGATAGGTCTGGTCAATAGAGTAGAGTTGGAGCGCTGTTACCGTGCAGAGTTCTCAAACCAATCTATGCTGTGGTTGAACTGTAGCTCTGACACTGCATTTCCACATGGGAAGTGAAGTGAGACAGCGAAAAGGTGCTGGTTGCAGATAAAAGTGCAATTTTAAATTAAAACTACAGCCCGTGCTCTTTGTGGGGCCAGTGGGAAGTCTGGAAACCCAGCATAAGAGGACATTTATAAATGGCTCTTTCCGAATACAAAGAACAAAAATAACTGTGCCGTTCTGTGATTGTTTCTGGATTTGGGCCCTGCTCTGGAGATGGTACTAACCCTGAGTTTTTGGGAACCAACAACTCCAAACTTTTTTAATGTCGTACCTACCCCTTCAGGCCTGGTTTCTGACTGGTTATAATCGAAACATAAACAAAAGAACATCCCTGACCTTCACCGGTTCTGGTAGTTTCAGGTTATTCAAGGTTCTGGGTTTACCATTCATCAGGGGTTCTCACATTTGTTCATGACTGGGGAGTGGGGACACCCACATACAGCATTTGTCCGTGAACCCCCATCTGAAAATATTTTGTGCCAGCCTGCCAGGTACCTCCATATAAGATTTGTGCTCTTAAACTGATTATTATTATAATTCATTCATTCATTCATTTATTATCTATTTTTACAAATGTCTCACATTGTTTCAAGATGCTTTTTGAAAATAGCAGATCTACAAGCTATTTTCAAATAGGGTAAAAGTTGTTAAAAGGGTTGTCATTCTAACTCATTTTACTGGGGACCCCCTCAAGGACCCCTGGGGGGGGGTCCACTCCACTGGCCTGAATTGTCCAAAGGAGCCATTAGACAAGACAGAGGTTCACTCACTGCACTGCCGAGGCACTCTCCGACAGCTCAACCTGGAGGTCTGGGTCTGACGTTTCCACGGACGTGGAGTCAGGGTCCGGCTTCCGGATGAGGAAGAATAGGAAGCAGCCGACCAGGCTGACGATCGTGAGCGAGATGAACACAGTCCGCCGTTCGCTGTCTGACGCGTGCACGCACACCACACACACACACACACACACACGAGTCAGAAACTTAAAAATGGAATTTCCTAAGGGTATGAATAGCAATGACAAAGTCCTCATGATCTACCATTGTGTCGTTTATTATTGTGCAATGACCATAATACAATTACAATCCATCCATCCAATGAGATATGCAAAAAGATACATTTCAATTGCCTGGCGTACAGTACACTGACAATAAAGTAATCTTCTCCATCCAACCATATAATATCTATGATTAACCAACAGCTAAATACCTGTTATGTGAGTTTGATGGCGCCATGCAAAGTATATATAGAGGTTTCCAAAGAATAAGCTGTAGAGAGACATGGACATATTCAACAGAAGAAGAGTACTGTATTACACAAAACGGCACAAAATGCAGCTAGAAGAGTCAATAACGGCAAGTAAACCATAGTCACCTGAACTGCAGTAAGGACCAAAATATACCACTGTTCCTGCCGATGGTCGTATCACTGGAGTTGACAGCCAGCACATATCCCTGAGCCGTCCACAACACTATGTGTAGATCACACAGATCAGAGGACATTTCAAAACACTTAAACAATAATATATTCAGACAGTGCATTGTGAGATGTATAAGCGCCTCTTATAAATGTTCCATCTGGGCGGCTCTCTGAGCTGGGTCCAAACAATATTTTTCCTAGAAATTACGAATATGGCTTTTGTTAATATTCTTGTTTAAGTTCTTTATTTTCCTGGTATACTGTGCAATGTGTGCATACATCATTTTTCCTTTCTTTTCTGTATGTGTATGTCCTACTATTATGCAGATTTTTGTGTTTGTTTTGAAACAGAAGGTGCCGGTGTACAGTAGTAATTTTAAGGTAATTTTATGCCTGCCACTTCTCAAGCCTGTGGACTAGGGTTTATTTTTTTAATTTACATTGCATAATGCAAATTGTTCTACCATTTCAATTGACATGTGAGACAAACGAACACAAACGTGATATTGCAACACTTTGATATTTACCTGCTGCTGCAACCCCTACGAGTACAGAGGCTGTATAAAAGGTCCATGTATATGGATGTATGAACATGGCGATGTAGCCACTGCAGGGGGGGTGGGGGGGGACAACATTCAGAAGCCATTAGGAGACTGGGCAAACTGGAACATCTAGTATATTAAACTGAAAGACAAGCAACGTTTGTGTGTGTGTGTGTGTGTGTGTGTGTGTGTGTGTGTGTGTGTGTGTGTGTGTTTTTACCTGTATAAAAGTCCACTAAAGAACATGGACAGTTGTGGTCCTATGACTGCGACCACTGATGGAGCGATCATATTGGATGCAGAGAAAACGCCATAGATGATAGACATGCTACAAGTATGGACAGGACAGGACGGTTAGGCTGGATGCTGATGGAAAGAGTCCATTTGTACAACATCCGTTTTGTTGTTAGAGATGACCAGAGCGCCTCAGGGGTCTATACTAGGGTCCCTCCTGTTTCCCTCTACACTACATATCTTTGGCAGAAATAGTCAATCTTGATCGTCTAATTGTGACCGAACATTCACCCCATAATGGGAATGCTATCTCATAATCTCACAAATGTTGCCTGACTACTAATAACTACTAGCCCATTTTAACTATTTTCTTATACTCCATGGCTAAAAAAACAACACTAGAAACAATTGATTGATTGATGTATTAACAGTTTGCAGAATGGGTGCATTTCACATGAAAGCACAACTCAAAGGTATTAGACAAGCTATTAAACACAAACACAATCATGTAGGATTCAAATTGCTTATCAATTTGTATAATTTTTGCTATAAAAAAAACCCATTTTGGGGTCCTGAAAATGACTCTATGCCTCAAAAAACCTATGAGTTTATTTCATGTGCTACCTTATTTCACTGGAATGCAGGGAGCTGAGAGTAAGCTTTGTTACCTAAACTGATTAGCTATGATTCATTTATCCTTCTAATGTCATTTGCCTCTACATTCGATTAAGCTTCCTTAGATGTGCGACCAGGTGAGGAATCTATCCGTGCAACTAATATATGTCACCAGATCAGAACTGATCTCATAAGCAACAAGGCCATCTGCTATATGCATACAATATACGTTTATAATAATGTAAAACGCTCAACATTCTTGTCATAAACTACCTTGTATATCCACTGCCTTGGAACTCTGAGCTGTTGAAGCTCTTCAACACCGTTTGCTGGGAAGACAAAGTAAATGGACAGTTATGCCTGGTTTATACTTCATTGTGCGCCGAAGTTGTGTGCCGGAAATAACTGACCATGTTGGTTGACACCGTCGTAAAACAATGTAAAAAATTAGGCATTACAGTTTGAATGATGAGGTTCTATGTAATCAATATGATCAGAAGAGGTTCTAATCAATATGATAAGGATTGAAGGTAGTTGTGTGTAAACAATATGATCAGGATTAAATTAAGAACTTCTACTGTACGTACGGTATATGAGGTCCCATGTAATCGACACAATGAAGAATACATGATGAGGTTGCGTGTAATCAATATGATCAGGATTAATTGATGATGTGCTGATCAATACGATCAGGCCTACATCAAGTGGTTCTGCGCAATCAATATGATCAGGATGTAATCGTGTATAATCAATGAGATCCAGTTAATTACCTCTATGTTGCCACATGTTTGAAAGGCAGTGAACATGAACATAAAGCCAAATCCCAGGATGATGATGTTCAACAGTGATTTCCCCTCGGGAGACATGGTGACGTATGTAGTGTGTCAGCAAGTCAAGTGTCTTCCAAAAATAATTTAATCAGCGTCAACTCTTCCTGCAGAAACAGACACAAAAACACGTTAATATGTATAACCAACTCCAATGTTTTTGTCACATCACTAGCTCTGCTCAAGCTAGGCGAGCTTCTTTAGTGCAAGCCCAAGTCACCTTAATTTGTATAGCACGCCTAAAACAACACAAGTTGCTTTCCAGTCAGGAGAAAACTACATCAATGACACAGAGAGAGAGCTCAAAACATAAGACACAAATAGGCAAACATCAGAGAACACATTAAAGGAAGCAAACACATTAACAACTACAATTATCAAAAGCAGCTGCCTTTTGAATAGGCTGCAGTATAATACCAAAGTAGTATAAGTAAACAGAAATAAATGTCAAAACAAATATCATGTCAAAGTGTGTGTGACAGAGTTCCTGATTCTCTTGTGCAAAAAAAGGACAAATCAAACAGCAGCAGATAAAATAATCATACAAAAATGTATAGAATGTATTAATCTATAGCATGGACACAAATAGGACACAAAGTAACTAAAGTAGAGGACTAAAATAATGAATCCACAAGTTATCAGCAATGCAGTGGAATCCCTTAGATGTACACGATTTGATTACAAGAAGTGATTTAATTATTGCAATAGTGTTTGTTTGCGTTATTAAACTCACCTTTTGTCTTATAAATGTAGTTCAACCCTGCGGGCTGCGGCTGCTATTGTTTGTGACAGCTCATAGCGACCTCTTCGGTATTGAATAAGATATAATAAATATTTTATAATAATAATAATCCATGGGCAGAAACAACACTTTTCTGTTAAGAGTAGGACAACAAATGAAGTAGTCTTGTTATTTCCAGCTCCAGGAATGAGACAGTAAAAAAGTCATGTGAATAAACATGTCAGCTGACGGGCTACGTCACTCAAACTGAAAATAGCAGATCTGCAAACTCACAGCGCGTCGCAGACGCGGCGCGCTGTGAGCTTGCAGATCTGCTATTTTCGAGGTGCGCGACACCGCCATACGACGAAGTCCCTAAAACCTTCTTCTTCCGCTTTCTCCCTTTTCGCAGACTTACAAATCATACGGATGCCCTTTCACAGGCAGAGCAGAGGCGCTTAGGTCCATCCCAATCGATGACGATCGAAGCAAGAGAAACGAAGCGGGTGACGACAACAAACGTCCGGTATAAGGAGTTTTTACTTTAATAAAAGTAAAATACCATGCAAAAATATAGCCCTGGTCCAGAGAGAGAAGCACTGGACCAGGGCTAGCGAAAATACTACCAGTGAAAGGCCTTTATTCATGTTTTGTATTCCAGCATTGGCATCGATATCATATACTTACAACAGAACCAACGTGAAAGTACTGGTATTTCATTTATTTGTTTAAAAAGTCATAGCAAGGCTGTGTGGTTAATGCATGTTTTGTGAATCTACAAAATGTTACTAACGTATTCAAATATGTGTAGTTGAGTAAAAAGGACGTAGAAGTACAAGTACCTCCAAAATACTTTTAATAATATACAGTACTTGAGTAAAAAAAACTGGGGGTGGGTGGGAGGAGTCATGAGCAGTGAGCGATACTTGTTCCTCTTCCGGCGCATGGCGGAGGGCTGGTTGGTCGACGGTATAAAACCTTAAAGAAACCCAAACAATAAAACACATCTTTTCGCTCCATTTCGACGAAACAACTCGATAGATTTTTCACTGGGAACGACCGACGACGGCGAGAACGCGAAAAACACGGAACTTTGCACGCACACGGCCCATTTCCCCCCTCCTAATCCGTAACAGGGCGCGTGGTGGTGGTGTTTGATCCGCCGCGCTCGAGCGAGGAGAAAACGGAGCAACAAGAGGTAAGGACTGGAGCTAAGATGCTATTGCTAACGGCATTAGCATCACCCCCTTCGGAATATCTTATAATCAGTAATCACGGCGATACAGCCAATCTTTGGATAATATAACGTGGGATATATCGACAACTCGATGGATATATTATAGAAATAATCGAATTCGTCGTGTTTTCTTTGCGTTTTATTCCCCCCCCCCTCCAGCAGGCAAGATGAGTTACGGAAGGCCTCCTCCCGACGTGGAGGGCATGACGTCGCTCAAAGTGGACAACCTGACCTACCGCACGTCGCCGGAGACGCTGCGCCGGGTCTTCGAGAAGTACGGCCGGGTCGGGGACGTGTACATCCCGCGGGACCGATACACCAAGGAGAGCCGCGGCTTTGCCTTCGTGCGCTTCCACGACAAGCGCGATGCTGAGGACGCGATGGACGCCATGGACGGCGCCCTGCTCGACGGCCGCGAACTCCGCGTGCAAATGGCGCGCTACGGCCGCCCGCCAGACTCCCACCACGGAGGAGGAGGAGGAGGAGGCGGTGGGGGCGGCGGCGGCGGCCGCCGCGGAGGACCACCGAGGAGGTATGGTGGTGGTGGAGGAGGGGGTTCTGGTGGTCGCCGAAGCAGAAGGTGAGCGTGATCCGTATGGTCATTCTCATTGTTTTGCAGGGTTTAATTGTCATGTCTTATGTTTAAATGTTTTATTTAATTGAAATCACCATATATTCTTTCGGATATAACATGCCGTTCTTTTCCCTCCATGTAGTGGTATTTAGAGCTATAGGTCATGTCTAAACATAGTATAGCCATAGGGGTCATGTTCTTTGTCTCTGCAAAAGTTGACCAATTATTGCAATCATGATGATTAACAGGCTTTTCCTCTTAATTCTACAGAACGTAGATGTCTTGTATGAAATGGTTTCACCAATATTCAATTTAATGGACTAAGCACTGGGGGAACTTGTTTATAATAATTTGAGTTTTATATTTTTCACCAATATTCAATTTAATGGTTTTCACCAATATTCAATGTAATGGACTAAGCACTGGTGGAACTTGTTTATAAGAGTTTGAGTTTTATATTTTTCACCAATATTCAATTTTATGGTTTTCACCAATATTCAATTTAATGGACTAAGCACTGGAGGAACTTGTTTATAAGTTTGAGTTTTATATTTAGTATTTTTACCAAGATGCCATGATGTTAATTAGTTCTTTTAAAAAAAGCTATGACCGGCAAGGTTTTATTTCCTATATCTAAAAAAAAAAAATCTTTCCCCCCTGAACAGCCCAAGACGTAGAAGACGGAGTCGCTCCCGCAGCAGGAGCCGCTCTCGTTCCCGTTCCCGCAGCCGCTCTCGATACAGCCGCTCCAGGTCTCGCTCCTACAGCCGTTCCAAGTCCCGCTCTCCCCAGAGGAAGAAGCCCGCCGCCTCCAGGTCACGCTCCAGATCCAGGAGCCGCACTCCTCCGTCCAACAGAGCCTCCAGGTCGAGATCTAAAAGCCCGCCGCCCAAATCGCCTGGAGAGAATGGAGACGGATCCCCATAGAACATCAACCACAGGGTGCGTATGGGGGGGAAATGACAATATTGCAACTAATGAATGTAATGATCAGATGCGTTGGTGAATTGTTAATTAACTTATCTTTCTAACATTAGCTACATTGTCTTGCAATCAGGGTGGGAAATTGACTCCATCAAAATTTCCAGTGCATATTTTGTGTCGTTGGTTTGTCTGCTGTTTTACCAACAAATTGAGCATGCAATTCATGAACTGCCATGATCAGATTTCATTCTGCATGACAATAATTTGTTAATTTTCTAAATTTATTGATTCTACTGGCAACTCGGTTAATTTCCTGCCCTGTTTGGATTTGGATTGCAGGTGGTTTTTGTTTCCATTCCTACAAATTGATATGCAAAAAAACAGTTTTGGATTTACTGTTTACATGTTCATACCAAGTGTAAGCAAGTAAAAAAAGAGAAACAAATCAGTACATGCTAAGTCTTTTTGACAAACGGTTGTGATAGTAAACCACATCTGGAATTTTCTCCTTCTAAGCTTGCGGAATCCTGTTTGCAAAAGTGGAGCTTGGAGTTTGAAGTACTGAGCTGAACTGAGGAAATATGAGCAGTTAGAAGGGGTGTGTGCTGCCCAGGGGTCGCCTGTTGCTGTTGAGGGTTTGCTATGATGGAGCAGGTTGGCGAGGCAGTCAGAATGGTGGGGTTTGGTGGTGAGGTACGTCTGTCTGCTCCACAGTGGCCTCCAGGTTAAGTCCCTGACAAGGGGCATGATGGTGGTTGTGCAAAAAACCAAGGTTTGTCCAAGTCTTAAGCCATGCAAATTACATTTTTTTTATTGCTCCCCTCCATTGTGTCAAGAGCTCACTGTGTGCTGGAAAATCACCACCAGTCTATGTAAAAATGATGCCTTTTACACATTTTACATAGGCTGGTTCTCAACACACAGATCACACTGGGGAGTGATATGTCAGATTTCCATGTCCATCTCACAGTAGACAGATGGCATTTGTGTTCAATACCAGCGAAGTACCCCTTTATGGCCAAATGATGTAACATTGAGGTGTACTGTTTGGTGCTGTTTTTAATAGTGACTTGGAGGGTCACAAAATTTGGCACATTGTAGACTTAATTTGGGAAATTAAAAAAAAAATTGGGGGGGAAAAAAATTCTGTCGTTGACAAATATTTCGTCTTGTAACCATTGCTTTGTTTGGACATTTTGCAGGTGAAGACGTCAGAACTTCAGGTCCCAGACTGCACAGAGAGGACCCCATCCGAGCAATGATTACCTAGTGTAAAAGGTTATTGTATCATCCTAGGAATGCCTCTGTCTATCTGGTGTTTATTTAGCCAACAAAGGCTCAGCTTTCATTATTATACTGTGATTAATTTCCTTTTCAAATGTTCATATAATATCTTCTGAGCTCTCCTCTCTGTGCACTTTGTAAAATTGTTGACAGCCAATATCTTAATTCTGGAGTATGACACATTGAAAAGATCATGACATTGCTAAATTTTACCAGGTTATCCAGGCTGTATCACATATTTCCATTCATTTTGTTTAAATTTAACTAAACATGCCACTTGTTTACTGGCTGCTTGGTGAGCTTATTTTTATTTCATTCTTCTAATCTTCCTCCCTGTATTGTTTTTGTGCATTAGGCGCAGTTGTGTAGCAGTTGAATTTTGCTGGTTAGCTGTTAAGGTGGCGTGTTGCTCTGCTGAGTGTGCTGATGTTTCCAGTATTCTCCAGAACGGTCCTGTGACTACCTTTGGGTATGGCTGCTCCTACCCTCTGTAGGAGGTACTTTTTCCATTCTGTCAAATTGGAGGTTAAAGATCTATATTTTTTAATTCTCACAAACAGTACATCTTATTTTATGTAACTTTTCTTTCCCCTGTGGTGTATTTTTGACCACTGTGAATGCGATTAAAGTTTTTGCATTTGTTTAAACTGGTCTCATGTTTTATTACTGACGTTTCAATTGTGACAAAGATATGTAATGGAGATTAAGAATATTTATTGTCAAAGATGTCATGTCCATGCTCACAAGCAGTAAACTTCACTGAGTGAACATGTAATCGAATAACTCAAGAATGAGCAATACAAGTCTTTCTGTACATTGCAGTGATGTAAATGGGTTTTCAATTAAATGAGTCCCGGGATGCAGGAATGGTCTTTTAGATTAGTCTCTGGTACATTATGAGTCACACTTCAACGACGTTAGGAGTCATATTTTTGCCTTTTTCTTTTTTACAAATTGCAGCATTTAACTCCATTTTATATGGTTGTGGTTACATTCATGTAGAGAACAGAAGAAGAAATGATTAACTAAAGCTAGCAAAATAAAAACAGTAACCAGTGGATGCAGAGGTCGTTGTTTTATTGCGTCCCTTAACTATAAACTGCGTTTTGGGATGCAAAATGCACCCTATTGTAATCTGCATTGTGTCTAAGCTTTGTTTGGACAGGTATATGGGCTACAAATGTACCCTATTTTAGCAATGGTGCAACAATGAGGCTCTTAAACGTGTGCCCCAACATAATTGACCATGTGACATGATCAAATCAAAAAGCTAATCAGTAATCGTGATGCACCATGTTCGCTCGTAGATCTATTATCTTTCTCAGGTGACATCCTGTAAACATTAGCCCACTTGACCTGTTCTGGCCCTGGGACATTTTTTTTAATGAAATGTTATATCAAAACATTTTCCAAAACATTCAGTTTATTAACTTAATTCCAAAATATTACATGAATTTCATGATCATGACTGGGAACCCTGGATTTCGTGTACATTGCACAGTAGCAAACAATTGCTGATGTACAAGCTAGTCTTTTACATTGCCAAACCTTTCAACAACCCCCTCCACTCAGGCTATGTGAGGTTGAAAGTGGTTAAATATTTAACCAATGAAAAGTAGGGGGTAGTGACTAAGTAACCTTTGGAATTCTGGTTATTTTTCTCATGACCTGGCTGCAAAGTAATGGTTTGACAATTGACATACAAGGTTTGCATCCAACGGTAATATTCTGGTTGTCTTAAGTCCCAAGTGTGATTTTCATCATTTCAACAGAGTGGCTCCCTGGTAGTGTTGACCCAGCAAGCTGAGCTTTGTCTGCATGGAATGTTTCCAGTGGAATGTCCGTGCACTTTAAATTCCATCTGTGGAGCAACGCCTCGATGGACCAGTCAGCACTGAAACACAGACAACACATGGCAATTCAGGAATAAACCCCACTGCAGTCTCAGTTCCTGTAATGAACACTTTAAGACCTTACCTTCTTTCTTGGTATGTGGTCCAAAACTGGGCCTTTGGGTTTTTCCTCAGTAGGAAGGCAATGGTCACAAGAACATTTTCAAAGTCTGAAAAATGTAAGAGTTACCCATTCTCATGTGTGCATACCGCTATACAATATATTCAGAGAGTAAACAAGTGGATAGCTGATCTGCAAGCTTGCAATGACTGAGTGTTGTAATGAGCAATTTTCACTATTAAATATATGAATGCACATTATTGGTCATACGTTTCCACCCAAAAGACCGTATGAATAATCCCTTATGTCTGTCATTGGACACATTGCATGTAAAATAGACCTTCTGGCTCATAGAAGACATCGGAGCCCAGGATGACATCCAGGGCAGGGAGTTGAAGCAGATGTGGGGATATGTCCCCCCATGTCAGTCCCATCACGGTCACATCAGTGAGACAGTTGGCAGCACAGGAGCGCCTACAGTTGTCCAGACACACAGGAAGCTCTGCGCTGTCCGACAGAATGACCCGTGCCCCACACTTTGCAGCCACAACACCTGGTAGACTCACACCTGCACCCAGCTGGAAATAGTTTACAAAATATGTTCAATAAAGTCATTGCTAACTTTTGTCATCATCAGCACGACAGCACTATTAATCAACCAGTTACGGGCTTAATGCACCAAAAATAGATGTACAAACACAGTGCATTGCAACACTCATTGTGAGCTTGTAGATTGTCAGAACACAATGCACGCACACACAAGACAATTGTCAAACAGTTTGGGAACCGCTGCATTCGCACACTAAAGCACAGTTGACCATTGATCATACAACAGTGAAGAAAGTAATGAATGCTAATGCTTTGTAGCATACCTCCAGTACCGTCTTGCGCTGCAGGTCGTCTCTGTGTGTCCATACATACTGGGCCAGTACCACTGCACAAGGCCACACATACATGCCGTACTGTGCATCAAGCACCTTAGGGTGAACATTATACACACAGTCAAATCAGAAATTGATACTTTTCAACTATACATGATTGTATAACTACACAGTTGAACATGATCTAATTAAAAATAGTTGATGACAGACAGTGCAGCACATTTCCAGTGGTTTAATGATTTCTAGTTAATAACTAATGTATTATGCTACTTGCATTTATTTCATGCACTTTGCACATTGTAGTGAGTAAAGGGGAGCAGAAAATGGTGTGCGGACTCTATTTATTCTTCAATACTGCAGCTGGTAAAGGCTTTACAGGTTACGCTAGTAAAGCCTTTACCAGCTGCAGTATTGAAGTAATGGACAATAATCATAATC
Source organism: Protomyctophum bolini (assembly GCF_963924005.1). Lineage (NCBI taxonomy): Eukaryota > Metazoa > Chordata > Actinopteri > Myctophiformes > Myctophidae > Protomyctophum > Protomyctophum bolini. The sequence continues at coordinate 21,131,081 of NC_137872.1, read as the reverse complement.
CATAATACCGGTACAGTCCAATAACATCGTATGAAATTTTCTGCACAGCGACTCCTTTTTACTTTTTCTACAGTATTCTCAAATACGTTTTACTTTGAAGATTTTGAATTCAGGACTTTAATTTGTAAATTGTTACAAAGTATTTATTTATACACTGATATGTTGGCTATGATTCATAGCTTTAATGCAACGGCAGCAAAGGGCATTAGGGCTATGGAACATAGCTATAGATCTGACCAGAGTGTAGAGTAGTAGGCTAAGAGTGGCGTTGACTAACTTGACTCCCATTGTAACAATGGAATGCGGAAGTGCTCATTCTATCTCATTGGGATGGTTTATTAGTTACTATATTACTCTGGTTCTGACTACAAGCACCACTGCATGGTTAAAATTAGCCCCATATGTGCCCTCTCCCTACGCTCATTCTGTAGCTCCGAGATGAGGTCACACACTAGCCCCCTCCCACGCGTTTCAGGAACGGCCTTCAACGGCGCAAGCTTCCGCAGTGTACATTTCTTATCCTTACCACACCATTAATCCAAAAAGTGTATGGACAATGCACCTTTACACTAATTCATACATAGGAGCGGCGCAGAAAATCCCGCCGCTCCTATGTATGAAAGCCTTTACGTCCCGTCTTTTGTCAGTCGCTTCCATGTTTATCAAGGAAGTTGAAAAGCTTTAGCGCCTCCCCTGGTCGAAATTTCCAACTGACTTCAGTTCACTCGACATGCACGCGCACACGCACACTTCCTTGATAAACATGGAAGCGACTGACAAAAGACGGGACGTAAAGGCTTTCATACATAGGAGCGGCGGGATTTTCTGCGCCGCTCCTATGTATGAATTAGTGTAAAGGTGCATTGTCCATACACTTTTTGGATTAATGGTGTGGTAAGGATAAGAAATGTACACTGCGGAAGCTTGCGCCGTTGAAGGCCGTTCCTGAAACGCGTGGGAGGGGGCTAGTGTGTGACCTCATCTCGGAGCTACAGAATGAGCGTAGGGAGAGGGCACATATGGGGCTAGGTTAAAATATATATTTCATAGTAGAACGGTGTCGCTGCCTAAAAGTAACATATCTACATGCGTGGCCTAGCTCTGGTCCATAGCCTTCTACTGCAGGGCAGAATCGAAGCAGTAGAAGGCTAGGGACCAGAGCTAAGCGTGGCCATGCAATGTGTTGATAACTTGTAGGTCTATTCTATTTAATCAGTTTACAAGACAAACGGACAACAAACCTCGGGTATATGGACTGTGAGTGAGTTCAGGGTGTCCCCTTTCTTGTCTTCAAACGTGAATGTTTTTTCTGCTGTCATATCTGCTTCAGTTCCACTGTGCTCCATGCTTGGCCATTTTACTTGTGATTAGATTATTTCTCAAATAATTTTACGATTACAATACAACCCACCATGCTGCCATGTTTGACATTATAACCAATGTTATAATTCTTTCACGCAGCAACTGTGGAAAGGGGTTTCTATTTACTGTTCAGTACTCAGATCCGGTGTAGAGCCCACCTAGTGTATCTGGTAATTTCCACCTACACATACTTGCAAACTGAAATACCGGTAACCATTTCCACACCGGATCTGCAACATGCAAAGCGAATTGATCCCAGTCAGAGAGAAAGGCGGGAAGGTGCCGACCCAATAAGGGCCCAGAGTAATGTAAGGGTCTTCCCTACCACACCCCCGCAACCAATGAGCTCTCCGTGTGTGCAACAGGGGCGGGGCATCTATTGCTAGGTTGAGCATTGGGGGCGGGTTGGATGGTTGCAGTCGCATTGTTGTCGTCTCACCAAACTAGCTCCTCCCGAAGCTACACTTTCACTTAGCACTGCAGACAGCTTCACAACGTCTCTATATCAAAACATAAAACCGAATACATTCATGAATAAATACTACTCTACTTGGTTCATTGAATAACCTTTTGAAGCTGTTAAAACCAGCTGACGTTAGCCTCCTGTTAGAACAACAACAACGCAGCTAGCCGGCTAGCCAGCCGGGCAAATGCATTTCCCCGTCCACCGAAGTAGATAGCTAAGCTAACAGCTAAGATAGCAGCATTCGTAACGTTGTTTTTGTCGTTGTTTGGGTTTTCATGTGAAACATGAACCACAAGAGCAAGAAGCGGATCAAAGAGGCCAAGCGGAGCGCAAGACCCGAGCTGAAGGACTCGCTAGACTGGATCAAACACGACTACTGTGACACTTTCGACCTGTCACTCCGCACTGTGAAGGTACGAGTACTGTCGCTGTCACACGTTATGCTAACGTTAGCCTAGCCAGCCTCCTGCCTCGCACGTTGAGTTGAGTGCAGCTGGGCACGTAGGCAGCACCGATAGTGACACCCTCTTTTAGGTAGCCCAGGCTATTTAAGACCAATTATAATATTCTGTAATGCTTTCATACTTGATGATATTACAGGGCTAACTTGATATGCATGATCAAATAAACAGATACATGTGTGCTTGTATATTACTGTTGCATTGTAAGTAACTGAAATGTATTATTTTGATGAGGAGTTACCAAACTTCCATTCTAAGTTATGGGCTAGCTAACTAGCTAGCTTGGTAATTTGCCAAACTGGACTATCTATCTACCTGTCGATTTGTCATGCATGACAGTGATGTTTTTTATTACCACATTTTGTACTCGTGAATGTGAAATGAGAATGTGTATAATCTGCCTTTTAGGGGTTGGGTCAGTTTACTTTGAAGTGTAGGCTAGTTACTAATTAAATGTTTAATCAAACTTCCTTGACAATTATAGTATTATAGCTATTATAGTAGTTACACGTTTTTCAGAATGTAATCTGGTCTGATTATAATATATTATTATTTTTCATAATCTGACCCGAAGTCAGTTGCTACTAACCCTGTTTCTGTTGTATCCATCTTTTGTATAGCAGATGTTTTTAATGCTAATCAAAAAAAGCTCTAGATCTAGATTCAGACAAATATGCAATCTGATTTCTAAATTTGAGCAAACATTTCAGCACTAGTTGGCTGTCCAATTTTATTACTCTTATGTTTTTGTAGCCCCTTTCGGAACCCTCGGTTACTTTTCTGAATTTTGGACGGCGGTACCCTAGGGTCCCTCGTAGCTTATTCCACCCATAGGACACAGATTTACCCACTGTCTGTTCATGGAGACCCGCACGGTCGCTTGAGTGTTGGTGAGATGTTTCAAAGATGCATACAACAGCAAAAAAAGACAATGGCACTTAATGCCGTCTCGCACACGTTTCAGTTGTCTCCTAAAGCTGTTGTATGCATCTTTGAAACATCTCATCAACACTCAAGTAACCGCACAGGTCTCCGTGAACAGACAGTGGGTAAATCTGCGTCCTATGGAGGGTAGAATAAGCTACGAGGGACCCTAGGGTACTGCCGTCCAAAATTCAGAATAGGTAACCGAGGGTACCGAAAGGGGCTAATGTTGCTGAGGTATAAGTCAATCACTTTCATGTTGTCTGTTTAAAACCACAGTAGTTGGCTCCAGTTGCCACATTTTGAATGTAGTAATGTTCAGGAACTACAGACTAAAGACAATAAATATTTTCATGGAAAAAAATGAGAATCGTGATCTCAATTATTGTGGGGAAAATTCACATTTGAGCAATAACTCTTTGTGCATGTTTTATAGGACAATACCGGTGAGATAAGAGGAGATGATTTGGGTAAATTGTGTTGTCTTTAAATTGTTGCAACATATAATTAAATTTAAATAATGTCACAAACTTTGAAATATCTCCATACTGTTTCATGTCTATCATATTTGAGAGTTTGATATATTTTCCAAATGTAGTTAAAGGGACACTTCACCCTTTTTGCAAAAGAATATATGTTAATGACGTTTAGAAGCTTTAGAACACTTTCCTGGGAGTCTTTATGTGTGTAATATGTGGTTTTAGATATTTTAGATTGTAGCAGTGAGCCTGTTGTCTCTGATGTCATGGACACTGGGCTCACTTCCTTCCTGGACTACATGTTGTCTCAGTAAGACAGCTCTCCCCCCTATCCACAAGGAGGAGCAGTGCACCAAATAATTATGGGAATTGTAGTCCAGGAAGGTAGTGAGACCAGTGTCCATGACATCAGAGACAACAGGCTCACTGCTACAATCTAAAATATCTAAAACCACATATTACACACATAAATACCCCCAGGAAAGTGATCTAAAGCTTCTAAACGTCATTAACATATATTTTTTAGCAAAAAGGGTGAAGTGTCCCTTTAATGCATCAACTGCTTTTGGTCATTTAGACTTAATTGTAGAGAGATCAACACGTTTGAAGTCAACGGCACATCTCAAGCATTTCGTTCCTAAAAATATTTTCCAGGATAAGAATTCAGTTTCCACCACAAAATTGGCATAGTTTGAATAAGTGTAAACCATTGATACTAGTAGTAGCACAATTGTTTTTTACATAATCCAATAGTTATTTTTTGAGGTGTGCGAGCCGATTAATTTAGGCTGCATTAGGGCCTGTTTCTACTTTGAGGTGAGGCTAAGACTAACCTTTGTCTTGTTGCTCAATACAAGAATGCTTCTTTCTGAGCAACACGCCTGTGTGCTTGTACTTTGTGGCGAGCTGGTGTCTAGCACTGAAAATAGCCGATCTGTAAGCTCACAACGTGTCACTCACAGTGTGACGTGTTGTGAACTTGTAGTTGTAGATCAGCTATATTCTGCATAGGACACCATTGTATTATTGTATGTCAGAGTATGAATCGGGCCTAAATCTATTCTGTGTTGTTAGGACAATGTGGAACGTGCCGACTCATTGCGTCTCACCCCCGAGGAGTTCATCGAACGCTTCGAGAAGCCCTACAAGCCCGTCGTGCTCCTCAACTGCCAGGAGAGCTGGCCGGCCCGCGAAAAATGGACGATGGAACGCCTCAAGCGCAAGTACCGCAACCAGAAGTTCAAGTGCGGGGAGGACAACGACGGGTACTCTGTGAAGATGAAGATGAAGTACTACATGGAGTACCTGGAGGCGACGCGGGACGACAGTCCGCTCTACATCTTTGACAGTAGCTACGGCGAGCACGCCAAGCGACGCAAGCTGCTGGACGACTACATGGTGCCCCTGTTCTTCAGAGACGATCTGTTCCAGTTCGCCGGGGAGAAGCGCAGGCCCCCTTACAGGTCAAAGACTCCTGTGTAACTATGGCTACATAACAGCTGTTCCTGATGATACATGCGGTTAGAGCTGGACAGCAGGTGTAACAAAAAAAAAAGTGAAGTGAGGGGCGCTCTTATCTTTGTGTAGGACAAAAATAGCCGATATCACGTAAATTCTCCATTCATTGTCAATGGGAATTTAATGTTTGTGTAAGACAAAAATCTACACTAGCTGAATATAGGAGGGGCTAGCACCCCTCAAAAAGTGGTATCATCATGTTTCAAAATTTCGCCAAATTGTTTTGGTTTTTTCCAAACCCCCTAAATGACTTGAACCCTGTTCCCCTATTCTGGGGTGAACATTCAGTGGAAATTGCTGATTTAAAAGCTTACAACATGTTGCCTATTTTCAGCAAAGAGATTTGGTCTAGAGGGAAATAGTTACTATACATAATATAATGTATGTATAATACAATAGGCTCTGTGTGTGACTGTTGTTACCTTTTCCAGAAGCTGGCCTTCCTGAGTTGGTGTTGGCTAGACCTCACTCTCGCAGTAACTAACTAACTAGTCTCTCATAGCTTCATTTGATTGGCTCAGCAGCAGCGGGATTTGAACCAGAAACTTGTATGAATGTATTGTGTGCTTCCAGTTAGAATCTGCTGCTGAGCCAATCAAATAAAGCTATTTTGAAACTGTCCACGATAAGGAAACGGGAACGCCACCTCCCAAAAAGGAAACTGCAGTCATGCACAGGGCCTATACGGCAGTAGTCGAGGAGGTACTGTAGATCGGCCACTTGGAAGTCAGGAGGTTCCATGTGTGGTCCCTGGGTTAGTGTCAAAGTGTCCTTGAGCAAGACACTGAACCCCTAACTGCTCTGATAAGCAGGTTGTTGCGTTGACCTATGGCTTGCACATGTATTTTTAAGTGCAATATCTCCCCTGACCAATTAGGGATTGCCTCTTCGCAGAGCTTGGTATCTCATGCGGGAGACAAAAATAGCCGGACAAAAATAGCCGATATCACGTAAATTCTCCATTCATTGTCAATGGGAATTTAATGTTTGTGTAAGACAAAAATCTACACTAGCTGAATATAGGAGGGGCTAGCACCCCTCAGAAAGTGGTATCATCATGTTTCAAAATTTCGCCAAATTGTTTTGGTTTTTTCCAAACCCCCTAAATGACTTGAACTCTGTTCCCCTATTCTGGGGTGAACATTCAGTGGAAATTGCTGATTTAAAAGCTTACAACATGTTGCCTATTTTCAGCAAAGAGATTTGGTCTAGAGGGAAATAGTTACTATACATAATATAATGTATGTATAATACAATAGGCTCTGTGTGTGACTGTTGTTACCTTTTCCAGAAGCTGGCCTTCCTGAGTTGGTGTTGGCTAGACCTCACTCTCGCAGTAACTAACTAACTAGTCTCTCATAGCTTCATTTGATTGGCTCAGCAGCAGCGGGATTTGAACCAGAAACTTGTATGAATGTATTGTGTGCTTCCAGTTAGAATCTGCTGCTGAGCCAATCAAATAAAGCTATTTTGAAACTGTCCACGAAAAGGAAACGGGAACGCCACCTCCCGAAAAGGAAACTGCGGTCATGCACAGGGCCTATACGGCAGTAGTCGAGGAGGTAGATCGGCCACTTGGAAGTCAGGAGGTTCCATGTGTGGTCCCTGGGTTAGTGTAAAAGTGTCCTTGAGCAAGACACTGAACCCCTAACTGCTCCTGATGTGCAGGTTGGTGCGTTGACCTATGGCTTGCACATGTAAGTGCAATATCTCCCCTGACCAATTAGGGATTGCCTCTTCGCAGAGCTTGGTATCTCATGCGGGAGACATGAAGACATGCCTTTGTCAATTTGAATAATTCTAATTTTTATATTAGAACCGGTCACTTTTATTAAACAGGTGAGTCTAACATTGTGTTACTGTGCTCGTGTGTTTCTAATGCAGATGGTTTGTGATGGGCCCGGCTCGCTCTGGGACGGGCATCCACATCGACCCGCTGGGCACGAGTGCCTGGAATGCCTTGGTGCAGGGCCACAAGCGCTGGTGTCTGTTCCCCACCCACACGCCCCGGGAGCTGATCAAGGTAACCCGGGATGACGGGGGAAACCAGCAGGATGAGGCCATCACCTGGTTCAACGTGGTGTACCCGCGCACGCAGCAGCCCACCTGGCCCGCAGAGTTCAAACCCATGGAGATCCTCCAGAGAGCCGGGGAGACAGTCTTTGTCCCTGGTTAGTCATTTTTACAACTCGCAAACTCATTGCATCAGCATAGCGTATTTTTGATAGTCAAAAACTATAATGACCGTGCCCAAAAGCCAAAAATCGCGAACCCAGGTTGAAAGTGGTTATTTCTTCTTTGTTTTTGTGGCATTCCTAAGCCAATAATTTGATGACCACATCCCTATGCTCCCTATACTCCTTATGGAGACACAGAGGAGACTCTTTGTGTCTCCATAGGGAATCACTGCTGGTCATCCATGGGATGAGTAATCGATATCTCTCCATGGTAGTAATCGATGGAGAAAAAAAGTAATTTTGGAGGTGAACTATCTCTTTAAGCCACATGTTTGTGCATCAACACAACAAGGACAGACCAAAATGTATGGGGCAGGTTTCTTTTCCATAAACATTGACAATACTGCAGCATGGCATGCCACTTTTTAGACCACCGCCAGGAGTGTGACTGGTACTTCAGAGCTTCATGACAACACGGTGTGATAGCGATGCATGTGACCTAGATTCTTTTAATTCTCCCTGGCTGTAAGATGGCAACTAGATTGGATTAAACGCTCAACTGTTTTTGGCACGAGGCCCAGGGGTTGAGCCTCTCTTTTGTTGCTCTGGTGGATGATGGCAGCTGTGACAAAACCGCACAGAACTGAACTCACTGCTTTGTAGCCCGGCCCTGTCCATCTGGGGGCCTTAACCTTTAATCACTTAAACGTGAAAATCCTTGTGTATTATACTAAAAATCTACTACCCCCCCACCCCCCCAAAAAGAATCAATTGCCCCTGAGAACCAGTGGCCTTGAGAACCAGTGCTGTAGGTGATGACAAATATGTTGTAGGCTGCAAATGTACCTCCACACCATAAACCCAATGATCAGCATTGTAATAATACTAATCTATATTTGCTGATGACTATGATCGACATTTCTTTCATGGCTTTCATGACATTAATGAATGATGACCATCTGCTTGTTCAGGTGGCTGGTGGCACGTGGTGCTCAACCTGGACACGACTATCGCCATCACCCAGAACTTCGCCAGCACCACCAACTTCCCCATCGTGTGGCACAAGACCGTCCGGGGCCGACCCAAGCTGTCCAGAAAATGGTATCGGTAGGTGTCAACAGACAGTCTTTATGAAACCCCATAGTAAGGGTTTGGTTGGTTTGAAACCCCAGGCTTTCAGAGAGATTAAGGTTGAATTATTACATTATAATACCTATTGGATTGTCATTATGTGACACATTGTGAGCTTGTACATCTGCTATTTTTGGATGTGGGAGGAAAAAATATCACGGCAGATATCACGGCAGATATCACAAATAATATAATGGAGTAACTTTATACTTTATATGAATAGTGGAAATAACTGATCTACAAGCTCAAAGCGCATCACACTGATGCGTTTAGAGCTTGTAGATTGATTTTGTACTATATTTGAAAACATGAATATTTTACAACATGAAGACTATTATAACGACTGCCGATTATTATATAATTAAAGTAAGGCTGTCAAAATGATCGCGTTAACGGCGTTAATTAATTGCGTTCAAATATTTAACGTGAATCAGCGTGGCTGCGCCTGCAGTAGGCTATTACCAAAACAAACACATTGTGTCGCACATGGTCATGGAAAGCGACTGAAAAGGACCATGGATATAAAGACAGTGCTGCTGTGCACAGCGGAGATAATGCACAACTCCAGGTACGAACTAAAACACTGACTGAAGCTGATCATTCACAACTAACTAACTCCAGAGTTCTGCAGTCCTGCAATGAAGGAGAGACAATCTCTCTCATTAGTCCACTTCTCTACAATGCCATTCTAGCCTTAAAACTTGTTATTCAATTATATTACTTATAACTTATAACTCCACAGGAGGAAGTCACTAATGTTCTAAGTCACTAATGTTCAGTCTACATGGCCAAAAGCCAGTGTTCATTTAACTCAAAGTGTAGGCTAGGCCTACAAATGCTCACATCATATACTAAATGCATTAGAAAACAAAACATTAAAAAAACAAATGTATATCCGCTTTCTGTCATTTATATTTCCATTTCCACAACAATATACAGGAAAACATGGCATATTTTGGACATAGTTTGAATGGTGATTAATCATGATTAATTAATTTTGAAGCTGTGATCAATCTGTTTAAAAATGTTAATCATTTGACAGCCCTAAATTAAAGATTAGGACGATTATGCAAAAAATAACAGCAATTATCTCAAATAAATGCAACTATTGATTATGTTATAATTTACTTTGTTCCCTGTAATTCTCCCAGCATTCTGAAGACAGAGAGGCCTGACCTGGCCGTGCTGGCTGACAAAGTGGACCTGCAGGAATCCACCGGCATTGCATCCGACAGCTCCAGTGACTCTTCATCATCCTCTTCATCCAGCTCGTCAGACTCTGACTCGGATGTATGTACACACACGCACACACACACACACACACACACACACGCGCGCGCGCTCGTAGTGAGATATTGACACCTTCAAGCGGACACCCTTCTGTTTTATGTTGTTTAAGATCTTATATCCTCCTGATCTGTACCGAAAATAGCCGAGCTCATAGCTGCTATTTCCGTACTGTCTCAGTCTCTTCATACTGTCTCTTATTGGCATACAGCAAAGTATATATTGTAGTCGGTCTTAAGCGGTTAAAAAGTAACGCATTTGGTGTGATATCTTTCACATAATATGCCGGTAAAAAAGAATAGCAGCAAGAAAAGCTACAGTGCGCTCCCAAGTTCCAACCAAGACTGCAGACACAGCAAAATGATCAAGGTTGCTACGTTACTCTGCGATAGCAGTGTTATAATGATGCTCTACTTCATTAACATTAACATCCTTTCAATTAGTAACACCCAGAGTGCAGGACGAAGTTTTATCCAAAAGACGAAGATTATTGATATCACAACCGATCGCATCGCTCCACGGCCTAGGAGCGCCTGTTGCGCAATACTCGAAGTTGCGTAACAGTGGGGTCATCGAAAATATTCCGTTAATAACTCTTGATCTAAATCATCCCGTCCAATTATAAGAAAAGATCATGTGTTAGACGAGACGGCCCACGCGGTCCCGTCGCGTTGGATTTAATCATACCTCCCGTTGTTGTCGATCGGCTTTAGTGTTTTGACTACATTTAGCTGCTACATCCACATCCGGGATAACATCCGGTCCGTCGGTAAAAGTGCTCCGCTGCTATAAATCGCTGGGCGCTATGATTTAATGGATTCAATAACTCCGGGCAATTGGAGTGTTAACATACATGCTAGTCCTCCCTGTGTTGTCTGAACTGCTGTTCATTTTTGATTGCACAAAGGTCGTTCAACCATTCCTCTACACTAGAATAAGTTTAAATAACGTTAGTGTTTTTTGTTGGTTTTTGTTTTATTCAGTCATGAGGCTAATAAATTTAGCATTATGTAACCCATGTTCCATGTGGCAGCCGACATGTGCTTGGCATGTTGCCTCAGGGCCAATCAAATAGCGGAGGTCTCCTGTATTGAGTTCCCTGACTCAGCCTATCTTTCCTGAGTGTAAATGCTTTTGGCATTTCCACTTGACCTCCTTGGCCGTCAAACCTCCTCCCACTGTACCGTACTGTACTGTAAGTTAGATACTAGGTTGGCTCCGGTCCCGTTGAGTTTAATGTCATTACAGTGACAGGTGGAACTGGGCACAGTGTGACACAATGGACCCTTGACCCATGGCCCATATAGGCCTTGTCGAGTGGTGGCAATTATTTTGTTAATCGCAATTATTGTTGCATAATCATCAATCGTTTCCATGTTGAAAAATGTCCAAACATTTTTCAAAAATCGCTGAAATCGCAGATCTACAAGCTTACAACATGTCGTGTTGTAAGCTTGTAGATCATCTATTTCGCTATTCGGTAAATCTTTTGGAAAGTGATTTCTTATTTGTATTTATTTGTCATATATGCCCTGTGCAATTTGTGATTACAAAGCCTAAAAGTCAAACAGAAATTCCGTTGCAATGTTCCAATTTACGTTCCAATGTTCAATGCAAAAAAAATGCTATTAAATCATTAATCGTGATTATTTGTGTGACAAATGACAATTAATCGTCAACTTAAATGAGTAATCGTGACAGCCCTACGGTAGGTAGTTAAGTATACAGATTACAGACATTGACCGACTGGCAGTATCAGATTGTATCCTCTTGGATGTATATCTCAATCAACCAGTGCTTCCCAGGCCCTGAAAAGTACCGACATGTGTTTGGACATACTGTAATAGGGTTTCGCCGACAGAGACGATATGCATTTGTCTACGGACCCCCATTCTTAACTCTCAGAGTGACTGACCCGTAAGGGTCCACTTGGATCCAAAACTATTAAATCATTTAGCTGGGGAACCCCAGCTAAACGAGGGACACCTGGGGGCCCCAATATAGAGAATACAATGTCCCGCTAGCTGTAGATTAATGTGAACAGCTGCCTCTGTCTTCAGCAGCATCCATACAGGAGCTGTCAGCAGGGACATTAGATCTGTATGTAAGCCCTGGACACAGCTGCTGAGAAGAACACCATAAACACGTGTCACATTCTATATCATTGCTGCTGTCAGGGCAGAAACTTCTTATCTCCGTATTTTTACTTTTTGTGTTCTTTTCCCCCCATAAATGAATGCCCTACTTGTCTTGAACATGCTACAGCTTCACACAAAAGCATCAACATTGAGCAGATGCGCAAGCTTGAAACGTGGTGTGAAGTGATGCGTTTTGAGCTTGTAGATCTGCTTTTGCAATTTTTTGGAATCTGAATCCTGAAAAGTAACTGTTTTGGAGTGACATACTGTATGAGGTTTCCACCCGACAGAGAGGATATGTTAGTACCCATGATAAGGCTGTCCCCGAACATTCAGGGTTCGAATGTTTGCTCGTTAGGGTTGGCACTCGAATCTTAATTTATGGCCTTGAACCATTCGTTTTTAATTTCTTTATTATTATAATTCTTTATTATTATATATATATATATTTTTTTTAACTTTTTTTTTGCGAGAATGCGATATGAATAATAAGAGTACTATGTTCATGTTGTGTTTACAATAATTTGAAAAGTCCTGCATGACGGCAGAACACAGTGACGCACACACACACACACTATGCCCACTTCACTTCAATGCGCTTCTGAGAGTACACAGGTGAAACAAATTAATGAACGAGTGACAGCTAACGAGCAAGCTACAGTACACTGCAGCCAGCAAGCTCACATTGGGAAGCATTTTTGATCATACGACAAAATATATGGACAGTTGTACTGTACAGGTAGACTACTCACAATTACCATGTTTTGGGGGCTGCTTGAAAAGTCATGGCTCATTTTGAAACCGCTGGTGCAGATCAGTTATTTTCGCATGTCACAGCACAGCAGCCACTTGACACTCGGTGTGTGTGTGTGTGTGTGTGTGTGTGTGTGTGTGTGTGTGTGTGTGACTGTGTGTGTGTTGGGAGAGACGCGCTGCGCTCTGATCATGTTCAAGACAGATATCTCTTCTCAAGTTGGCATTATAGCGAAGTAAAGACGGTTGTATCCACACTCAAAATGCACACCTTCCCGGTCGGCCAACCCGGTAGCAACCCTCACCAACCCCTGATGAACCATTATTTCACTGATAGTCTATGCAACGTCGCCCCGGAGGATCTATTTATGAATTGCAGCCTGGTTAAAAGCACTCTGAGAAATGAATTAATTAGAACCAAATGGTTCGGATGTTCGCTCGAAAATTCCTGCCAAAGTTCGAGTCTTTGCCAGGCTTTGCTAGGGTACAGCCTTAACCCATGATCCCCTTCACTTATAAGTCCTAATTCAATCACAGCAACACTTTTCTAAGACAGCCTGGGTGTACAGTATAGCACGGTTCAGTGAACCAAAGTGCCGTACATGGTCAAAGCAAAAAGTAAAATTAAAAACAAGCATTCCTAAATGTGTATAAAACAATAGCACAATACAAGACATGAAACTGAACTGGATAATGTGGTAGTATAATATAATATAATGTGGTAGTAATCATGATTGAATGAATTACACTATAAGTGTGGGGAGGGGTATCTGTCAGTCTATATATAACATTAATTAAATCAGGATTTTTAACTATATTGAACTTGACTATTAACTGTATTAACTTTATTTGATTTGATTGTTTCTCAATAGACAGACAGAAAAGATAGGCCTTTATTAATCCCAGAGGGGACTCTTCAATTGTCCATGCAATTCCTTATGTCCCTACATGATTTTGGGGGGTGAAGTGACAATTTAAGGACTTTTAAGACTGAAAAGAAAAAGACCATTAAAGTGGTTGCACACGTCTTTCGGAAAACCGATGGAGAAACACAGCTAAAAATCCGAAAGTGTGTGGGGACCTTTACAGTATCAAAAGTAATCACCAAACTATACTACTGGTCAAACTTTGCCAAATTTAAGACTAAAATATGTGACCTACCCACCCCATCCGTTTGCAGGCGGAGTCGGGAGGCTCGGAGGGAGACGCCATGTCGTCGCACCACAGGAAGAAGCGACGGACGTGCAGCGCCGCAGCAAACGGGGACGCCATCACCGCGCAGGACGACTGTGTCAGCAAGGAGCGCAGCTCCTCGCGCTGATCCACCACCACCACCGCTCCTCCGCTCCCCTCCATGATGTCCATGGGAGACTCCCACACACGTGCGCCGATGACTTAACAACCAGGGTTTTCATTTGTATTTATTTTGGTTTCTCCTATACCGCCGTCCCCCCTCCTCTTCCTCTAGTTGTTGTTGGTGTTGTGCCACGGAGGCACTGCTACTGCTCTGTCTGTTAGATCTGTAAGACCACCGGTGCTGCCGTCGGACAGATGGACAGATGATCAGGACGGAACTTCTGAAGAAGACAATGGTCTGGGGTGGGATCGATCGAGGGTTCTGTTCTGTATAGCTGCCGCCACTGTGCGCCCCGTGTAGACAAAATTGCTTCTGCCGCTGTCGCTTTGGCCTGTCTTTGCCTTATCGGGCGCCACTGGTAGGGTTTCATTGTCTTAAAATCCTGCGTTGGGGCTGTGATTTGTGCGCAGTAGAGAGGCACAAATTGATTTTGAAAATATACAAACTCACCTAGATTATATATTTCCGACGCGGAGATTCGGTGTAAAGGGGGAGGGGGGTTGGGGGGTGGCTGGGAGCTAAGCACAGACCCCTGGGGGACCCCAGTAAAGGGGGGCGTAACCTCTCAGTACTTAAATGTATTGAATGTGGCGCGTTGTAATTGATTGACTACCGCCATTCGACAAAGTATCAATCAATGGTTAGTGACTTTGGAGTGTTTTCTGCCGTTGGTAGAGAGATTGGAACGTATTAGGGCTTAACATGCAGAGTCCCAATTTAAATACTGTCCCACAGGGTTACAGGTTAGTGGTATTAACACGCTGCCTCTTTTCTTTTTATCATAGATGGTGAAAGAGAAGTCTGCATCAGTCACTTATATTTCCTACTTCCAGCAACCTTTTTGATAACGTTTATGCTTGAATTCTGCACTCCTGGAGTCATGTCGTGTCACGTTAAGTCGGTTAAGCCTTAATCAAATTAAGCAGTTAACGGTTGTCCGCAGACAGACAATTGGCAAAAACAATTAAAAAAATAAATAACCCCAAAACATATTAATTGTGACATTAATTCATATCGTACGTATATTTATTTTTGTCCAAGCGTTCACTCTTCTTGTAGGTATAGGATATTTATTCCACTTGACGATGGGATAACAACATGAACGAAGGGAGTAAAAATGGCAGAAGTAATCCTTTAACAGTAGTTTTTTTATACAGTTAGTTGTTCTCAGGTGCCAGAGTGTTAATGTCTACTACTTAAATTTAACAGCAACCAATATCTGCCACTAGTTTTCTTTTCTTTTTTCTTCTTTTTTTGTATTCTGCCTGGCTAATCACACTTGTGGTAATGATATTAAAACAATAAATTATTTAGAATGCTGTTGTTCATATAGTAGCATTTATAAGTAAAACACAAACAAAAAAAGAAAACTGTGCCATATGCTGCTATGTTGAGATGGACTACAAGATGTTGTTCTTGTGAGGTAGTCTTTCTGAGTCTGAATCGCATTGTCTTTTTTTTATATACTTTTAAATTCCAATCGGTCTATGTGAAAGTTGATTCTCCAGCAAAAACACTAGAGGGCACTACAACTCATTGAAATGCACTGCGGGATTGTAGCTTGTTGGATGGATGCAGTGAGTGGGTTATTATGCCTAGCTTTAAAAGTCCATTTACATATTATGTTGTTTTAGAGCAGGTCAAGGGCCAAGTGAGCAAAGTGTAATGGCATTCATTCAGGTTCTACGTCGTCTTGTAAACTAACATCTTGTTTCTCGCAATGAGCATGTGTGAGTTATGTAACATTATGTGACAAACAAGGCTCAGTCCGAGCTTGTTCCAAGATTCTATTTCTCACTTCCTTCTTTCAAGCCACAGAGTACTGTGCAGTCAACACAGATCCCACTTGGGCCCACCCACTGTTTATTTTTTGGGGCGTTGAACATGGCGTCAAGTGAATAATGGTTTTGTGCTTTAAAGCAAGAGACTCCATCATCTAAACAATGAATCACTGTAATCAAAATCCACAGTACATTTTTAATCTGTTTAGACAAAAACAAAACAAAAAAAGTGCCTATTAAGTACCACATGACTGAGGTTTTTTGTTTGCCCCTGAGAGGTGTGTGGTTTGGGTGTGACCGGCTGGCTGCGTTCTCTCCCTCTCTGAGCTGACTACATGTAAAAAGCATTTAGCACTATTATTGTGGTCCCTGGGCTCGCTCACACACAGTGCCTTCAATGTGGCTTCTGTCCTAGCAGGAGGCTTTTCTCCTTCATGTCTTAAGCCTGATATGAGCTAAGCCTGATTTAAACCTAGATGCTGTGCAGTGAAAATAGAAGATCTACAAGCTCTCAACACGTAAGCTTGTAAATCGGCTATTTGCACTTGACTAGGTAAAACCCAGGCTTTGTACTTGGCTGCATGCCAGTGTCGCACACCAGAAGTAGCTAAAATTCCGGCTATTTTCAGTGCACAACGAAGTATATGAAGTCATTTATGGAATCCTTTAATTCACTGTCCTCGCCTCCGCCCAACAAGCATTGTAGCTGGTCTGAGATGAGAAACTAAATTAGTGAAAATAGGCTAGCTGATCTACAAGCTCACGATGTGGCACTTTGTGAGCTTGTAGATTGGCTATTTTCACTATTTTAAAATGATGATAAAGGAATGGTTTTGGACATACAGGGTTTCCACCTGACATTAATGATGTCACAGGATTGATGGTCAGTGTTGATGGAATGAGCGAGAGAGAGAGTGGGAACACTGATACCTTCACCTTATGGAAATCAAGAGCAAAGTGAATAAAGTTTGTTGAGTTAAATAAAGTTGTTTTTCTATGTATCAAAGTGTGCTGCTCTTGTTGCTCTTGCTTCATACATTTTCCTTTCTTCAAGTTCATTGTTTTTATAGAGTATAGTCATACCACATTTGGGTTTTAAGATAAGTTAGTTACTGTTGTATTCTCAGAAAAACTTAATTTGAATGACTCAAATTACTCTTGAGTGCAAATGGATCCAAATGTAATTACAATGTAGTTACAAACCTTCAATTGTCCATTTTATATTACAGATGGTTAAATTACAAGGCTTTTAAGGTGGATTATCCTGGACAGGAATAGTTATATAAGTGAAATTCAAGTGATGGCACTACGAAATTAGCTGGATACTGGATAAATGGGTACTCTCCTAATTGCCTGAAATTGTGTCACCTACCTGAACACATTTTCTGTTTATTAAAGAGAGAGAGCCATGCCATGTTACTGAACAAACGTAACTATAGCAATGATTAGCCTACAGAATATAGTGCTTTGACCTTTTAACAAGAATCATTGTTTTGACCAAAAAATACCACTTACCCTACCTTTAATTGACATAGTCATATTATCGTTAATTGACATATAAGGAATACACTGTCCAGATGAACTGCATAGCATCATAGATAGAATATATCCACTGCACTAGGCAGAGAGGACATACAGGCAGATCAGGAGGGAGTCATTGTCAACTCTGCCACCAAATTAAAAGCACAGAAATTGGTTTGTTTGCTGTAGTCAGAATGGATAATGAATTAGCACAAAGATAGTGCTAGTCTAGTACTCAACTATGTATCCATCCCACCCCATACACACATAGTAGGATACAGTACTGCAGCAGTGCAAGTATACAAATACCAACTTGAACTTACACACACACACACACACTCTCTCTCTCTCTCACTCACTCACTCACTCACTCACAGCTCGCTCACTCTCTCTCTCTCTCTCTCTCTCTCTCTCTCTCTCTCTCTTTTTCTCACAGTTAACAGTCTTTGTATGAGTTGTGCTTGAAATGTATCAATCAATCAAACTCTATATATTACATTATACTGCATTGTTACAGCATTATTACACTTAACTTTATGTTTTATTTGATTTGATTTCTGAGAGTACAAGAATGTGCTGCTTAAATATTCTGGTGACATTAAACATTGAACCTTGAACTTTTTTAAATATACGTAGGCCTACATTATGCCAGTGGTCCTCAAACGTTTTCGTGCCAAGGACCCCTTCACTGCATTTGAAGACAGAGTGCGGGAGTCCCTTCTTTTTCATTATGTCAAGGACCCCCCAAATTAACATTTGGCCACAGACCCCCTTCTTAAAATGTGTTTTTACAGAAACCCACATGATTTGTGATTATAAAGTGTTTAATTATTTCATGGTCTTTTTGAAAATAGCAGATTTGTATAGGGTTTAAGTCATTATTAAACACATGTTTGATTCATGCAATTAACTAATTTGGCTAGGGACCCCCTGGAACCCCCTCAATTAGACTTTTAATTTGTAGACATGGGCAGGAAGTGCTGTGTCCTTAAACCTCAGTGTGCATTACTTGATGCTCCGTGCCGCAGCCTGGCCGCAGCAGTTATTTGCAGTGTTGCCAAGTTTGCTTATTATAAGCTGATTTGGGCTTGTGTTCCTGTAAAGTTGCTTGCAAATATATAATTTGGTTTGATTGATTGTTTGATTGATTGATTGATTGACATTTTTATTAAAAAAATTGTAGAATGGGTACAGTTCAAACGAAAGTACAGGTCCATTTTCAATTCATCAGAACATTTAAAGACGTACAAATATACACTTCAATTTATATACAAATCATCAGTTAAAAATGGAAAAAACATGTACAGTATGAAAAAGATAAAGGGGGGGGGGGGGGGGGGGGACTTTGACTTTTTTACCTACCTAGGTTCTATCCACCAACTTAATCAAAAAAGTCAATCAAAGAACAAGATTCCTTTACAGGATCTTCTCACTGGTCAACAAAAACACCTTGAAGACCTTAACAGGAGCCCTCGTACAACGTTTATTTGACTATGCATCCACCTCTTGGTACCACAGCACCTCAAAGGCCCTTAAAACGAGGCTCCAGATTTCCCAAAACAAACTGGTCAGGCCTCACCCCCCGAACCCACCTCACCCCTGCCCACTTTGACAGGCTGGAATGGCTTAGGGTCGACGACAGAGTACAGCATCTTGCAATGGGTCTGGTCCACACGATTCGATACACCACCAAGATACCCTGTCTAAATACTTCCTTAATGTTAACGAAGTCCACACCCACAACACCAGAGGGAGTGCAACAAACCATGTACAACCCAGATTCGGCACAAACAAGGGACTAAATTATTTTCCGTCCTATGCCACCACAATGTCGAACGCCCTACCAACAGTCATTAAGACATGTTAATCCCTTGACTCGTTCAAAACCGCTCTCAAAGTGCACCTACGGACGGCTGCAATTCGAAAAGGGGCCCCGTAAAATCTGAATCCCCCCCCCACTTCCCCTCACTGTATATTTTTATTTTCCCTTTTTGCTTCCTTTATGATGAATTCCTGTTCTGTTCTTTGGCTATATAGAAGTGTCTATTTGTACGTCTCTAAATGTTTTGAGGAATTGAACATGGTGGACCCTCTTGTAAACAAGTGTAATGCTTAATTGGGTCGTCTACTCACAGTTAACAGTCTTTGTATTGAGTTTGTGCTTGAAATGTAGGCCTACATGCCATTCTGCAAACTGTTAATACATATTTCAATCAATCAAAGTCTAGGGATTTTTTATGTTTTTTTGTGAGGGATTCACATTTTTAAATAGCTGTTGGTAGGGTGTTCCACATTTTAGTGGCATAGGAGCTAAATTAATTTAAACGCTTGTTTGAATTCATGGTGGGTATTTTTTGTTTTGGGGTGCTTGTTTCTAAAGTCAAGCGTAGTTGCTTATTTGACCATTCTTACTAGGGAGGCTATTATTCCAAATGTTTTACTATTTATTCATTTATTTCTCTCTTTCTTTTGGGGGAAAATAGCCTACATATAGTCTGCATGGAGTTCAGGTGTAAACCGCTTCTTTCTCTCTCAGAGTCAGAACCTGGCAACACCGGCTCTTTATCAGATGCAGTGTGGATGCGAGCCTCTTCAGTGTGAAGTTCACTGCGGCTGAACAACTACTACCACTCACGCACACACTCCCTCTCAGGACGATCGAGCCCACCACCACCACCACCACCACCACCACACAATTCATGACCGCAAACTAAAAATAAAACAATACATAATTTAATTTAAATTTTCTACTTTTCTTAATAAAACAAGAACTCACACTCACAATGATGGACATGGACAATGTCATCCACGCCATCGTCTTCACGGTGGTCGCGGGCTACATCGCATACGTCTACCTGAAGAGCAAGTACGGAGGAGCCCAGCCAGCCGAGGAGACGAATGTCAAGCGCCAGGTGGGCTACGAGGGCATCATCCCCCCCTCCAGGGGCATGGCCATGGGAGTACTGCATGAGGAGCACCACCACGTCGAGCCTGCCGCTGCTCCTGCTGTTGTGGTGGAGGAGAAGCACGTCCCTGAGCCCGAAGTTGTGCCCGTTGTCCCCGAGGTGGTCCCCGAGGTGGTCCCAGCAGCGCCCGTTGTGGTGGAGGAGATCGCCGTTGTAGAAGAGAAGCACCACCACGTGCACAAAGAGCCCGAGGTTGTAGAGGTCCAGGTAAGAAGAGATGATGGATAGATCGGATGGATGGAATCTGCATAGATGGATGAATCAGTGGTTCTCAAACTGTGTCATTTCAAATAACCTCCTTAATGTAGGGTAAGTGACTTTCTTTGGTTCAAATAAGTGTTAAACAGCTCTATATTCTGATAGTACTCATTGCTAGAGGGTGTTTATTCAATATTCAGTAACAGGAGTCCAGCTCTTTATTAAACAAAATGTGCATGTTCAGTTCATATGATAAACAATCAGCATAGATAACTCAGACAGGATACAGATTAAACAAGTGGAATTAGAAGGGGTGACACTAAGACATGAGCCGAAAGAATTGCAACTGGAACACTATAAAAATGAAGCTAATGAATGGGTTCTCTCTCCTGATTGGCTGAAAGTTTGTCACCTACCTGAAAATGTATTTTCTGTTTATTAAAGAGCTGGAGAGACAGGGAGACTCCTGTTACTGAACACACTATGTAGCAATGATTATAGATGTTTAACCTTTTAGCAAAAAACTTTTGTTTAAACCCAAAAATATCACTTACCCTACCTTTTTTACTCTGAGCTTATACAAAGGGAACAAAATGGACCGGTACGGGTCCATTTGGTTCCATTTCTATGAGCTCAGAGTTACAGACCTGTAAGGGTCCATTTGGAACCCCCCCCCCCCCCCCCCCCCCGAGTATCCCTGAAGCAGGTTCCCCTACTGTACCCTACACCAATTTGACAACCACTGGGATGGATTTATTCTTATTTTATTCATTATTGCATTTGTGCGTGCACAGCTACTGCACACAGGGCTTTAAATAAAGTAAGGAATTTGTTTATTTCACTGTGGACCAAAATGAAGGGTAATTGTGAATTATTATTTTAATTGTGGCACAATGGGTCCTCCATAATAAAACGGGGAGCAGATATGCACAGTGTGATGATCAATGGCATGACTACAGTGTCACTTAAACTGCACACAGCTTCATGTAGTCTACTGTTACCCAAAGTCACATATATGTAGTTTGTCCAGATAATTAGCTTTTGAACGTTTATGGAGGTCTTATTGGCAGTTGTATAGTTTTGTTTTATCCACGTGCCAGTCACACATGTTGTGTTGAGCCTTGTATTAGATTGTAGACCATTGAACTCTTGTGAAGATCTCCAGACGTTTGGTTTCGAAGCTAAGTTCAAAGCATTGGATTGGATTCCATTCCGCACTCTGGAGTGGAAATGGTGCTCCTCCTTGTTCTGTTTACTGGCGATTGAAAGATCTTTGAAAGATCACAGACACATTTTCTCCCTGAAGATCTGTCATGATCTAAAAGTTGAACAGAACGAAGAGCACTATTTGCCATGTTCACATCTTTCATTTTATGTTCATCTCAATTTGCTCCTACACCTGGACAGTTAAAGTGTGATGAACACGCACTACTGTCTCTTCTTCAAAAGCCAAAAGCAAGTTCATGGTAGACAAGTTGTTGAGCCCATACCGAGTGAAAACTGAACTTTAACTTCAACTTGCTGTGTAAGTGGTACATGATAGTGTCTGACTATGCATTTCTCACTGTCTGGCACACCTGTCAACCTCACCGGCTCGACTCGGTGTCGTCTCTGAAAGGTCACTTTAGCAAGACCTGATCTTTTCCAAGCTACGTTTTCTTCCTTTCTGACCTTTTCGAGCACTAGCGCATAACCGGGGGCCCTTTTTTGAACAGGCCCCAGACTAGAGGGAAGAATGTCGCCCGTAACATGAGGTATGTGCTCTCTACAAAGAAAGGCACAGAACACCGCTCTATATTTGGTGCCTAACCTATATTTACACCTATGTCTCTTGACATGGGTGTCACATGGCTGTAATGGACCCCGCCGCTCGCGGGGGGACAAGCTGAAAGGCCAGTACCACCCATAGAAGTGGGTGTGACAGCGGGTTGGACTTGGGAACATGTGAATGCCACTTGGTGAACACAATCTGCTGTGTTATTTCTGATGAATACTTCAGGGTGTGTGCTGCTGGCTCCGTTGAGATCGCTGGTTCTTCAATGTTCAAGTGATTGATAGTTTAAGAACCAAATTACTTATGGAAGCTTTCCATCCATTAAGGTCTTGAGCGTGGTTTGCTGTATAAACTGCACAACTGTCCAGAATGCATGTACATTTGGTTCCAGACTTTGTACACTAGGAGTTAAATCAACACAGATGATATTCCAGTGTAGATTGTGGTCAGAGAGATGGAACACACGCAACTGGGGGTCCTTGATCTAAAGTTTAGATAGAGGTTTATAACTAGTCCATACGGCAGCACATTTAGTTTCTAAATTGATGATATAAGCTGTTGTCATATTAATGAAAGCAATACAGATTGTCCAGTTGGCTGGTGTATATGATGAACTAGTCAGAGAGAGACACATACTTGGATGCAATTCTGAATAATAGCCAAGTCGGATAATGTATCCATTGGCCATGTGCTGTACAGGCCAGTGTGCGAGAGTGACTGTACTTGACGTAAACAGGATCTGGTCCATGACAAATGGTCCTCCTGCAAGAAAAGACTCATCACACACCCTCCCTGAGCCATCTCTCGTCCCCTATCATTATACAAAGCAGTTTGCGAGTGGACAACAAAACTGCACTCAACCGCTTTTTATGGTGGGCACTTGAAGGCTCCATATGCTGCCTATAATTTGTTTGACTCTTGCCCTATTAGGTCCCATGCCATGAAAAGTGCCCTTAGCTACAATCTGTTCCAGTGTTTTTTTTCTTCTTTTTGTTTCTTTGTTTCTTTTTCTTTTTTACAGTTTGGCATTGCGCAAAAAAGTCCACATTAAGGAGCTTGTTTCTCCACCCTATATACACAGTATAAGTGAGACAGACCATCTACTGTTCCCTTGGCCTCCAAGCATTTGTCACAACAGTTGCTTGATTCAGTTGAGCTGCCCGTTGACCTCTGTGGGAAGTCAAACAGATTGTCCAGTCAGTCATCCTGCAATGAAATGACATAATCACTTGTTTTAATGCCGTCATCCTGTCAATGCAACTAAAGTCAATTTCCCATTATCGACTCTTACTGTATAGTCTGTGTCATTAGACTATCTTTGAGAGGGTGTCAGACATTTAGTCTTTTAAAAGACATTTTAGTCTTTTTTAGAAGATTGTGTTTCTGACATAATTCTATGATACAGTATGGGCATAAGGAGTAGGCTGCTAATTCATACTGCTTCTTCTCCCCACGGTGCAACATTGTTGTAATTTATGCTCCTCCGTAAGGTAAAATAGCAGATCTACATGCTCACAGCGTGACGCTTCGTCAACACACTGTGAGCTTGTGGATGCCGCATGAAACCATTGTACGATAAGATACAAATTGGGCTTAACGCATTTAAAAAAACAGGAAAGGGGGAGAGAGATAGGGCGAAGACACACAGCAAAGGTCGTCGGGCTCGAACCCGCGACACGCTGTCAGGCCGGATTACCAGCCTAGACGCCTGGACCGCTCGGCCGGCCCAGGCCTTAAAGCAGGTTTCTTTTGTCTTTTTTGTCGCGTCGCAAATCTATGCTTTGAAGTTAAGACCAAGCGCACTGCCACTGCACAATATAGACTGAACTGTCCTTAAAACATCTGGTCTAAAATGCCATCAGTTTTAGTATTGTTGCAAACAGCTAGGGTCAAAGTTGCAGGCATTACTACATCTTCAAATGAAATAGGATTAGTCTGCATTACATAATGATTAGGATTTCTATTCAGCGCTGCTGTGTTGTGGCAGTCAGATTTAACACAGCCAAGCTACATCTGCAGGCAGGGAGCTAAGGAATGTTTGGGCTGATTCCATGTGTTGCTATGAGAGTTCCTTCACCTCTTTCTCTCTCTCTCTCTCTCTTCGTGTGTGTGCGTGTGCGTGTGTGTGTGTGTGGTGTCGCCCTTCCTCCCTGTTTCTCTGTCTGCCTCTCTCTCTCTCAACCACCTTCTCCAACCACCTTCTCCATGCCTTCCTTCACTCTCTTCATTCTCCTCCACTTTTCTCACACTCGTGTGTGTGTGTTTGCATGATGTGTGCGACGTCACTGGGTTGGAGTCGAAGTGAGACACAAAGACAACGTGTTCCACTCCTCGGCCCGTGGCTCTGCCGGGAACAAAATGTCAGTCTCCTTCACCCCTCCTGTACCATGCATGCCTCCTTTTAAAAGAGCTGCGTGTAACTCCCAACGCTATAGTTGCATAAGCTGACCCAGCTGCCGCATGATATATACTGTGCTAGCAGCCACCAGACTGTGTGTGACTTTATACTGATTACTGAACACCTGTGGAGTGTCCACTGTCCAGTCCACGTGTTGCAAGGAACCAGGGCTGCACAAAGTCCTCACCCCCACCCAGTGCTAGGCCTGTGACAATTATTACATAATCTCCTAATCATTTGAGATAATAGCAGTTATTTTTTTATGTTTTTCTTTGTATTTTGTATTTTATATATTGTATGGAGGGACAGACAGAGTAGGCTGACAGGAAATGGGGAGAGAGATGGGGGTGCCTGGACCACTGAGCTATGGCCCAGGCCAATAGCAGTTATTTTGTCATAATAGTCGTCATACTCTTTTCAATTGACTATATTCACACAGCGGCCATTTTTATTCCTGGGTGTTGGGGTAAAATGGGGTGGCAAGTTGCAACAGGGTGGCATTTCATTAACTGGCTCGTCATGTCATTTTCCCCTAGTGTTGTTGAGTATATGTTGAGTATAAAATGATCAAAAAAACCACACACACACACACACACACACACACACACACACACACACACACACACACACACACACACAAATATATCTACATTGATACAACGCAGGTGAGGTCAGAAGTGACTAATATGAATGATTAGTACTGGTAGTGTGGTCAGTACACCAAATACTAAAATACTGCACTCCCCCACGTGTTCTGTACCTTCATGTGATATACAAGTTTTACGCAAGAGAAAAAAGTCTGCACATAGCTCATCGGCTGCCTAGGATGTGTTGTTTCCTTATGGACCAAAGCCATGTTGGACGAGCTTTTCGGTTATGTATTGATTCACAATAGCCTCTTTTATATTTACCGTATACAGTAGTAGCTTCCTCGATGCTATAGGCAACGCTCACTTCCGCTGTGGTCCGTCAATGAAATGTTTCCCCGACGTCCACTTCCATTCTAAGCACAATCTTAACCTTTTTTAATTAAATGTGTTGGATGTGTGCGCTCCACCTTAGACTTTATACGTTTTATCACAATATTTCATTCCCAATTGATAATGTATTTGGCCACAGACCACCCACTTGAAAAGATTTTGTGCCAGGGACCCCCCAAAAGAGATTGTCAAGATTTCTTTCAATAGGCCTACATTTGAAAAATGGACATCACATCAACACACGTGAGCTTGTAGACAGACAATTTAATAGTTATACCACCCCCCCCTCCTCCTGGTGCTGCCACCATCTTGGTGGAGTATACACAATATAAACAATAGGAGCGAGGCGGAGCCGAGCTAGCCCTTCATTTATTCCTTTCACTGCTGTTGTATCCTACAGTAGGATACACTGCTGTTGTATCCTACTGACTCAGTAGGATACACTGCTGTTGTATCCTACTGACTCACCTGTCCTTGCGGAGCCCCCACCGTAGAGCCTTCGTCCTACTCCTCCCTGCTGACAGGTGCCACCCCCAGCCCGTAGGAACTGATACAGTGACACCGTCCCCCTAGACACTATTTTTGAATACCCAAATGATTAAATATGATGATGATTAAATCTATGGCTTAAGTGGCTCAAATGTGACCCCCACACACACACACTTTGAGAATAACAGGTTTATATAATATGCTGAGACATGTGACATAAGATTATTATTGTCTCTGTCTGTTGGAAACCTCATATGTCCAAAAACGTTTTTCTTTTTTTCAGGATACAAATTCAAAAGTATCAGATTGACATGCTCGAAATGTGCTTGTCGATCTTCTACTTTTGATGCTTTTGTTTGACGCTGTATTCTGATCAAGTAGGCCATTAAACAACACAACGTTTAAATATCGAGATACAAGGTTTCTGCCCGACCGCGACGACATGTACAGTATCACCAGTATGTGTCACCAGTACATAGATTTATAGCTGTGCACCCTTCTACCCACAGCCCTCACCCCTAAACATGTCCACATGTACCCGACTCCCTCGCAGCGGAGAGCCTAAAGTGGCTCAGTGACCTTTGGACACATGTGTGCTTAGCATGTTGGCGTGTCCATCTCTCAGATTACATGTCTGAGCACAGCCCCGAACTCCACGTGTGTAAATCCACCCCTTTCCTTGCAGTTGGCTACTGATAAGGAGACAAGCATGCATGTAACATAATCAGTATCGGAAGGATCAGATAATCAGAATTGACTTTATTGTCACAGGTGACCGCATATGTATTTGGCGGCGACACAACATTTTTCAAAAGTTTCCAAATATATTTTCAAAAATGTTGGATGTATAAGCTCGCAGTGCGGCACAAAGTGGTGTGCTGTGCAGCAGTCAACAGAAAAGTCTTCAGTTTTTGATTGAAAGTTTCCTGGGAGTTTGTTCCAGATATGTGGTGCATAAAGACAGAATGCTTCAAAGGTTAAAGCCTCAATGTGGGATTTCCTCAACCACCTGGCTGTATGTAGAACAGCAGGAACATTGTGTTCTGAAAGATAACACCTGAACATCATCATCCTAATGATTGTGCTAATTATTTTAAAAAGCAGCTTAATTGGTTGATGTTTGTCATATGATAATAATCTAAATTTACAAAGTAACTAAAGTTTTGTGGAATAAAAAGTACAGATTGTTTTCCTCTGAGATGTAGTAGAAGTATAATTCTTAAAAAACTTAAACAAGCAAGCACAAAAAATGTACTCAAGTACAGTACTTGAGTAAATGTGCTTCAGTTAGTGTCCACCACTGTGAGAAAGTCAATAAGGGGACAGAGGAAGCCTGGGGGCCCGACACAAAAAAGTGTATTTTTGTGTACTCTAGCTGGCAGAGCAAAAGTGCACCGTCCAATCCCGAGGGTTGATTTAATGGGCTATTTCACTTTAAAACACTTCTGGGGTCATTGTTTCCTTGATTTCAATAATCAGACCACCCCCCCCCCCCCCCCACACCCAATGTGTGTAATGGGGGGTGGGGGCTCATACTGCACATCCTAAAAATCGTCAGTTGTCCCATAACGGAATGAGCTAATTGTGAATCACCATGCCTATTTTAAGGGCACGCACATGTGCGTGTGTGTATATGTGTGTGTGTGTGTGTGTGTGTGTGTGTGTGTCAAACATTCCGCTCCCATGTGAGTCTTATCATGCGTCTAACAGTAGCATGTAATGGAATCCGCTGAGCTGATTACTGATTGGTCAGGCGGCCGCGTCCTGAACTACCATCAACTGGATATTTCCCTCAGAGTGGTTCCTTGTTCCTAGAGTGGTGTAGACTGTAGACTAGGAGAGTGGTGTCATTGAGGGGGCAGAAAACAGCGCTTGAGCGCTGTTCATGCAGTCCTGGAGTGTGACATGCTGGAGTTTTAAATTCATTGTTTTTCAACGAGGGTGGCGCAAATATCAGCAATTTTAGCCATGTGTGCAACATGCCAAATGTTTTAAAGTATTGTACAGTAGTGACAGCTAAAGTCTCTGTTATGTTTATGTCGTACTATTACTAAAAAACGATGTAAAATAAAGGGATAAGTAGAGCCGCCATTGGACTGACCCCGTGAACTTGCGTGAAGTGAACGGAGTTGTCACAACTCTCTCATCTAAACAGCGCTGCTTGTTCTCACCCCCACCTTTCAGTAAGCAAAGGAGAAGATACCCTGTATTGTTTTGGTCTTTGTTGGCCTATAGCCAGTGGCCAGCAGTGGGGGCATTTACCTAAATACTGTACTTAAGTACAATTTTAGTATTTGTACTTTGAGTATTTCCAATTTCCAAAACTCCTACCATCTGCTCTACTACATCTTGGATTCCAAATATCATACTTTTACTCCACTGCATTTATTTGAAAACTTTAGTTACTATTTGCCATTTGAAAATAGCCGATCTACAATATCACATTATTACTATTTTTAAGATATTTTAATACATACAAACTTGAATTGGGACATTCTGCACAATGAGTACTTTTCGATGCCTATACTTTTGTACTTTTACTCAAGTACATTTTGAATTCTGGACTTGAAACAGAGTATTTATATATTGCATTATTGATGCTTTTACTTAAGCAAAACATTTGAGTACTTTTCCCACCACTGGTGGTGAGTCAGAACAGAGGATGTTATTGAACAGAACAGTAGCCTGTCTTGTGCTAAACAGAGAGCAGAGAACACTGGTTGTTTCCACTCATGAGGTTAGACCAGCACCACCCAACAGCAGCATGCTCTTTTTTTGCCAGGTGCTTGAAAAGCGCCTGGACTACATTTTGATAGTACCTCTAGTACTAACAGCCATAAAGAGGACTATAAAGACGACCCTATACTGGACACCTTTTCATGATTGGCTGCCTCCAGTCTAGGCTGCCTTTCAGCCATTGGGAGACTTGCCCATAAAACCCATAGTCTGAACGGTGCAATGTGTCTGTATTCTTTGCAAGAGGAACGGACGGAGCGAGAGTGGCAACAGAAGCTAATGTTATGAGCATGGAGCTAAAGGAAAGTCATAACAAAACCCAGTGAGTGAACAACGGCCGGAAGGCGGGAGGTTGTGACAGAGAAACAAACGTTTTTGGGAAGGAAAACAAAAAAAGATAGAAAGAAAGGGGAGAAAAGAAGATGCACAACGGAGCCGGCCAAGCAGGAGCCCTTGCTGCACAGTTATGACTGGAGTGTCATTCTGGTTATAGACTAAACTATAACCAGCCTGCACCTTGCTGCTGTTGTAATTCAGTTTGGTCAACACAGTGAGGCGGGTGCTTCCTGCTAAAAACACAGCCCCAATGATTCTGTCTGTAATCATTTGAACAGCGTTGCCAAACAATCCCAAAAGAAGCCACTAGGCCACATGAGCATCAGATATTTGAAAATAGCAGATCTTCAGGCTCACAATGCGTTACGATTGTGAGCGTGTAGATCTGTTTACCTGCAACCTGCAACTACCAATATTTATTTATAAGTGACTTTACAGGAAAATCAAGCCCAGAGTCGCTTATAATAAGCGGACATGGCGACACTGGATGCTGCCTCTTTCGAGCTAAAATTGTTCAGTGACATTACGCTATTTGACTGTGTTTTCCAGTGGAGATGTCGCGGGAAAGGTGGGGTGGGGGGGGGGGGGGGGGGGGTGGGGGACAAGTCATTGTAAGGGGCAACTGAACACTGCGTCTATTGATTGTCGGGACAGGGACACACAAAGCCTGTATGTGTGCGAGTCTTTGCATCCGTCTGTGTTTTGTCACTTTTTTGTGTGTTTGTGTTTGAAAGTCCTGCTTCGTCAAAGCAGCACTCAACCCTGTTGCCACACACACACACACACACACACACACACACACACACACACACACACACACACACACACACACACACACACACACACTCACCCTCACCCTTTCTTGGCCATGAATTCCCCCTGGACATATATGATATGGAATGGAGGTCTGTGGCGGTGTCAATCAACACCCAGAGATAAGACACAGCTGTGTGTGTGTGTGTGTGTGTGTGTGTGTGTGTGTGTGTGTGTGTGTGTGTGTGTGTGTGTGTGGCGCCACATAACAACAGGCCTTGTTCTTGTCCCCCCCACCTCTCTCTATGAGCTGAAATGCAGGAAGAGTGCTTCAAGGCATTCCTTGGTTTTCCTAACCATACATAAATAAATGAAATTATATTAAGCACTTCTGAAACCAACTCCTGTACATAAATATAGAAATATGAACGGCATGATTGAAAAATTCTGTAGCAAAATAAACAAATTTATTATGTTGGAAAATGTCACTCCCCATCTCTCTCCCCCTTTCCTCTCTGTCTACTGTGACTATCAATAAAGGCAATAAACCCCCAAAATAACTCATCTGCAAGCTCACTACAACTGTGAGCATGTAGATCAGCTATGTTGGCTATTCGAATGTTAGTGTATGGGGCTTACTTAAGTGGCTAACAAGGTTTCCGATTTCTTAGACGATCGACCTGATAAAATCTTACAATGTTATCTCTGTCCTCTTGAATTGTAAGAAACATCCTAATTCATATTGCTATGCAATGCAATGATGTTTTCTAATCACACTTGAACTTGAATCTATGAGGTGATAGGATACTGTGCTCTCACTCCCTCCAAAAGGCCTTTCTGCTGCATCAGCTTATTGCCTCTGTTGGTTCCTTGTCAAGACTAACGGAGTGTTAATCTCTGTGGAGCCAGCTTGGCCCACACATGCACCTCCCCCCCCCCCCCCATCACCTTGTCTTACCGTCTTAGTGCCATTTATTTAATGGGATCTGCAACAACGAAACAAGATGGCAGCATGCCCCCGCACCCGCTTCCAATGTTATCAACCCATAATCACCAGTATGTTCTAGACCATGCAATGAAGCCAGTATGGACATTTCCTACATACTGCTACCGCGAGTATAGGCGACTAGGAAACGCAGATATAATGTGGCCTGCGAAAGAGAGGTGTGGGATTCTCTGCTGGAACTGTTGGCATGGAGGTCTCCATGACTGGCAGACGTCCTGAATGCTGACTGTGTGTACCAGACAGGCCAATTTAGTGCATTAATTAGGCACAAATGCAATACGATTTCTCCCCTGAGCAAGCAGGCAGGCTCAGTGATACGAGAAAAATGTCAGCACTTACACAAGAGACCTGGGGTCAAATTCAGCCTAGAAGAGGAAGGTTACTTTAAGGAAGCAAGCAAGCACACAGTGTTTCTCTGTCCACAGGGCATGAGGGTGGGAAGCCGGGTTGGGATGGAGGAGGGTCATCTCGGGCGCTACAGTAGTAGAGTGGCCAGACGTCCCGGTTTGGCCGGGATTGTCCCAACGAATTCAACAACTTTTTGTTTACAATTTTTTTTCCGTTCTGTACAGGGGAGGACATCCAGCAGCTCATGATGGTGTTAACAGCAGAAATTAATAAATACAATTACAAACTCTGGTTTGATAGAATTAGAAATAAATTATCCTTAAATCTAAGTAAAACAAAATGTATGGTATTCGGAAACCGCCAGATACAAACAGATATCCAGTTGATTATAGATAATAATAAAATAGAAAGAGTATATGAAAACAAATTATTGGGAGTGATTCTAGACGATAGGCTCTGCTGGAAACCCCATGTAGAATATGTGAGGAACAAGATGGCAAAAAGCATCTCGGTCATAAATAAGGCAAAACACCTACTCAACCCCAGCTCATTGCACATGCTGTACTGCGCAATGATCCTACCCTACCTGAACTACTGCTCTGAGGTATGGGGAAACGCCTACCAATCTACGATAAATCCACTGATTATACTACAAAAGAGCGCAGTAAGGGTAATAAACAATGTAGGATACCGGGACCACACACACCCACTGTTTTTACAATCACACCTTCTGAAGCTCACAGATATGGTCAATGTTCAAATTCTACAAATTATGTACAAAGCAAGATATAACCAATTACCGGTAAATGTACAAGACAAATTTCTGGATAACAATCTTAGAGGACCACTGAACTTCAAAAAACCTGTAGAAACTTGAAAACGAGGAGCATCTCTTACTCTGTGGAATGAGCTGGAGGATGTATTAAAGCTCTGTGGAAACATAAACCAATTCAAAACTAGAGTGAAGAGAACAATTTTCGATGGATACAGAAATGAAGAAGAGTACTAGTGGCATTGCAGGGGGGGAACCATGACACACTGTACTTAATTATAGTAAACCATACCATGTATGGTGAACCATGCCTTGTAATATTAGTAGACCATTATTAGTAAACCATAACATATGTACTATAGGTGTAGTAAACCATATCATGTATTATTATTAGTAGTAGTCGTCGTCGTCGTAGTAGTGAGCCATAATACATGTTGTGTACTATATAAGTATAGTAAACCATACCATGTATCATATATATTATATACTATACTATTATACCTACTATACCATATTACAGTAAACCATAACATATATTATACCATAGTTATTATACCATATACATTATGAGTAACTAATATATATTAGTTACTATATTAATATAAGTATAGCATAACAAACGAATGAGACACAGGAATCACACATATCCCCCAAATAATAACCCTCAAAACATAACATAACATAAAACAAGAAAAGAAAACATAGATAAAAAGAGTATAATTACTGGTAATAATAAGGGAACATTTGCATAGTAGCTGTGTATATGTATGTTTATATGCTTGTATGTTATATATGAATATGTGTAGGTGAATGTAAGGACAACATGAATGTATGCACTGTGCAGGTAGACGGATATCCATCAGTCTACAACACATAAACACTTAAATATGCAAATTAACTCCAGGGGTAGGGCCCGACAAGCCTATGGCTTCTTCCTAGCCCTTTTTGGGATATTGGACAGGACATAAGCAACAGACACTCAAAGAAGTAGAAGAAAAATGGAAAGATGTTTTATGTATGAACTGTATGTCCACCATTCCGGGGGAAAAAACTGAACAAAAAAAAAACTGAACTATACTGAAACTGGTATTAGTGAGTACAAAGTACAAAGTACCACTGCTCTACATACAGGAGTAGATTGGTTCAAATAACCTTTTTATTAATAAAAAAAAGACCCAACATACAAGTCTCACCAGAACAAAGAACCCCATTCAATCCCCAAACCTCGCAGCCACTGTTTGTCTGAAGGAGAACCTCTTGTGCTGAAATTAAAACATCATGGGGGGATGATGTCATCTGAGTATTACTCATCATACAAACATTAGGCCACTCATCATCGCAGAAAGAATTATTTGACCAAATTAGGTGTGATAGAACATGGCCAAATGTGACGGATGGCTTGTGGTGTTTGGGCTACATATAGTACATCTCACTAGCATCATCTCACTACATCAGTCAAAGTGGGGTTTGGGGAACCCCAAATGTCCTTGGGGGGGTTCTATAGGGGGGTCCTTGCAGCTATCACTGCAAATGGACAATTACAATTTAGGCATTTAGCAGACGCTCTTAATCCAGAGCGATTTACATTAAGCACGAACAAAAAGGTATGGGAATACATCACATAATTCAAATGCATTTATCATGAAACATGCGTAAGCTAAGACATAACCTAATTATAGGTCTGTAACTCTGACTGTGTGCAAATCTGTCATGGGAGTCTGTGGCCTGACCCCCAGGGGGTCATCACATGATCTCTGGGGGTCCCCAGATTACATGAAGTAATCAGGACACTATACTACTATATAACCTGGTATAACGATGCCCAAATTGTCAAATCGTATAAGAAAGCTGTAAAAAATGTGAAAAGAGCCGATCTACAAGCTCACTCAATGCCTCGCATTGCAAGCCTTTGCTTCATCCTTGAGGTTAGTTCCAGTGGTTGTAAGGAACTAAGTACATTTACTCAAGTACTGTACTCACGAGTCACGACGTGTCACATCGTGAGCTTTACTTGTAGATCTATGATTTATTTTCTTTTTTAGTACTTGTACTTTGGTACCATAAGTACATTTTGATGCTTTTGTTCAAATGCAGGACGTTTTTTTTCTTTTTTTTAACTTGTAACAGAGTAACATAGTATATCTACATTGTGAATGTGATATGGTTACTTTTACCCAAGTACAAAGTCAGAGTACTTCTTCCCACCACTGCCTGTTCTCTTCTGTATTTTGGTGTTTTAATAGCTGAGGAATTCCGGGGCATTCAGTTTCAGAGGAAGGGTTGGATGGCATTCCTGTGTGGGCGCAAGGGAGGGTTCTGGGCTGGGATTAGATGCCCCTCGGTCTGCCCACCAGAAAACAGCTAGGCCAACTGGCTTTAATACACTCGGTCCTTCCTGGTGGACTTTAGTTCTCAACCACTTTCATTTCAATGACTGAGTTTGATATAAAAGATTATATCACTGTTGTCGGGGGGGCAGAACTTTTTTTTTTAATTAACGCCCTACTTGATATTGAGAGATATACTTTATTAATCACAGAAGGGAAATTATTACAGCGTCACACAAAAGCATAAAAAGTAGCGGATCTGCAAGCTCGGAACGTTGGCGTTTTCGATCTGCTACTTTTTATATAATTTAGAATTTGAATCCTGAAAACGGTTTTGGACGTATGAGGTTTCCACCCGACAGAGACTATAAAGAATGTCTGGCCTCAAGATACAATTGGTCTTAGTAGAGCACCCTGGAATGCTCCACCACTCTTTTTTCTGTAAATATACTTTTTTCTGCTACTGGAGCTACTGTATGTACCGTTGAGAAACACCGGTTTCATGTCCCACCCCCCTCTTGCATGATGTGACCATGCATTTGTCGTTGTCCTGCTTTTGTCTGGCGATGAGGCAGGGACAGGTATTGACAGGCGGATACGTTTACCACTAGCTGTCTATAACAGTCTGTGTGCCTTGTCTTTGTATGTGGAGCTAATCTCTCACAATGCTGGAGCGACCAGTGCCAGATTCCTTCCTTGTACATACTGCCAGTAGGCCACAGAAATATCTACAGTAATTCTCTTTGACATGTCGTATTATACTTTGAAATATTTTACTTTCTATGATGATTATAATGGAAAATTTGGACTAATACATATTACATACATCGCGGATATGTCAGAAATACTTTAATTTTAAATGTTTTACTTTTATTTTACCCAGGGACGGGTTTTCTGAGTGAACACTAGTGCAGGTTTACAGCAACACCCTGCACACCCAGACACACATTAAAACTGAGAAAGCAACTGTCATTTTAGATTATTATATAAAAATAAGTTAACTAATATATTATTCCAAATGTTGAGAATAACCTTCGCACACCTAGAATCAAAGCTTAAGAGCAAGTGCGTTAGCGTAGGCAAACAAGTGCACAGTCCACCACTGCATGGTTCTCCATCTTTTCAGCCCGACCCAAAATAATCATTTGAACTGGCGACCCCTCACCCTGACAACCACTGTCTTGGAATTGTAGGAGTTCAAGGCATTTCATTTTGATTGACTCTGTTCCACAAACATTATGAAAATAGCATATCTACAAACTACACTGAGCTTGAAGATCGGCAATTTTCACAATTGTTGCCTCTTTCTTGGATTATTTCTACTAGAGCAGTGGCCGTTGGGCACTGGCCTACTTGGAACGATGCAAGTTGGAAATGATTCATGAATTCCCCACCCAGTTATTATGTCTGTGTCCCTTTTATGCCCATATATGGAGTTCTTTGTCAGGCATGCTGGAGTCTATGCAGATGTCAGAACAGGACAACAGAGCCCAACGCTGGAATCCCCCACATGACATTTCAAAAACACATTGGCTACGAAGCTTTCTGGACATTGCTTACCTGGAACTGTCATCGGCAAGGATTAATCAGGCCCAAGAGGGCACAATTTCAATGTGGACAGACCTAATATTAGACCTGAAAGACTTACTGACCCGGTGATATTGTAATTGAGGTGTTGTGGGTTGATTGTTCTGTGAATAGGATGGGGAGGGGGAGGGAGGGGTTTCTGTGTGTGTGTGTGTGTGTGTGTGTGTGTGTGTGTGTGTGTGTGTGTGTGTGTGTGTGTGTGTGTGTGTATGTACGTGCGCGCACACGAGTATGCATGTGAGAGAATGTTTTGAGTTCAATTTTATACACTGTATAATGACTGTGCTCTATGTTTTGTTCAAAAAACAAATAAAAATTGAATGAGAAAAAAAGAACAGGACAACAGGACAACTCCATATATGGAGATCTAGAGGTGATCAGGTGTGATAAATTGGCACATTTTGACCCTGTGCAGAGGCTTTTATGACCATATTTTATTATATTGTTGATTACTTCTTTTTTGAAGTATTAAAAGTCCTTAAATTGTCAGATCACTATCATCTGGGGACACAACGTTCCCGAGGACCTCATGATTCCATTTTCTTGCTATTATTTCGTTAAATTCGCTATTTTTTGCCTTTATTAGTGATAGTGACTTTAATCTTGTAAAGCCCTCTACGTACTGTCACTTGATACATCACAAGAATGTCATTATTCAGAATGAGCTCTTGTGTTACACTTTTGACATAATTCACTTGCTGACATGATCACATTACTTGGTTCTGTTGTACCATTCCCGTTGGGATATGACAATAAAGATAAAATAAAACTCTATTGCCTGTCCAATGTCCATCAAATTTGACATAAAATGGGAACACTGCACACTGGCAACCAGTATACAAACAATAAAAACAAAAAGTAACTAATTCAATGCCAGTACAATATAAATAAGGTATTCCCAGCAACACCGTAACACAGCAACAGTGATCATGGGCTGTAGTGGGATTGGGTGCTAGTGTTATTTAAAAATGTTCCTATTTAAAATATCCGCTGCAGATGAAGCACAAACACATTCTTGTAAGCCTTTGTAAGCTTTTTTTTGCTAATGGTACTATTAAGGCTAAGCCTCCTGCCTAATGAAGGGCAAAGGGTGGGTGGGTAGAGTCATTGTAAACCTGAATTGCCTTTTTGGTTATGTAGCGGTTGTATACAGTATTTCCTCAAGTTGCAATAGTGTGTCTGATCTTACTATAGTCTGGTTGATTACCTGGGTGAGCTTGTTTTTATCTCTAACCGAGAGGTTCCCATTACCAGGAGACAACGTTGAAAGTAAGAACACACTCGGTCTCCGTGAGTGACCTGTAGACCATGGTCAGGGCATCTCCGTGAGTGACCTGTAGACCATGGTCAGGGCATCTCCGTGAATGACCTGTAGACCATGGTCAGGGCATCTCCGTGAGTGACCTGTAGACCATGGTCAGGGCATCTCCGTGAATGACCTGTAGACCATGGTCAGGGCATCTCCGTGAGTGACCTGTAGACCATGGTCAGGGCATCTCCGTGAGTGACCTGTAGACCATGGTCAGGGCATCTCCGTGAGTGACCTGTAGACCATGGTCAGGGCATCTCCGTGAGTGACCTGTAGACCATGGTCAGGGCGTCTCCGTGAGTGACCTGTAGACCATGGTCAGGGCGTCTCTGTGAGTGACCTGTAGACCATGGTCAGGGCATCTCCGTGAGTGACCTGTAGACCATGGTCAGGGCGTGTTTACTGGCATTAAAACTTCTCTGTTTCCTGAGAAGACAGAGCCTTTCTGTCTTTCACCTTTTCTTCTCTCGAGCAGCATTAATCCTCTGTATCGATGTGTAGATCGAAGCGAAGACCTCGGATCATTTCTGCACTACTTGATCCTTTAACGCCCTGATCTTAGATCTCATCTCTTTGATCTGAACGCTTGGTTTCTTGCGGTTTGATTTCAGATTGGATTCTGTGAGTGTTCAAAATGCATGAGCACTCTCTCTCTCTCTCTCTCTCTCTCTCTCTCTCTCGGATGCGTTGTTAGCTTGTAGATCTGTTATTTCGGTTCTGATGTTAGTTCAACAGACAACATACAGCCACCAGATGTTGCACTCTCAACACCTCAGTTGCATAATGTCTTAAAGGGATAGTTCACTTTCAAACATGTTTGTTGTTTTGTCGTCTACTCTGGCTTTCGTGTTTTGGTTTTATACAATATTTTATTATAATTCTTTAATATCTTTGAGGGACAAAATCTATAAAAAATACAATGTATATATTGTTTAAGAGAATTTAAAAGTAATTGAAAAAACACAGCCTTCTCAAGTATTAGAACAACTTGTTTTCGATAAATAGTTAAAAAGTTTAGTTTGAAAGTACAATGTTTGTATAGGAAGTGGGCATGTCTGATAACAATAAATACTGAATCAAGCAACTTAAAAACTGTCTGGGCTGCTCACAAAAGCCTGAGTAGACATTAATGTTTGAAAGTGAAATAACCCTTTACGTCTCCTCATCTCACTTATGTAAGTCCGTAACTGTAATTGTCTGCTTGCGTCTCCTACTGGTCGACCTTCGAGAGGTCAAACTTATGACAGCTGCGTCATGTCAGTGACTCTTATTCATTCTTCATTTATAGATCATTCATAAACTAAAAGGAAGGCGTCAACTCTTAGCGCCGACCGTCCATGTATGGCTGGGTGCGGCGAGCGAGAAGCTCCTGTTGCTATCTATGCAAAGTCAGCAAACAGCTGCCTTGTGAATGCACACAGTCAGTGACAAGGCTGTGGCCTTGACTCTGTCTTTTCAGAGACATGTGTGCGTAGCTGCGTGCATGGCGCGCACGTGTGTTTGTTACTATATCATTTATACAAATTTGAGAAATGGACATTGTGAGGACAGTTTTCTAGTTGTCACAAGATAAATGGTTGTTTTTGTGGTTAAATATATTTTTAGTAAAGTTTTCAGGGTAGTTTAGATATTTAGAGGTTATGTTTAAAGGTTGGAGTTATGCAACATGCAAGCTTGTAGACTGGTTATTTTCGACTTTAGGGTTAAAAATGGCCATATACTGTATATCGTTGCTGTCTGGCAAAAACCAGATAACTCAATCTTTCAGGTTTTTGATATATATCATACACGAACCAGTGAAAAGTATTAAATGGCACATGGGCCAAAACCTCC
This sequence comes from Protomyctophum bolini, assembly GCF_963924005.1. Lineage (NCBI taxonomy): Eukaryota > Metazoa > Chordata > Actinopteri > Myctophiformes > Myctophidae > Protomyctophum > Protomyctophum bolini. Next base: position 21,091,914 of record NC_137872.1, on the reverse strand, counting down.
TAAAGCCACTTGAGCTGGATGTTTTTTTTTCTCCTTCTTCTTTTTCTTTTATCTTCCGTTGAAATGTAGTATAGCTTGTGTGTGTTTGTGTATGGAGTCTGTGCAAGCGGTCACTCAGAGACCTGCCAGGGTAAGGTCCTGAAAAGCGAAAGGTTTCCATTGAAGTGTGGTGGGAGACTGGGAGTGTGTCATGGTGTCAGTGGCAGGCGGTGGATTTGGGACCATGGAGACCCTTAAAGGAGGACCTGAGAGAGAGCTGCAGGTGACATTAATCACTGTCGGTACACAGCTCTATCAGGGATCATCGGAGTTGATTAAAAGGATCACTTCTCAACCTTACCTTCATAGTACTACTACTCAATAAATATTCTGTTACAAGTAAAAGAACCTTTACTTGAGTAAAACTATAAAAGTATTGGCTTCAAAATGTAATTAAAGTACCAAAAGTAATCATTGTGCAGAATGTCTTGAAAATAGCAGATCTACAAGCTCACAATGTGTCGCATTGCAACGAGCTGTGAGCTTGTAAATTGCCAAAGTGTATATAGGGCTGCAGTGGTAACTGTATGTTTTGTAGTAATAATCCATATCTACAAATTACAGTAGCTAGTAAATTACGTTTTCAAATAAAACTTACTTAGGTAAATGTACTTAATTACTTCCCTTTGTGAGATGGCACCATTTCTTTCCACTTATTCTGCGTGTCATTGGTGGGCTGTAGACCTGCCTACCAGAAGTGACATCCTCCATTTCTACCCTAAAGTAGTAGGAAATGAGGTTTCTATATTAGTCCATCCGTCATAGAATCTAAGGACTGTTTCTACCGTCCCTCCACGCAGCCTGTGGTGGTCCCCGAGCCTGTGGTGGTCCCTGAGCCTGTGGTGGTCCCTGAGCCTGAACCCGTGGTGGTGGTGCCAGAACCCGTCGTGGTGGTGGAAGAGCCCGTGGTGGTGGAAGAGCCTGTTCCAGAGCTGATCGTACCTGAACCCATGCCCGAGGTGGTGCCCGAGCCCGAAGGTTGTTACACTTTTTAACTTTTTATATTAGTGTTTATTTGGTTTTTTTATTTCGTAATAAAGCACGTCAAGTCATTTTATGTTTGGTTGCGATCGGGTCTTGCGCTTTGAAAATAGCAGATCTACAAGTTCACAGCGTGATGCGTTGTGAGCTTGTAGATCAGCTATTTTCAGCAAGCAACCAAGTGTAAAATCAGCCATTATGACGCCACCAAGGCCTGCCAAATTAAATCAACTGTCAAAATCAACTGTAGATTTAATCAACTAAAATCACATGATATTTAGTCGACTAAAACTACAGTAGACTCAAACTAAAACATTTCAGGTGACATTTCAATATGACTGAAATGAAGTGGAATTTCATTCAAAAGACCATGACTAAAAGTAAATCAAAAATTTCTGTCAAAATCAACGCTGCTGTGACCTGCCTGTGTTGTGTGTCCGTGAAGCAGAGCCAGCTGTTGTGGCGAAGCCCCTAACCCCTGAGCCAGAAGCCCACCCAGAAGAACCCATGATGGATGAAGCCCCCGCCCATTTCGCCGAGTACGCTTCAGAGCACATCCACGAACCTGAGTCATACAACTACAACGGTAAGCACTAAGCACCACTCGTAGTTCTTTACCTGAGCCCTACAACTACAACGGTAAGCACCACTCGTAGTTCTTTACCTGAGCCCTACAACTACAACGGTAAGCACCACTCGTAGTTCTTTACCTGAGCCCTACAACTACAACGGTAAGCACCACTCGTAGTTCTTTACCTGAGCCCTACAACTACAACGGTAAGCACCACTCGTAGTTCTTTACCTGAGCCCTACAACTACAACGGTAAGCACCACTCGTAGTTCTTTACCTGAGCCCTACAACTACAACGGTAAGCACCACTCGTAGTTCTTTACCTGAGCCCTACAACTACAACGGTAAGCACCACTCGTAGTTCTTTACCTGAGCCCTACAACTACAACGGTAAGCACCACTCGTAGTTCTTTACCTGAGCCCTACAACTACAACGGTAAGCACCACTCGTAGTTCTTTACCTGAGCCCTACAACTACAACGGTAAGCACCACTCGTAGTTCTTTAACTGAGCCCTACAACTACAACGGTAAGCACCACTCGTAGTTCTTTACAAAAAGTAGCGATGCCACAATGTAGAAATACTCTATTACAAGTTATAAAAGAAAAATGAAAAATGTATGTACATTTTTAACCCTGGAATAGATTGAAATAAATGCGATTATCTCAAATAATTGCGATTAGACAATTATGTAATAATTGTGACAGCCCTACTGCACTGTGTTACGTATTTCTGTGTGAACAGCTGGGGCGCGTTGTGGGGTGTTTACATACTGTATGGCGGTATGTGTTCTCCTGCTATAAAGTGCTCATTCCACAGCAGAGCCAATGGGGGAGGCGGACTATTTTCCGACAGCATTCTAGCCGACGGGGCAACGGTCCGCTCCGCAGCGGGGGGACCGTCGCTGCGATGCGAAAAAGCGATGGTCCGACATGCGCTGCTCCCATGCTTGTGGTTAGGGTTAGGTTAGGATTGAGGTTTCGGATCAATATGCTGTCGGAAAAAAGACCTGCACCCAGCCAATGGAAACACTGGCTGGTTATGTTCCATAATGGAAGCCTTCCCTATCTCCAAATCCTCCCTGTACCAGTAAATATGCCCTAGTTTCAGGGCTGTGTACATTTATGGCCATTTACTACAAATGTACAAAATGTAAGGTACCCTTTTGTACTTTTACTCAAGTACATTTTGAATTCCAGACTTTTTCTATTGCTGTATTGATACTTTTACTTAAGTAAAGAATGTGAGTTATTTTTCCAACACTGATCTTTATGCCTTTTTTATCTGACCAGGGTTGTTTGCATTGGAGGCCTTCTTCCTTTGCATGCATAAACCTCTTGGAGTTGTAAAAATAACACTTCTAAACACCACTGTGCAGAGAGCAGATAACGTGTTTCCAGGAAAGGCCAATATCTTTGCCTCTCTGCAAGTTTCATTTCTATAGCACACTTCAACAACAAGGCAATTCAAGGCAACATCAAATATTGTACAACATGTTATACAAATTGAGAGAGAGAGAGAGAGAGAGAGGCCTATTCAGGATGCAACACAATATAAAATGACATTTGAATACAGTAAAACGAAAGAAATAGGCTACAAATTAAATGTACTCAGGTGGCGCAGCGGCTTTGTCGAGTGTCTATAGAAACAGAATTGGCCCGGGTCCGGGGGAGGGAAGCCGGGCGGGGTGGGTGATATTAGTCATTACTCAGCCCCAGCTGTTCAGAAAAGTTTTTAGCCGTGATTAACTTTGTGAGAGTTGTGGCAGACCAGCAGGTTTCTGAGAGTTTGTTCCAAATGATGTGGTGCATCCAAACTGAACTGGGTCGACGCTTCAGCGACTTAACTGACTTTTCATGGTACACTTGTGATTATGTGGTTGTGCTTCCTCTCCAACCGTGGTGAGGAAATGGACAGTTAAGATGTATTATACAAAACATGCTACATTTATGGAAAAGTACCAGACAGATCTTTTCATTGATCAAAGCAGGAAATCCTCCTGCATGCGAGATTAAGTATTTCTCTGTCACGTTGGCGAATGACAGCGCGTGACAGTAGTACACACAACGCCACATTACAACACATCGTTGGTGGAAAAACCTTTTATGTCCAAAGCTGTCACTTTTCAGAAAATGGACCTGAGGCCGATAATACAAATATGTTCTAAATCCTGACATTCCTAACACCAAGTATGTTGCTATATCAGTGGTGCTCATACTTTTTCATGACAATGACCCCCAAAACTATGTGTTTGGCCTCATCCCCATTATGTTGTTCCAGGGACTCCCAGAAGCAAGAATTTGAGTTAAAAACCTTCATCATAAAAGGCTTTTTCAGCTTCACATTCAAACGTAATAAATGCAAAACAAGATATCTGGTAAAATCAATATGTCATTTAGATATCGGTTCAATACAGATGTGTCATTTTCAAGGCCAATTCTGACATGTGTGTGTTTCCGTTCGACAGAGACAATACAGTAAGATCTTTATTATAGCTGTGGCCTGACCAACTGTTGAGATAAGTCATTCAGCTCTACTTCCAGACATTAGTGCTGGCCAGTGGCCAGCGTCTAAGCAGTGTCTGTCAGCAGTGCAGTGTCTCCAGCGTCTAAGCAGTGTCTGTCAGCAGTGGCCAGCGTCTCAGACCAAGTGTCCAGATTAGTGTCAGATTATAACATCATTATAGTGTCAATCCCAGCTGACTCTGGCTCTCCATACAAGAGAAGGAGCCTTCTGTTTTATCCTGGCTTAATCTCAAAAGAGAACTAAATAAACTCTGCACATGTTAACTACCTACGATTCGTTCCGTAGGTCTTTCTAAACTATACCAATCTGGTGTTTCTATTTTGGCTCGGTGGTATCAAATGATTTTTTTCTACCTACAATGGAATACATTCCAGGATTGTAGCTTTACACTAGCACGAGATGATTCAAAGGGTATCATAGGCTTTAGAATGATCTTCTTCTGCACAGTGCGTTTAATATATCGTCCCTGTCGTGTGGAAACCTACCTCAGTATGTCCAAAACTATTACTTTTCAGGATTCAAATAAAAACAAATGGCAAAGGTAGTCGATAGACAAACACAAAACGCATCTTTTGATGCTTTTGTGGGACACTGGTATGATCAAGAAGGGCGTTAATTCATGAAAAAACACAACTTAAAAAATGGAGATGCCCCCCGACGATGATATGCACATTGTTTTAACCTGTTCCTCTCCGCTGTGTTTCAGACTCGGCCTCCGTTGATTTCACCCCCGGCAAGAAGAGCAAGTTTGAGACCCTGATGACCAAAGAGGAGATGGAGGACGAACAGAGGTGAGACCCCGCCCCTTCCATGCCCCGCCCGCTGCCATGCCCTGCCCCTAAACCCCTCCCACTGCAACCCACCGCAGCATGACTGTTGGGCGATCTTGCTTAGACCCAGTGCCTGGCAACAGTAGTGTCCACAAGCCAGCTCTGCTTTTACGTGCAGTCAGTGTTGATTTTGACTAAATAGCATGCAAGTTTAGTAATTAAAAGAAATATTTTGGTGAGCCTCTTAATGGCATATTTTACACTTGGTTGCATGCTGAAAATAGCCGATTTACAAGCTCACACATTGTGAGCTTGTAGATCTGCTATTTTCAGAGTGCAACCAAACATAAAATGACTGGATCTCTTCTCCACTAGTCCCTCCCTAACATTTTAGTCTAGTTTAGTTATTTGTTGGCGAAATTGTGTATAATAATAATTGAGTATAAATTGGGGCGTTAGGGTTAGCGTCTTTTCAACATAATGTTTTTGTTCCAATCAAAGATGCTAAACCATCAAACCATTCTTAAGTGCTAAACAAACATGTTTAATAGCGGTAAACCGGAACCTGCTACGGTTTCTACGTTCTATCAAGAAGCCCGATAGCATTGTGGTCCATGCTAAAACCGCCCAATGGCACGTTCCTGCATGTTCCTACTCGCTGCTTCCTGCTTGTTCTTTCATCCCATCTCACTGCTTAACATGCAGACCTAGCATTTAGCTGCGATCTGACCTCATCATGCAGGAGAACTGGTGTCACACATACAGCTATACCGCTAATCCTGCAGAGCCTTCAGCTGAAACTGAAAGTCACAGTTCATCCGACACAGAACTAACTAAAAACAATTGAGCAGACACAATCGAAACTGGAACACTATATAGAAACTGATAAATGATTTATGTGGGTCAGTTGTAAACTTGTATCAAACCGAGTTGCATATTATTTCTCTGCTCGAGAAAACCAGGCTCCCCCTCTCCCTCTCTCTCTTTCTCCCTCCCTCTCTCTCTGCAGCAGCCAGAACCTCTCCAGTAGTCGTTAGTTTCCGGTCAGTGTGACCTCATACTGCATCTGGCTGCTAATGTTTGTCTCTCGCGTGTCTCTGCATCTGTCCTGCAAAACGTGCCCGAGGCCTCCGCTCCACAGAGCTGTGACATCATAACCGAGGCCAGCGCTGCATACACTATCAGCTGCTGATCTCCATACTGTGCTATGTGCTGCTGTGGAGGGTCTCGGGGGGGGGGGGGGTTGGGGGGGGTTTAGGAACTGGAAGTTCTCTGTGAATGAGAGGAAAAGGGTTGACCTAGGACAATAGAAATACAGTACAGTACACCAAGTATTTATAGTCGCTTGGTGTCACAAGCAGCACACACACACAGTACCGTGTAAAACTTTTTAGAGACGCATGGCACAATGTAAAACATTGTCCGGACTATAGGCTCATGTTCCTACTTATATTGATCCCAAATGACTGGCCATGGGGTCTACTTGCAGAATTGCCCCTGTGTCCAGTTTCCCCAGCAGCATCATAAGCATATTGCTACTTAAGCAATTTGTTGCGATCAAAAGTTATTTATTTTATGGTCTCCACTCTTATGAGGGCTGCTGGGGACAATTCTGCACATTTTTTTGTGTTTCAGTGGGCTTTGTCTTTTGTCATCTTCCATTCTCGCTTCAAGCCATCAGATCTGAATTACATCTCTTCAGTGTAGAAATTGGATTACATTATGATGAAAGCCCCCGCCCTCCGCCCCACTCCTTCCCAAGCCTTCGTTAAAGCTGCCGTTGTGCGACCCAGAAAACAAAGGGAACTATGTTGTCATGTGTCACAACAATCCAGCTCTCCCCTCTCTCCCCGCCACACGCGCCACCAACAGACTACGACCAGCTCTCCTCTCCCCTTCACACGGCTGCCGTAGTGGCAGCCAAAGCTGGACAAACGCAGACGCTACTCGTCATGGCGTGCTGAGTGGCGAGAGCTGTGCCGCAGTGCTGTAAAGCAACTTTACTCAAGTACTACTACTCAAGTACTGTGCTTATTAATCACTTGAACTCCATATGGTCCCTCGGCGCTAGTGTATTTTCAGTTTCGGGAAAATAGTTTCTGCTATTTCTTCTGTGGAAGTTTTCGCCACAGTATGGATGGCGGATGCTGGTCACTAGCTTTAGTTACTTTGAAGATTTAAATGAATACAAAGCATACAATAAGTGATAAATGATAATATATTATTATCGGTCAATCTGCCCAGTTAAAGTGAAAAAAACAACACATTACTATACAATCCAATGGTGATTCTTAAGCGTATTTTGCTTTAGTAATTTTACTCAAGTAACATTTTTAATGCAGTGCTTTCACTTAGAACAGAGGGCTATATGTCTACATTGTAGTATTGGTACTTTTACTTGAGTGCCACTGCCAAGCTCCCTCACAGATCTAGGATCAGGTAGGGAGGCAGCTTAGGGTGTTATAAGGAGCTTAGAGTGAAGCTCAGGGGGCTTTAGGAAGGAGAGAGACAAACCACACTGATCAGTCGCCTGCCAGATCTTATTGCTCGCTATAGCTTTACGTCTCAAATAATTCCTTCGCACATCATGAAGGTCCTGCTTATGCTATTTCACTTTAAAACACGTCAGGACTCATCATTTCAACGTCTGCTCTGGCTTCCAGACAGTTTCTTAGGTAGCTTGATTCAATATTTTTATATTCATTTTATCCCATTTGAAACCCATTGTAACTGCAAACTCTATTTTAACCATGTTAGACGCTTTTAATAAACACGTCCCTGGTTCCGGTGACTGATCATTTTCCTTCTAATGCTCGAGGGGGCCTACTTTTAGTTTTACTTTTTTCTTCTTTATTCTGATTTTCTAAATGTTTATATACAAAAATGAATAAGTAATTGAAAAAAACAACAACAACACTGCACAATGTCAGTCACCAGAACCAGGGATGTATAGTGAAATAAGTTGCCGTAAGCATCTCCACAAACCTGTGTAAATGGTTGCTCACATGCGCTGTAATCGCTTATAACCCGTTTACCTTTCCGTTTGCACACAGGTGCAAAACTGACCCTTCAACCAAATGGACCCATACTGGTCCATTTGTACCCCTCAGAGTTAGATTAACACTCAGGACTTGGTATACTATTCTAGTTTGACTGAAACTGTTATGTAAACAGCGGGGGTTAAAAAGAAAGTTTGGGGTATTTTCTTGTCTGCCTTCACTGTTCTGCTTTTCACCAGAGCTTTCACTTCTATCCCATCTTTATCTTTCAGGATAGAGCTTACAGCAGATTTTACCTCTTTATAAACAACACCAACAGGCCACAGTGTTTGTTAGAAACATAATGGTAAGATCATATTTCTCTTCAATAAGCCCCCCCCCCACCCCTACCAAACCTTGTCCCTTTGAACCGACTCCCTGAACGCACTTGATTTCCAAACTGTATCCCATTGTTCCGATGAAAGGAGATCAATAATATAGCATGGAAAGAAACGACCGACGTCTGTGTGTTTCTCCGAGATGTTGACGCCATATGCGCCATTTCACGTCAGTGATGTGAAACGACCCATTTGGCAGCGTAATTTCATGGAAGCATAGGGTATTTTCCCTCCCACTATCACATACATTTATTTTGTTTGGTTCTTTAGTGGTTCTTCAGTGGTTCTTTCACGAGGAAATGTGTGTATTATTAATCTCCTCACAGTAAACAATGGCCCCTTTAAAGGTGCTCTATGATGTGTTTTGGTTCAAAAACTAACAAAAGAGAAGTGTTAAAAGGTTAAAGCATTATATTCTGGTATAGTTATCGTTGCTATTGAGTGTTTGTTCAGTAACATGGGGTCTCACTTGTCTCTCCAGCTCTTTGATAAACAGAAAATACATTTTCAGGTGGGTTACACATTTCAACCAATGAGGAAGGAGAACCCATTTATCAGCTTCAGTTTGATAGAGTTCCAGTTCCAAATTCCAAACCCCCGGGTTGGATAAAATTGGTATCCCTACCTGGAAATATATTCTGTTTACTAAAAAGCTGGAGAGATGGGGGAGACCCATGTTACTGAACAATCACTCTCTATAGCAATGATTACTATGGTAATATAGAGCTAGCCTAGTTAACACTTATTTCCCCCCCCCCCCCCCAAAAGAATAACTTACACCACCTTTTAAAGACAGTTCACCTATCCCTCCATCAACCCCTGCCATCACCACAACCTCATCCCATAAGCCCCCTCCTCTTCCCTTAAAGATAGCCCACCTGTCCCTTCATCAATCCTCCTCTTCCCTTAAAGATAGCCCACCTGTCCCTTCATCAATCCTCCTCTTCCCTTAAAGATAGCCCACCTGTCCCTTCATCAATCCTCCTCTTCCCTTAAAGATAGCCCACCTGTCCCTTCATCAATCCTCCTCTTCCCTTAAAGATAGCCCACCTGTCCCTTCATCAATCCTCCTCTTCCCTTAAAGATAGCCCACCTGTCCCTTCATCAACCCTCCTCTTCCCTTAAAGATAGCCCACCTGTCCCTTCATCAATCCTCCTCTTCCCTTAAAGATAGCCCACCTGTCCCTTCATCAATCCTCCTCTTCCCTTAAAGATAGCCCACCTGTCCCTTCATCAACCCTCCTCTTCCCTTAAAGATAGCCCACCTGTCCCTTCATCAATCCTCCTCTTCCCTTAAAGATAGCCCACCTGTCCCTTCATCAATCCTCCTCTTCCCTTAAAGATAGCCCACCTGTCCCTTCATCAATCCTCCTCTTCCCTTAAAGATAGCCCACCTGTCCCTTCATCAATCCCACCTCCACACTGCTGTTGTGTACATGTTTAGCGCTCTGACGCTTTACATTACTGCTGACAATTTGAACAAGCAAACTGTGTTTTCTGGGAGGCGGCTTTGATTTCCTCTACCTTTCAGTAAGCCTGAGAGTGTAGGTACAAATGTAACCATTTGGTTACATTTGTACCTACACTCTCAGGAGCTCAGAGTTATAACAGTGCAGTCACTGGGCTAAACATGCACTAAACAGTGTTATTGGTCTATATTAACCACTGATTAGGTACAGTAGTCTGTACATTGTTCCTTTTTAATAATAAACCTAACTGCCTTATGAAATACTTACAGCAGGTGTGTGCACGTACATGCGTGCACAGTGCTATTCTTGCAAACTGCTGGACCAATCAGCACTGGATTTGTTGTGCAAATTGCCAGTAGGCCACAGAAATACCTCCACTCATACAGTACATATCTCAATTATATACTGTTTTTTGTAATGGATGTCAATTACGTAACTCCATCCAGAGCGCACCGCAGCAGGGTCTTAGGCCTGTTCGTCTTCTTACAGAAGCCCATTTGGGACAAAACACTGCAGAGTATTTCGTCATTATGAAAGACAGATGTGTCTCTGAATGGAGTTATGTAATTCTTCAGCTGTACCACTCGTTATTGGATATAGCATCAGATTAAGGTAAGAGAATGGTTCATCCGGAATTCTCCTTTAAATCCTGGCTATTCACATGGGCTGTGGGGGGAAACTTCACCTGTGTGAAGTGAGGGGCGCTAATTTATTAAAGTCTAACTCATTGATTAGGCAATGTAATGGTGTAATGTAAAACAAACTGTGCCAACATAAACATTAAACGCCATTAACAATAAAGAGACAATATGAAGTAAATGGCACATCATGACGTAAATGTTCCCTTCATTGTCAATGGTGTTTACAAAACCAACATTGAACTAAAGACAAACATTAAACCTAGCGTGTGTAACCTATAGTGTATTTTCGCAGTGGTGCTGACCAGTGTACACTCAGGACAATTTCCTGGAGCTTAAAACGTTCACTTTGTAGCCACCTCCACCACCGGCTACAATATGGCCCTTAAACCGCCTCCGTTCATAAAGGAGGGCCTGGCGTCATCATGGGACATTATATACACTATGACCTATGTGGGTCATGTGACTGTGACATGTACAGCACATACACAAAGAGATGTCGTCACTCTTTCACAACGCATCTGGGAACAATCTTCGGACAAAAGCATATTGGTGCCATTAAGCTCAGAAAGAAGGTAGGATGTCTTGTCCGCACAGGAAGGAATTGATTCCTGATGAAGAGCCGATGGGGTCAAAATGTTGAATCCTAAATTGATTGAAACCCTTTTTTATTCTCAAAGAGCATTGAGATTCCCCCTCATTTGCAATGCTGACGAGATCACATATATAAAAAACAATTACCGGTAAGACAGAAAAACACAAAACAAATCAAATCAAGTAAGGCATAGAGACATAATATACAGAAGGTGAAATAAAACATAAGTTAAAAACAGTTGCATATTGAGGTAGGGAGGTTCAGAAATACTACTGGGAGCTTAAGAACATCCTACCTTCTTGCTGTATGTATATTTTTTTGTCAACTTTTTCAGATGTGCATGTTTTCATTTTGGATCTTATCACATCCATTAAGCTCAACACAGGGTTTGAACAGTGTCCTCTCCCAATGACCGATCTCTTTATTTTAACTCTTTGTGTTTGTTTTTCGTAAATGAATGCCCTACAACGTGATTGTACTACAGAGTCACACAAAAGCATCGAAAGTACAATATCCTATTATTTTTTCTCTATCTATACATATTTTTCTTCTTCTTCTTAATTACCATTTTTATTATTACTATTGCTACACACATTTAATTGTGCTTTACTCTATAATTCTCCCCTCAGGGTGGGTCAGTGGGAGGGTAGATCCATGTTGTTCTTACTTCATGTTTTTATTGTTCCTTTTCTGTCCTGTATTTTAAAGTGGAAAAAAAACACAATACAAAAGTTGTAAAAAAAAAAAAAAGCACCACAAGCTTGGAATGCATCTCGAAGCGACTCATTTTGAGCTTGCTGCTTTAGTTTCTGTAGCATCGTGAGGCAGCTTGATGTGTAAGTTCACCCCCTGATTATGACACTATAGTAGGCCTATATCACAGGGACTTACCCCAATCTATAATAATTAATAATATCAATATAGTTCATAGTATGTCCCATTTCTAATATTCCAGTGAGATTTCTATCACCGCCTCTCAGATTTTAGGAGCTACCTGACAAAATGTGAATCAATCTTAAGCCAGCAGCTGTGTTTGCAAACATCCCTCTGCACGTCTGTGTGTGTGTGTGTGTGTGTGTGTGCGTTTGTGTCATGCCTTGTGCACATTGAGAACAACGTGTTTGAACTTTCAGAGTCGTTCTAACAGAGAATGTACTTACGACACAGTGTGACCGTATCGCTGTAGCCGGTCGACGTGGTCGTGGGTGCATTCTTTTCCTCCAGCAAAGCAGTTGTTTTGTTTTCTATACTGCCAATGACAGACTGGGCATGCAATACCGATCATATAACAGCACCTGTGTGCTATGTTTAGCTAGTCCAGTCTAAGGAGTTGCTAGCTAGAGTATGGCTGGCTATGTATATTACTAACTCAGTGGCTCTCAAAGTGGGGTCCCCCAGGGGTCCTTGATGGGGTTCCAGGGGGCCCACAGCTAAATTGTTGACGGGAACCAAATGGACCCTGACAGGTCTCTAACTCTGAGAGTGTACAAAATGGAACCAAATGGACCCTCACGTGTCCATTTTGTTCCATTTGTACACTCTCAGAGTTATGGGGGTCTGTGGCCTAATCATGCATACCAACATTTTATGTATTTATTTTATTTGTTTTGGTATTTGTTTATTTATTGAGAACAACTGCTGTAGCCTGTTTTCACCCTGCAAGCAACATGAGCTCCCTACTGTTGTACTTTGGCGCCCTCTACAGCACTAACACCAACTGTTTTGTTGAACTTGAGAATCCTTATATTTTTTTCACACTAAATATTGAGATGTGATGAGGACTTTCAATCCTATGAGGAGAAATGTGTCTATTCAGAGGGTCACTAATGCAACAAATGTTGATGACACCCTAACCGTCCATTTACATGTCACCTCACTCACTGCATCAGGTTGGACTAGTACAGTTTTTTTTAATAGCAAATGTTACATCAGTCAATATAAAATCTGTGGTGGTCATTACAGCACAGAGATTGAACCATCAATGGACGTCACACAGTCAGGTATTCAGTTTACCGCCTTTCTCTTTTCCGCCTTCAATACTGCTCCGTCCGTCCGTCCATCCCTCCGTCCGTCCGTCCGTCCGTTCCATTCTATTCCGTCCATCCTCGTTCGTGGTGCATTCACACCAAATGCGTTGACAACCCCTCTAGACCAGTGGTTCCCAGAGCTGGTTCCAGGGACCGTCATGGTTTCCTTTAAGGGGGTCCCAAATGGACCTCTACAGGTCTGTAACTCTCAAGAGTTATGGAGGTGCTTTGAAATGAAAGGGTTTGAGAACCACTGTACTAGACGCATGGACATTTCTTCAACTGTGGTGTTACCAATGATGTTAATTACGGCTCCATTTGGTTCCATTTGCACTCTCAGAGTTCCTTGAATCCTTGAAATTGTTTGTTTCAAGAATTGAGAACCACTGTGCTACACCAAATGGAATAGAGCCTTTATTGGAATCACTGATTAATTGGTAACACCTGTGAAGGAAGTAAGGAAGAGGCCCAATTTCTTTCCAATATGGCTCCTGTTCATACAGCCTATTGTTGAGAGAACACAGCACTATGTGGAGGGACTGTTTCACAAATCACAGACTGAGACCGGACCTATTGGGCCTGACAAACGCATTCAGTCGTGAGATTTGCTTTTGTTTCAATCCCTGAGGACATGCTGTACTAACATGGTGGTGGGCTACAGTCTCTTTCTGTACGTTGGGGGGGGAGGGGAGGGGGGGAGCGGTGGTCTTTCTGCTGGCGTTTTTATTCCAGTTTAACCTACAACAAGCGGTGCTATTTACCCTCCTAACTCTGCATGCTGCGTCGCTCGGCGGTGAGTGCTAACTCTACTCTCTTTCCATGCTTACCCATTAAAACCTAAGGCCCATTCCACAAATGTCTTTCTAAAAACATGCTGTGAGCTTATACAACTTTAAAATAGCACCGCTATGCTTTCCCAGTTTTAAATGTAGAGTCCCGTCATATGACTGGGTCCCTGCGTCAATTGCCGATCTACAAGCTCACAAGTTGAGAGGTTGGAGATGGATTGATTGAAAGTTTTAAACCTTTATTTCAGGGAAATCCATTGAGACCACGGTCTCTTTTTCAATGGCGCCCTGTATTAAGGCATGCGATATTCGATAACGTATTTGAATACCTCTAACGATATGACTCACGATAAGTACATTAGTAATAAGTAAGATACAGTAAGTAGATAACTACTTCCATGAAGGGCTACTGGGAACTGGGAAGTACTTGATATAAACAGAAAACGTTCAGTTGAGAGGGGCAGCTGTGCTCAACTTGAGAAAATAGCAGATCTACAAGCTCACAATGCATCGATGCGTTGTGAGCTTGAAGATGTGCTATGTCAAAGGCCCTGTTCAGTCTGAACACCTCAAATCCAGCCCAAATCTCATTTCCTATCCAGATTGGAGTCAGATTGGTTTTATACAGTCTGAACAAGTCTAAGGATTTTGTGATTCAAGTCAGATTAGCAAAATTCTGACTGCATAAAAACAATGCGACATCCACTGTAGGCCACAAATCGGATTTGGGCTTCCAGTCTGAACGCAGGGCCTATAAGAACAGAGGGTTTAGCCTGTTCTCTGCTAACAGCAATACATAACGTAGTGGTTCTCAACCTGTGGCCAGGGGTCCCCACATGATTGGGGGAGAGGTCCCCAGATGTCAGTGAAGTGGCAAATTAAGCCTTTTTAAAGGCCTCAAAGGAGTCAAACTAAATGCAATGCCTAACTCCTACTGCTGCTCCTAACTCCTACTGCAGGTTGGGGGCGGGTCCCCACTCCCAGTTCAAATACGGTATGAGTATTTTGGGGGGGGCGCGGCCTGAAAAGGTTGAGAACCATTGACATAACACACTACTATACTGACCTCTAATACCAGTTTTAACTTTCTGACACTCACACTCCGTTCCGTCTCCTCTTCCCTTCCAGAGCCTCAGAGTTCTGAGCAAACATAAAAAGACTCCCTGCCAGCAGCCTCTTCTTTGTTTTTGATTTGTTTCGTTTGGTTTGCTTTTAAGCTGATCTTTGAGAGAGAGGAGGAACCTTTTGGAAAAAAGAAGATGGGTGCGTTTTGGAAGATCGGTTTGCCTTGTCGACGACTACTACGCCGCATGGAGCCCTGGACCCAACCATCGGCCTCTACTCTTCCCTCCCTGTAGTTCTTCTACGGTGTTTCCGGGGGAGACGTGCGACCGTGTCGGTTTGTTTTGTTTTGGCCTGTGAATTGCGAGCGGCTTTTTTTAAGCCATTCACCCAAGTGCCTCTGAAGTTGTATTGTACACATTTTTTGCTTGCCTTGTGTTTGTCTGGGTGGTGTTAATTGTGTTGTAATTTGGTCTATATGGGGGAGGGAAGATTCCAAAATCGAAAATCCAATTTGGAAGTGGAGAAAGAGCAGCAATAAGCATTCAGGTGGTAGAAATTGGAGAATAGGAATTTGATCTGTTTGGATTAGGAATATAGATATTAGACATTGTCAGTAAAAAGCAGAGAATGGTTAGAGTAGTATTTTCTTGTTTTACAGGCTAAACTTTTATTAAACTGTCGTCTCCAGAAGAAAAAGGACTACAATATGGTAACCTTAACATAGCCGGTCCCAAACTTTCAAAAGTACCAAAAGGAAGGGAAAAAAAGAAAACCAGAGTTTGTAATCAATATCTCACTCCTGCGGTAGACATTTCTATCATTTAGATATGCACAATGCCAATGAACACTCATGTCTGGTATACATTAAAGCAAAATGTAGGCCTAAACTCCGTTTCCGTAGTGTGGCGTTGTCGCTTGGCGACAAGAACGGAGATATTAGCTACAACTTGTCCAGTTGCTATCTTAACTTAACTCGTTTCTTGTCACCAAATGGAAACCGCCATGTGACAGAGTATGAGTTATTTTAGCTTGAATATATGTGACATGATGAACGTGTTTGATACATAGTGCGTTTATGAAACCGTACAGACCTTGTAGATAACTATTTGTTTAAACTTGGAGGGTTTTACTGTATAAACTCTGGATTATTAAAGCCAATTTGTCTAAACCAACGCTTGTGTTCTTATGCTTGTTTTCACGTCTACTATAATTTCTGGGTTAGATGAAGCAAACTGTGGTATCAAGGAAAACCAACTGTTTCTTATTACTTTTAAGCCAAAGAGTTTTTCCACACATTCAAATGGTGTGGAAAAACAGTACCTATTTTATAATTTGGCATTCTTATAAACACTAAATGTGGTAGGAAATTTGTGTTAAATTTGCCCCTGTCCGAAAAAGTCTAGTAAATAATGTTCTGTGATGTCAGGATTGGAAGAAGTCTAGCCTGGTAAAAGCTCTGTATAAAAAAATGCAAGGATAAAGGCCCTTTAGGCTTACAAAACATCACCAGTACAGTAGCCTATGTACTTCACTGTTGAGAGGTGTGTGTGCTTTAAAATAACAAACATGAATAAAACAGTTCAAGAAAAGTGTACTTTGCTGGGGGGACAGAATTTTGACTGTGCCAATAGTTTTTTCATCATGCCCAGGCCACTCCAGATGTGTGGCAGTTAAACAAACTAATCAATTGAAATGGGCATTTTACTTTAAAACACTAATGGGGTCTTTTTAACATCGATTTTTATCTGTTATTGTTTTCATTTAAAAATTAATGAATAAAAATGACCCCTCATGGACAATATCATTTACCAGAGGCATCTGTTTTCAGTGAGTAACATGAAGTTACAATGGGATCATAATAGGAATGTTCTGGATATTGAATCAAGCAACTTCCAAACTGTGGGGTGCACATAATAGCCAAATTGGAAATGCGACCTAAATCGATTATTGAAAAATAATCCTATCCTAAAATTGCCTAATGAGAGGACGATGGACGTCACAAACGGGTAACATTTGGACCGGCAAGGCGCTTAAATCCACACCAAACTCGACACAAACACGGTTCAGGGGTTGCATGGCCATGACAATATAGTCACACCAGTGATATTACAGTGATATTAGTATTGCTACGCGAGGCTAGGCCATGGAGGACTGCCCTTAAGTCAGACCTCCCGTTAGTCCAACCTGTGCTGCCGGTTACAAATCACCCATGGCTTCTTCTGAGGTGGCCATGTTGGGGACCTATAAACCTAACACATACACTAGTATGGGGCACTACAGCAATGTTTAACATGTCAATATCTCAGTTGACTATTGCTCTGATCAGAGTAATATAGCGTAGGACTGGATTTTATTTGAAGCCTGAAACTCTAGTTCAATAAAACATTAAAACATCAAGCAGTGCCCTGTAGGCCAGGTGTAGCAATCAGTAATGGCCGTGTCCAGGACACCCATCTGTGGATTGATTTGTGGTGTCTTTAGTGGGATTGACAGGGCTACTGCTGTGTGTGACTTCACTTCCCAGGGTGCAACGGGAGCAGCTGGCGGCCATCTTCCTGATGCTCAGGGAGAACCAAGAAGCACTGGGTGACGTGACGGAAGGAGACATGAATGAACAACTCAAACTCTACTACTCTCTGTAGTCTACAGGAGAGGCAGAGCAACTTAAACTAGTCTATGTAGAGAGAAGCAACCAAACTGTATAGTCTACTAGTAGAGAGAACAACTAAAATTGTAGTCTACTGGAAAGAGAGACAACTCAAACTGTAGTTTATTAGTCTAGACTAGTCTAGAGAACAACCCGAAGGCCCCTTTTCCACCGTTGTTGAACTGGTTCCTTTTTCTCTGCCTAATATTGAACCAGTCCAGAGTGTTTCAACTGAAAATGAATTGGTTCAGAACCCTAAAAATTGGTTCAGAAGAATCAGAACTGGAAATGCCCTGACCTGGGAACCAAAGTGGGTCTGTGCGGGTGTGTCACTAGCTTAGATGCAGATGTGATATAAAGTAAGCAATGGCAAGGGAAAAATCATCATTAAAAAAAAAAGAAAAGCTAAACTGTAACTGCCATTGACGACAGAATTTCCCCTGTTAATTGGACACTTTGACGGGTCATATATAACACATTGCGAAAACTGGGGCAACTGGGAACTCCTGCTATCCCTGCAATGGTTCTGCTTTAAACTGGTTCGTGGCCCGGTTCCGTGAAAGCACCACGGCTCTCTTTATTGGTTACTATTTGAACTTTTAGCACAGTAACTTGCATAAACACATTATATTACATAAGTATATTGGATCTCACCTTTTCGTAAATGAATGCCCTACTTCATCATACAAGAGTGTTGCACAAAAGTATAGCAGATTTCTTTTGTTTTTGAAATACGATAATAAAAACAACGAATGGTTTTGGACATTTTACTTGTTCTACATTTCAATGTGTTCACTGTTCATAAAGATGTCTAGCTGCAGCCTGTCACTCTCTGCTGCACTATCATGACCTCAGTGTAGGCTGTGGTAAATCTGTGGAATTACCAAAAAAAAGAAAGCTAAAGAGCGAAACACTGCCCCCTGGTGGCCACATACCTCCACATTCCCAAGCAGGTGTTGCACTCAAACGGGTGACCCTCTTTTATACTACTCTGCCCACAAGGTAACCAGTTTGAGTGTAACGTCGCTGCCATGTCAACGTGGGATGCAACCAAAGACCTCCAGCCGCTTCAACTCCTGAACGGGGGTTGTTGCTGCTCGCTGTCACCACTGTGTCCCCAAGATGTCATGTCACCAACAAACAAGACACAATTGCAAGTACTAGGCTTTTTTTAACAATCTGGATAGACCTTTTTTTGTTGTTGGTGAAAACGTCGCGAAAAGCGTCATTTTGAATGGATCAGAATCATCAGATCCATTATAGTTTTAAGTTAACTTTGAGTTGA
Source organism: Protomyctophum bolini (assembly GCF_963924005.1). Lineage (NCBI taxonomy): Eukaryota > Metazoa > Chordata > Actinopteri > Myctophiformes > Myctophidae > Protomyctophum > Protomyctophum bolini. The sequence continues at coordinate 21,073,137 of NC_137872.1, read as the reverse complement.
TTTAATTTAATATATATATATTTTTTAATTCAATGAAATACTATTAAACCGACGTGTTTAATTAACTTTGGACGTAAAGAGAAAGCCGCATGAGCTAGTATGATGGTGAGTTTACATGACTTGGTGGACGTAGCGCTGGGTTCTGATGCGGGGCTGGTGAACTTCAACGCTCTCCGCGCCGCGCTGCACGCTATGCTGGACCACCTGGACATGCAGCATGTACCGACCACCTGGGCACACCGCGATGATGAACACGACCCTCCTCCTCCTCACAGTCACCACCACAAGTCAACGGGTCCGTAATCTCCGTATGGTATTGGTATATTAATATCTGCTGTATTCGCTTCTGCACAGTTGCACTGTTTTTGAAGTAGTCTATAGGCCTACTGTTACTGAAGTAGAATTTTAGAGCATTGATTCTCAAGCTTTTGTATTTTAACCCCCCAGCGGCCCAGCCCCCAGTTTGACTGACTGACATGTATGCATGATTTACCAGTGGTGGAAAGTAAATAAGTACATTTACAATGTTGAGGTATAAGAAGGTTAAATTAAGTAAAACATTTGAGTACTTTTTTCCACCACTTCCACCACAGTCCAAGGACCCCCCCCCCCAAAAACCCAAAAGCCAGGCATGGGACCCCCAGAAGAGAATAGATGGTATGCGCGTGACATCATCATACCAGGACTTTATGCGGAAATGCCTACTGAGTGGCAAAAAACTACTTTCTGGACTTGACAGACCGTACATCCAAACAGAAAAGTCATATTTGATTGCATTAAATGACTTTAATCAACATTAAACTCACTTTGTCACTCACTTTGCCACTCGATCTGCCATTCACTTTATGCATGCGCATACCCTCTATAGTCTATACTTTGTCAGCTCACACTAAAATGTATATTGCGTCCCATATGGCAGCCCACATGTACAATATGTATCACATATAGCCTTTGACATAACACAGAAAACTAAATTGCATAGGCCTACATGAAAACATAAAGGCAAGAGCAATGTCCATACTCCTGGCCAAACTCCTGATTAAGCCTCAAAGTTGATTGATGGGAAAGGACCTCTTCAGTCTGACCTTATTGTATGCTGGAACACCTATCTCCTTCCTAAAGGAAGCAACTATACTCTCCATACAAAACATGGCCAGTGGGCAACCGTAGGATGCTGTTATCATACGTGTAACGTGGATGTATAAAGTCTCTGAAGTTGATCTTTGAACAAATGTTGTTGCAGCAATTGTTTTTGACTTTAAGGCTACAGACAAACATCCAGGACCATACCATTTACAGTACTGAAGAACACTCATAATTACAGAAGTGAAAAACACAAGAAGAATCCATTTACTGGCACCAAAAGATATTAAATCTTAGAAGATTTGCGTTAGGGTGGAAAAGAAAATATTCAGAAATGTCCAACTAAAGTGTTCCTCCACTGTGGTGGTGTTGTTGTTTACTGAAGTCAGAGAGCTGAGCAGGCCATCCTCTGGCCGCGCTGCACAGCGGGCCATGGCTGTGGAGGAGAAGCTGCAGCGGATCGAGCAGCAGATCTCCACGTGGGAAAAGCTGCCCAGCGGCGTAGAGCTCCTCGAGCAGACGACCTCGTCCTCCAGGACTCCTGTCCAGGACATGTGGACCCTGATGCAGCTCCGCCACAGGACCCAGACCAATGAGGACGGGGTATCCAAGGTCAGTCAGTGCCTCCTTCCTCCCGAGTGTGTAGAACGAGTGATTCTGAACCTTTACAGGCTGTCTTGCAACCCCCGGAAATAATCCTATTTGAACTGGGGGACCAAGCACATGGAATTGTCGGAGTTGAGGCATTACATTTAGTTTGACTCAGTAACACAGATACATTTGCAAGGCGTTGTGCGTGAGCTTGTAGATCAGCTATTTTCACAATGTTTGCCTCTTTCTTATATGATTTTATTGTATAGTTTGTTAATTACTTTTAATTTATTTTCAACATTTTTCTAGGTATTAACAAGGTCTTAAAAGTCCTCAAATTGTCCCTTTACTGTCATCTAGGACCCCCCATAAAAATCATGGGGGGGTCCTACGACTCCTACCCATAGTTTGAGAACCACTGGTCTAGAACTGTGTTCTTGTGTATCGCAAGACATCTGGTGTACTGTAGCCTATATCACGGGTTCCTTCTGTAGATCGCTGTGGGGTCTTTGGTGGAGACTTGTGGAGACCCCCCCCCCCCCCCACACACACACACTGTGATTTCACATGACCGCAGGCGGGCCATAGGTAACTGCCTGGAACATGTAGTGTTGTTAGCAGGAATAAACACAGAGACACCCGGGAGGAAGTGGACTAAGAAAGGGCAGGGGCCAAACAGAGTTCCTGTTTCTACATAACCTTGCATCACCAGACTTTCCACCTAGGAAGAAAGCCTGGTATTGGTTCCAAACTGGCCCGTGTGATCCAGGCTAGGCCACGGATACTAAAAACAGAAAAATATGGTGGTTCGAGTGCACTGGTTCAGTTTTTTCGGCGCTGCTTTGTTTTGGTTCCCCCAATCCCCATTTAAATGCTGAATACAACAACTAGTTTAGTCTCGTCAGTTGCTACGAGTTGGAAATAATAGAAGATGGATACAAAGAAATCATTCCTATAAGGCCTATAGGAATAGTTTGTAAGTATTGTGGCATAGTATAAGCTAAACTATGCCACATCAAGGGTTTTATTGGGTAGGCCCTTACGGGGAATTCTTTTGGGTAATTCTGGTTCTGGTTTGATGCTTCCGGCCTGATGACTACAAACCAGTGTCTAATTCTGGTTCTGGTTTGATGCTTCCGGCCTGATGACTACAAACCAGTGTCTACAACATGACGGAAGTTTTTTCTGCTCATGACCAGATTCAAAACACGAAAATGGTAACTTTTTTTACCAATGTGTTCCCAGATCGGACCGTAACTAATGCATTTTAGGACATCAAATCTGGCCTCATGGGCCATGAGTCATGGCCATGTCTTCCAACTGGGGAAGCAGTGTGTGTGCATGGTGATCATAGAGAGTAGCCTGTAGTGTGCAGAGTGCATAATAAGGCCTTTGATGACAGAGCAGCGTACAATAGGAGATGGGCACCATACTGTCTTCTCAGATGACCTGTCAGTGTGTCTCTTCAGGTTTCTGCAGGGACGCAGGACACAGTGCTGTTAGTCTGCTCACACTGTCCGCAGTGCCACCTGTGTGTTTTAAGCCACTAACACCGATAAAGCATCTGTGTTATTGTACATTTGTGGTAAATTGTATATAAATATAATGTATATAGCAACCTAAGTAAAGTAAAACCCAAAACAGTGGTTTTCAAAAATAGCAGATGTGCAAGCTCACAGCGCATGCTGCGAGATTGTACATTTTGTACATCTTGAAAGTGTTGAATCATTTAGATTTTTTTAACACTAACACAAATCTTCTCTTCTGGGGCTCCCTGGCACAGGAGGGGGGTCCGCGGCCAAATACATATCAATTTGGGAGGTCCTTGGCAGGCACGATGAACATTAGAAGGCATTGTGTGGAATCTGCCTCAGGTCCTAATGGGTTAAATGACGCAAAGTTTAAACAAAGCCATGGTGGCTACAGAGGGAAAATATTAACACAATTGTTTGCAGGGACATTGCCCGGACTTGCCATCAATCCCCTTTTATCCTATCTCGCCCTCCCTCTCTCTCTCTCTCTCTCTCTCTCTCTCTCTCTCTCTCTCTCTCTCTCTCTCTCTCTCTCTCTCTGATAAGGGGTTGTAATTAGCCCCCTGCAGAGATGCCTGTGTCTGTCATGGTATGAATAGCTCCCGGTTGAGGTTGAGGGCAGAATAATGCCTGAATGATTCATGGTGACCCGTGGGCACACTTTGGGTCAAACTGCGTTGTGTTGAATGTTACCCAATGATCCCTTACAGGCCTGTAACTCTGAATGGAACCAAATGGACCTGTTTGGTTCCATTTGTAGTGCCTTCTTCAGAGTTACAGACCTTTCTGGGTCCATTTGGCTCCATATGTAGTTATGTACACTCTTATCATGAGTTAAATTGACACTACATATTACTGTGTAGCCTGTGAACCCCACAGTGTGCACTTCTACGCTACTACACAGTACTTATGTTCTGAGAAGTTTGTATTTATATTATGTTCCAATGTTTAATGCCAAAAAACATCGCAATTATGTGTATGACAATTCATTGTCAAGTTAAAATTGTGACAGTCCTAGCTGTATGAGGACAAACCTCCACTTTCTCTTTTGGGTCTAGAGGTAAACATTTGGGGAACAACTGTGGTAGAGGACACTTCTGGTTGACATTAAAGTAGTACTACTGCATGAGGCTCAATATTTGTATCCAGCATTTTGAATTTATACTGTCAGAGTAAACTGTTAAATATCCTTTGGGGTTTTCCAAATGTGTATGTGTGTGTGCATGCGTGCGCTAGTGCGCGCGCGTGTGTGTGTGTGTGTATACCTTAACGGTTAACTTGGGAATTTCCTTTGTTTCAACTTGGGTTAAGCCTTAACCCAAGTTGAAACAAAGGAAATTCCCAAGTTCTATTGACAGAGATTCCTGTGCATATTTAGTGGTACTGTTTAACCGGTGTCAGGTGTGTCCAGACATGAAGCAGTGGCATGCATAGCCACACATATGCACGCAAGCAACGCACACACAGACACACGGACACATGCACGCACGCACGCACTAACGCACGCATGCACACACGCGCACACACACACACACACACACACACACACACACACACACACACTGCAGGCTGCCTCACCTCAAACAACTCAATCACTAACAGCCTGTTAATGAGTGAACAAGATGGAAGTCACCCAGCTTGGTCAGTGCATGGCGGAAAGCGACTCGTTAATTGTACTTTTCAGTACAATTCTGCATTACCTGGCTCTCAACAGTAGGTCTGAGGACCCCCAGGACGGCCAGGAGTCATTGATGGGATGGATAGATGGATGCATTTATGGATGGATAGATAGATAGATAGATAGATAGATAGATAGATAGATAGATAGATAGATAGATAGATAGATAGATAGATAGATAGATAGATAGATAGATAGATAGATAGATAGATAGATAGATAGATAGATAGATAGATAGATAGATAGATAGATAGATAGATAGATAGATAGAGCCACCATGTACTGAATCATGTATATAATAACGATAAAAGTGTACTTGGATGATCCTCACATGTGTGAGGATGGTGTTTCTTCTTTAGTGTTTAGGCACTATGCCCACTAGGAACACTGCCTCCTCCATGGAGGAGCCATGCTATCTGCAGCACCATGCACCACAGTGTGTGGGACCACTGGTTGCTGCAGTAACTGGCGCGGCAACAGCAGGGGCCCTAAATAAATGCAATCATGAAGCCATTGAGTGAAATGCGACAAAATGTGACAAAATGCGTCAAACTCGAACAAAAAGCGCCAAATGCTTTTACGGTGCCGCGTGGCAGCTGGCAGGTGGGTGGTCCCACGGTCAGGTCAGGATGTTATTATAGATGACCACAATGCTGATGATATTCAGAACAGATATTCAGCTATTCAGTGATGATAATATGTAAGCTGTCCAGAGCACATTCAGAGTGGTCAGCCATTAACCTAGCTCTGGTCCATAGCTTTAATGCCTTCATTAGAGCTATGGAACTGTTCTCTTCCTACGCTCGCATAAATGCAGACCAGCCTCTCGTCTGTAGCGTAAATATAAAAAAAAAAACGTTTGACCTACTCACCAATACAAAGGCGGTTTGTTTAATTAGAAAGCCTACTTTCCTTAGTGGACGCACACAAAACGTTTCCGCTTTTTTAGAGTGGCAGAGCCTTAATGCAATGGCAGCAAAGGGCATTAGGGCTATGGGCCAGAGCTACCAATAACCGAGCCTGATTAAATACGGCGGTCAGCCGTTTAATAACTTAAATTCTTAAAATAAAAAAGTTTTGTTTTGTTTTGTTAAGAAGTTAAAGCGCTATATTACTAGCAATCGTTGGTATAGTGTGTGTTTAGTAACAGCTCTTAAATAAACATTAAATAAATGGTTAGTTCAGGATACCAATTCAGGAGAGAACCGCACAAAAATCATCTTCCTACAGGTATATATCATAGTGCATGTGCCAGTTCCAATTTTGTCTATAGACTCTTTTTTTTATTTCATTCTCACCATGTCCAATTTGACTTGTTTGTCCTGTATCCTGAATTAGTTCTCTCTCGACTGGATGGAATTGGTATCCCAACCTGAAAAAGCATTCCTTTTTACTAAAGAGACGGGGACACTCCTGTTACTGAACCAACACTCAATGGCAATGATTGCTAGAGTGCCCATAGAGCTATGCAACACTTATTTTAACAACATAAAAATCACTCACAGAACCTTTAACATGCTCTACCACACTGATTGGGTAAAATAACCTTTTATATTCATTAAGTTAAGACATTGCAGCTTCAAGTAAAGAAAAAGGGGTCTGGCGGCATTTGAGCAATGTGGTGACCATTTGCACTGAACAGCAATGATTCACTGACTGAGCACACAGCAAAATCCAGAGTGTTCTTTTAACACTTGGATGCCCAAGTCCTGTTTCCTGCTGGGATAGCAGCTTTTGAAAATTAGTGTGTAACAGCTTGACGTGGCTTATCCAGGAACTGTGGGCCTGTGAATCAACACACATGCAACAGCTTGATGTAGCTGATCCAGGAACTGTGGGGCCCTGTGAGTCAAACACAGTGACAGTGCCCTCCAAGTCAACAACACTTGTCAACAGCGGTTTGCATTGAAGGCCAGAGGTTAGGAACACAGTCAGACAGCTACCATGGGCGGTGAGGTGCATGGGGTGCTATTGGAACCAGGCCCAGATTAGGTTGTTATAGGGACCTTCAGAGCTGTGGTAACATTGTACCTCCCATTGTTCCGAAATTACTAACCCTATCTCTAACCCTAACCCTATCCGCAAGCACAGGAGCAGCGCAATGCGCTTCCAACCAGCAGCGCATGTTCGCCAACATTTCCGCATGTTCGGACTAAAGGGACTTCAGATCTATGGGCAGTCCCCCAGAACTGTAAGGGGTGGGCTGTCTTCTGGGGTCCCCAGTTCTTTGACCCTGAAGTGAGAGAAATTTATTTACTTTCATTCATTTTAAAATAGCGAACGCATTACACCATGTTTTTGACGTTGCATAGAAAATCTCTTTGCTGAAAATAGCCGATTCACAAGCTCACACCTGTAGATATTTAGCTGAACTTCCGCCTATTATGACATGCTCAGAATAGGGAGGGTTGCATCCAGTGTGGTTAAGTCACTTACTTACAAGACTGTAAGATTGCATAGATTAATTCAGTTCATAAATATACTGTATATCAGGGGTGGGCAACCTTAGGCCCGCGTGTTGTATACAATAAAATAAAGGTTATGGATAGTCAAAATCAGTTGGAAATATCATGATGTGGTGTCATAATTACACTTAATGTTGATTTGGCACACTGACTATCAAGAAAATAAAAACATGGCACTTCATGTCAAAAAGGTTGCAGACCCCTGCTGTGTATATATATCAAATGCACGTGTCCATTTCACCTGTATACGTACATTGTGGGTATGCCAGGACTATAGGACAGGACACTAGGGCCTATTTTGAAGCTGATGTATCTTCCATACGTTCACAGTCCATGGCCCTCATCCAGGATCTACTGAAGGAGATCCAAGATCTCCAAGCCTTCCGAAGCAGCCTTAAGAAGGAGGTTGAACAACTGCAGGACCAAGTGAACAAGGTGAGGATGCTCATAGCTGTGATGTCGGTACATGGCACAGTACCGACACCAGTCAGTCAGACTCAACTGACATTGAGTCGGTGGAATTGGGGGTGGCAAAGTGGTAAACAAGTTCTCAGTCGCCCAGTCATTTGGATGCTATAGAAGTGAACATGGTGTGCACCGACAAGATCTACAAGCTCAGATCTCAAATAGCAGATCTACAAGCTCACAACACGTGGCACTGCAATGTGTTGTGAGCTTGTAGATTGGCTATTGTCGGAAAGTAGCAATAGAATCAGTGTTAGTTCAGAATCATCTTCCATAAACATGCATGGTCTCAGAAATGTCATAAAAGCAAAGGTTAATGCCTTAAATCTGTGGTTTCTTCAACTGGCCGGGCTGTATGTGCAACAGCAGCAACATAGGTTTAGTGATATTATACCTAAACATCAGCATTAAACTTTTAGTCATGAGATTAATTTTGCTTCATTCCGTGAGTAAAGTACTACCTGCCCACCAGGCTGGGTGTTCAAATCCACCGCTGTGTATTTGGCTTTGTCGAGCGTCTTTACGAACTATGAGTTCGAGGGAGGGACGCCGGGCGGGGAGGGGGATATTTGTCACATACTCCTATGTGCTGGGACAGAACCTGTCAGCAGGGAGTGTCCTCCTGGTGGGGACTCCTCTGGCAGGTCAGTCAGTAGGATGCAACAGCAGTGACAGCACACTTAATGTGTGTGGCGAGGAATGTTAGTAACACCTGCATAACAACTACATTGAGGAGAAAAATATTTGAATGGGTTGTAGCAACTGTATGACTTAGGACTTACTTTGTGCATCATTTTAAAAGAAAGAAAATACTTTGGTCTCTTAAGTCATAATTATGGTCTCAGTTACATAGACCACTAGGAGTCACTGTAGGAGTCACGCAGAGGGCAGCAGCATCAAAGGGCTTGACTATAATCCACTAGGTGTCACTCAGTACATCACCATGGATACGCAACAATAGAGATCTGGTTCCATGCTATGATAATGGTGATGTCTCTCTCTCTCTCTCTCTCTCTCTCTCTCTCTCTCTCTCTCTCTCCAGATAAACATGGGTGAAGTGGCTCAGAGGGTGACAGAGGTGGAGAAGTGTTTCCACCGTGTGGACGAACTGGAGGCTGTTACAGTGAGTTCCTCTCTCACAGTAAATGCTTTAAATACAATGGTATGTAAATGAGATGGGCGTCTGTGGCCTAATGATGCATATCGAACTGTGGGGTCATTGAAATCAAGGTCACAAATCACTTTATTAACCCATTAACCAGATCTGTGCCAGAACGAGATAATCTTGTGAATAGCTATTGTATCCAACCATTCACAAGATTACGAGATTTGATTAATAAGCATTAATCCTGTGTGTCCCTGGGTCTGTCCCTGGGTCCCTGTGTCCCTGTGTTCCTGTGTCCCTGTCCGAACACGAAAATAGCGTTATAGCGTTTGTTCACCACCAAGTGTCACTGTTGCACAGCCTAACACACAGACACACAACAGGCCAGGGAGGAGGGCTTGTACAGTACAGTACAGTACAGTACAGTACAGTACAGTACAGTACAGCACAGCACAGCACAGCACAGCACAGTACAGTACAGCACAGCACAGTACAGTACAGTACAGTACAGTACAGTACAGTACAGTACAGTACAGTACAGTACAGTACAGTACAGCACAGCACAGTACCACTCACCTCAGACAGGTCTGATTTGTTCTTTTTTTTACTCACATGGTAGAAACACATACATCCCGATCCGAGGGGAGGGTGAGGACAGTGGACTACTGATTTAAATGGCATTTGTAGAATCGGCATCAGTTAGAAATGGTAAATGGTGCATTTATATAGCACCATTATCCAAGGCACTTTACATAGATTTAAGCGGCATGCGAGTGTGCCGAGCCTGAACAGACTGCCGATCACATCATCACATGCTGTGACGTAGGACCAGAGACGAGGGCATGGCTGCATGACACTAAGTTGGCCATCTGATGATGAAAGAAGAAGATAGATTTAAGCAATACTACACAAGCAACAACAACCCAAAAATGGGTTCCCGTCCTGGGTAAACAATATATATTTTTCAAAGATTTGCAGAAATTGTCACAATTTTTAAAAAGTAGCAGATCTACAAGCTCATAGCACGTCACAAAGGGACACGTTGTAGGCTTGTATATCTGTTCTTTTTGGTTAATAGTTCCAATCTAAAATGACACAGATGCTTTCCCGGTTTCAATTTTCATTGTCATTTACAAATGGAAACTCATCTCACATCTCAACGACTAAAATACCTGGCTCCATGAGGTACAGTACATCTTCCTGCTTCCCCTCACACTACCATTGGTCGAGCGTCTTTATGAACACGACTGACCCGTGTTCGGGAGAGGGACGGCGGGCCAATAAGCTGAATTAGCGGTTCAGTGTCTTGCTCAAAGACACTTCAACACAAATTCTGGAGGAGCCGGGGATCGAAGTAGGAACCTTCTGGTTCCCAAGTGGCCACTCTATCTCCTCCGCTACTGCCGCCCCAAATTAATATGGAAGGGCTAACGCAAGGTTTTTTTTTGACCTGTCACGTGTGTTGTTGTTGACAGAGGACACTGAGGGAGAGAGTTCCAGAGAAGCTGGACCGTTACGTGAGCTGGGACGCCCTGCACTCAGCCCTGCTCAGCCACCATCACACCCTTCAACAGGCAAGACCACACACCTGCTGGCAATTACATTTAGCAGACGCTCTTATCCAAAGCACCTTACAAAGTAGAACTGTCATTTTAGTTTTTGACGATTAATTGCCATTAACAAGATTTCTAACTTTTTGGGGGGTAATGTTTTATCTTCTACTCCATCTTCTACTCCACTGTTTCCCAAACAACCCCAAACACCCCCACAAATAAGTAAATAAAAGCACCACTGTTGTATTCCACAGGAACTTGGAGGCCCAGGGACAGTAGAGTCAGTGAGAGACGCCAGTGTGTCCAGTGATCCAAGCAGCAGCACAGTCACAACCCTGACCAGCCCACTGGCTCCAACAAGCACCACCACAATCATACACGAGACGCCACTGACTTCTCCAAGACAATCAGCTCCAGACCAAGGTTAGTAGAGCTTTGTATTTTGCATTATTTTGTTTTATTTCTGGTTCGTTTTGACTTGAGTTTCAATTTAGTTGGAATAGTATGTAACTTAGCAAATAAGCAAAACAATATTCATTTGACTCTCTACCAGCAGTTGTCAGCCACTGGTGTAGTGGTGGTGTTTTACCTGCAGAAACACACTGCTCCCTCGCTGTATTTTGGTATTTTCACTGTTTTGGTTCTGTTTGATAGGTTGAATACTTTATTAGCAGGGTTGTTAACAGTACAGAAAGTACGGTCTAAAGGTATGCTAAAAGGATAACACAGAAAGCCCCAGAGGGCTTGTTTCCATTGTGGTCCATTGTACTCAATTCATGACAGTACTACATAAAATACATACACTCCATAAAGTGTGATAATCACATACGTCCCTATTAACCAGAAAAGTGGGTTTGCTGGTTTGTTACTTTTTTTGAAGACTTAGTTTTACTTTAGTCTTTATTAGTTTTGTTACAGTCGTTTTATTTTTTTATTATAAAAAAGTGTGAACTCCCTTAGTTTCAATGAACCATAATAACCTATATCCCCTCACAAACCCCAGAGCTCCCCCCACCACGGCTGCCCGTGCACACTTACCCCGACACGGACACTGCGGTCGCTACGCGGCACCTGTCTCAGGGGGCCGGCAGCAGCGGAGCCCTGCTGCGACACCCAGAGACAGTGGAGGCCTTGAGAGAAGTGGGCAGGCTGCCGCAGAGGCATGGCAGCGTGGAGGCCCGTGTCACAGCGCTGGAGTTAGGCAAGGTGGACCAGGCACAGCTGGCTCATCTCCGGGAACTCATCAACAACATGGGTGAGTAGCGCGCCGCTGTCACTGGAAACATAACTTGCTCACAACGCCTCGCAGTGAACGAGGCATTGTGAGCTTGTAGATCGGCTATTTTCACAATGTTTGCCTTTGTCTTGTGTAATATTTGATAATTCGGTATTAGCCAGGTCTTAAAGGTAATTTAGAAATGTGCAGACATGTATACTATATGTTGGTTTGTTTACTGTTGAGTGAGAAAACAATGTTGCACATTAATTTAATCATCTGGGAACCCCCCCCAAATCATTTGGGGACACGCCTGGATCCCAACCCCTGCAAGACACCATTGACCCTTTTTTTGTATTTGTGCGACCCCAATCTACACTGTAAAAATTATGAATTGCCATATCCTCATTTGCCATGTCATGACCTCAGTGTTGTGTCAACAGGATTTAACATGTGGTATAATAAAACATATATTGTCTTGATATTGTGTCTTACTGTACAAATACATAATAGGAGCGCGGGAGCTGCCTGACAACCTGCAGGATCAGCTGAACCACCTGAGAGCGTTGGTGCACAGCCTGACAGCAGACAGGGAGCGGGTGGGTCCTCCAAACACACACATACGCTGCTGTTTGGCCGCAGGGCCCACAAAGGGTACATAATGGGTCTGTATTATTGTTTAATTAAGAACCCCATTAAGGCCTTTTCAGACGGGGACCGGATGTGAAGCGGGTGGGGGATAAAAAGCTGACCACAATCCGGCTCATGCACGCCGTTGACAATTTCATGGGACCTCTTGTGTCTCCGCCCCTCAACGTCCCAAATAATCTCCCTCGCCTCTCATTGAAAATGAATTACCAAGGCTCCCCGTCTGAAACAGCCTTCAGTCTTCACGGTATAGTAGATAGGATTCTTCCTGGGGTTCATGGTACAAACGGAGTGTTCAAATGGTTATTCTAAAGTGGTTAGTCGTCCCAATCCTTGTTTCTGATTGGAGGATTGTCTAGTTTCCGTTAAATAGACTAATCTACACTTTAGATGGGCTTATATCAATCACAGGTGTGTGATCTGTTTCTACAGTGATCCAGCGTATGTGTAGCAGGATGAGGGAAGGGTTAGTAGTTTGGAGTATCTGGCTGGCGAGGACGTGTTGGGATTGGCCAGTCTATCGCTTTGAGATAAAGTATAGTAATACACAAATATACTAATACAATTGTGTGCGTGCGTGCGTGTGTTGACCTCAGAGTGCAGAGTCACTGAATGCAGTGCAGGGGTCCGTCCATCAGTTGCAGGAGGAGTGTGACAAGCTCCACGCTGCAACCAGAAGCCTGGTGGAGGAGCACAGCCACAAGCAGAGTCACATGCAGGTAGGGGACAATGGACGCTGTTTGTTTACAGTAGGCACTAAACAAGTTAACTGCTGGACAAAATGTCCCTGTCCAAAATGAGGAATTACCAGGCAGCTCACACCTTGTGAGTGTTCACCCCCAGAATAGACCTTGCCAGTGATGACATCACCACAACCAACAAAAAAAAGTCCCGGGATGATAACACCAGCAGTGTTGCATTGTTATTCATTTTATTAATTATTAACCGTCATTCTGGAAGAAAGGGACACTTATTGCTATCGTTATTGACTAATATAGAAATATATTATCTTTGTTCTAAATATCCACAGGTTGACAAACTAGACATAGAGCTAATGTTCTGGACACTTTATTTAATAACTCTGCTGTCGGGCAGAAACCAGCTATGTCCAAAATATTAACTGGTCAGGAAATGTAAAACACAACATGTTTTTTTTTTAGGTACGCTAGCACCTCCTATGCCCAGCTTTGTGTGTCTGTGTGCTTGTACCACGGAATGTGATGATTTGATTGGCTGAGCACAGAATGTGATGATGTACAGTATGATGATAATAGCGCTCCTCACTTCAAATTATTTTAGAACAACACTGCCTCATCAAAGCTGGCATGGTGTCTTAATACATTGTCAGATATACTTGAATGTGTTCTTATATTATGATCATGTTTCCCAAATCCAGCTCAAGTGGAGTTACAGGAGGTTTTTGGGCAATTCATGTAGAGATATAGATATCCATATACAGACATTCTTCTTGGAAATCCTTCCTTCCTATTAGCTTACAAACCTTTAAACACTGTGATGTGGTCTACAGGGTTCAGGGGTTATAAATGCACCTTCATCTCAAAGTTCTAATGTTCAATGCCAAAATCAATTAAATTGTTAATTCTCTCTCTCTCTCTCTCTCTCTCTCTCTCTCTCTCTCTCTCTCTCTCTCTCTCTCTCTCTCTCTCTCTCTCTCTCTATCTCTCTCTCTCTCTCTCTCTCTCTCTCTCTCTCTCTCTCTAGAAAGCGGCCCTGGACAGCAAGGTGAGCCAGGTGCAGTTTGACACGGAGACAGAGCAGCTCAACACCATGTTCCATGACCTTCTGTCCAAGGTCACTGACCAGGAGCACGACTGGCACACTGTCATCCACAGGCTCTCCTCCGAGATGGACAACAAGGTAAACGCACACGCAGACACACACACACACACACACACACACACACACACACACACACACACACACACACACACACACACACACACACACACACACACACACACATTCGCATTTGGAAAGTATAAAGGGTAGTGTAGAAATGTACTATAAGGTCCATTTCAGATTAACTCGGATGTTAGATGAAGGCTTAACCGCCGAAATAAAATAAAATGTCCTAATAAAATATTGGCACTCTGGCTATTGGCGTGTGTGGTCACCCTCTTGTTTTTTCAAGATTTACTCTACAGATAAAACATATTCGTCACTGTCCAGCAGAAACCAGCTAACTCCATTTTTCAGGTTTGGGATTTGTTTGTGCCACAGCCATATACTGTAAGTCTATAAGTAGGCTGTTATTTCCCCAGTAAAGACAAATTATCTTGAGAAACAAGCTAATATACCAACAAGAACCCCAACACTTTGAGTTATGATGCCTTGGCATTTAGGTGTTTGAATTATTTTTTTTTCCATGACTCGGTGTACCATTCAAAGAGTTGTTCCTTAACCACTTCAACCCCGCTATACTTTGTTGTGTGTCAAAAAGCCGCCAAAATGCTTATCTACATTAAGCTCAAAACGAGACAAGTTGTGAGCTTGTTAAAAAAAAGGGCATTTCTGTGGTTTCCGTGGTTCAGCTATATCCGGCGATCGTTTGTCTATCACAACACGGCCAGAATAGGGACACTGTGGTTCATCATGTGATAAAACACTGATCGGTGGACAATGGCATCAGATTGCTTCCTCAAAAAGACCTGTTCTAATGCTGGATGGTGTTGTGGCAGCTGAACCGCATCGAGCTGGACTCTGTGAAGACCGAGCTGGAGGCTCGATGGAGGAGCATCCTGAAGAACCTGCAGGCTCAGCCCACACCCCAGCACCAGGACGCTGCTGGCATCAGGAGGTAAGAACACACCCCAGCACCAGGACGCTGCTGGCATCAGGAGGTAAGAACACACCCCAGCACCAGGACGCTGCTGGCATCAGGAGGTAAGAACACACCCCAGCACCAGGACGCTGCTGGCATCAGGAGGTAAGAACACACCCCAGCACCAGGACGCTGCTGGTATCAGGAGGTAAGTAGCCTCGGTACCAGGCTTTCATTTTTGTTGATGCAAAAATTGAAAGCCTGGAGGAACGCATTGGCCACTCTGGTCTAAAAGTGGGAGTCAACCCTTCCGGGTGGGCGTCGCTCCAAATGATGTGACATAGCGCTGCACTAGGGGGGAGAGGAGGGGCCGGGGGTGACGGACAGATCGATGAGATCCAATCAGGGCGTGCGCAAATCTCAGCCGCGACCCGCCTCTCTAGACCAGAAACCTAACACGTTAGCTCAGGCTAGGAGGTAAGAACACACCCCAGCACCAGGACGCTGCTGGCATCAGGAGGTAAGAACACACCCCAGCACCAGGACGCTGCTGGCATCAGGAGGTAAGAACACACCCCAGCACCAGGACGCTGCTGGCATCAGGAGGTAACCCTCCACGTTTTGAGCCATTATTTTGTCAAACAGTGCAAAATGAATGAATGAATGAATGTCTCTCGTGAAACCATAAGCATATTATGAACTAATTGAGCAACACAATAATTAGACTGCATAGCTTGTTTGCTAACAGTAAAATTACTTGTTGTTGATATTGCTGTTGTTTGGTAGACAGCTGGTGGCCAGGTTCCACTGCATCTCCTGTGACCGTCCCGTCCACATGCACGTCCCGGGGCCGTGAGTCATTCCACCAACACATGACCTATTCATCATACTGTCGCTGTCGGGGGCAGAAACCTCTTATCTCCATACTCTAACTTGACCTTGATACTATACATCGTCACACGAAAGTACTTTTGGAATTTGAATCCTGAAATCCTTTGGGAAATATGAGGTTTCCACCCGACAGAGACAAAATAATGTTAAGGATTTTATTCTAATGCAAGGGATTGTTTACTCTGAATCCGTTGCCAAGTAGTCTGCATGTTTATTTTTGTAATTTTGTAAGCCATTTATGTGTTCACAATGCTTAGACAAACATTGTATATGTAATACTGTAGCCTATGCAATTGAAGGCATTAAAACACTTCTTAGGAAAGACAATTTAATAGCCATCATCAGACCTTATCAAGACCATGCAAAGGGACCAATATGGACATTTTCTACATATTGACGTTGTCCGATGTTGCATTGGTTGCGTTGTCTGACTACTAACCCTAATCCTAAATAACTCTAACCCTAACCTCAGTCTTAACTGGCCACGTAAGTAAACATGAAGTGAAGTTGTTGTATAGCGCAGCTTCATGTTGTTTTCTCTTGGCGGCAGTAATTTCACTTTCGTGTTTCCATTTCCTAGTCGCCTACTCGCGGTAGGCAGTATGTAGGAAATGTCCATATATGGACCGATAAGGAGCATAATCAGCATTGGTGATTATCAGTTGATAACGTCCAAATTCTTCCTTCCTTCCTTCCTTGGGGGGAATCAAGTCATTTGGTGTCCATCCCCTCTGCACCTGGTCTGCCCTCTCATAAGTCCAGCAGGCCCTACACGGTCTATGACCTGGAGCATGTTCACCACCAGCACGCAAGAAGGTGAGAGAGCAACACAGCCACCCTTTTCTACTAGTGTTTTGTTTTTCCTGTCCAGAACCTACAGTGAGTGCCCTTAGTATGTGTTGTTTCTGCTCTTTGCCAGCAGGTGGTGCCAGCATTTAAAAATAAGATGTTCAAGGCCCTTGTAAAGTGTTTGTTTAGTAACAAGGGACTCCTCCAACTTTTGATAAAGATGACATGCATGTTTGGATCAACTCATATAGGAAATTGGAAGTAATGACATAAGAAATTGAGCAGACATAATTGGAACTGGAACACTGGAACAACTACAAGCTGGTAAATGGCTACTTTCACCTGACTGACTGCAATTATCTCTTCGCTAAGTCCCTCCCAAGCCCGTTCTTGGCCAATACCACGTTAGCAACGGTTACTAGGTTAGGATCCTAGTCAAGCTTTCAATGCTGGTCAAAATGGTTTTGCAGTGTCAATAAATATATGTGCTGTACAGCATGTGTGGACCTCAGAAAGAGGGTTTGTTTACTTACTGTACCTTGTTGTGAGCAAGCTAGTCCTTTCCATGAATTATTTCGCTCCGTTGTGCAGTTTAATAGTACATATTAGAAATAGAAATAGGCTCTCATTTACTTCCATTGTAACGGGGAAACAACTCTCAAAGTCACTCTTTTAGCACATTGCAACACTAAGCTGATTCTGACCGTTTATGAAATCAGGAAAACTCATGCGGTTTTATTTTTAATAAACAATGTCAACGTTGTCTTGTTTTTGTTTTGACTTCAGTGTTGCCACATTGTGTGAGAGAAATAAGCCAAACCACCTCCAAAAACAAGCCAACTCTTAAAGCCAAATCAAGAAAAACAAGCCAAAACAAACAATAATATGACCATATATAATGGTCATATTATGCACAAGGTTTGTGCATTTATCATTATAAATACTATGTAGGCCTATGTCTATGATAATGAATGTTTTGGTAATGTATTACACTAATTATTAGCCTTAAGCCAAAAGTAGCGGGAAATAAGCAGACTCTGACAAGTTTGTGTGGAAAGAAGATCCGGTTTGCCTACAAAACGATCTGATTGGTCCAAATATGTACACCCACTCCTGAAGTAGCCTCGGTCCCAGGCTTACCATCCAGGCCATTGGATGTAAACAAATGTATTTGATCTCGTCCACTTGTCGCAAACACCATACACAATTTTGGACGTGTTTGAGGGAGACACTTTAGGAGAAATGTCTGGGATGCTGGGTGCATCTCAAACAGCATGGCGACTTGTTTACAAACGAGAGTTGGGAACACCAGAACCGCTTCCCAAGTTCACAGTATATCTCCAACCAAAATACCGGTAGTTACTTTATAAATCTATCAAAATATGAAAATAGTTTTCCTGATGTCAACTGTCAGAATCAGCTTTTGTTGTGTTCGCTTATGTGCTAACTAACTGATTTTGAGAGCTGTTTCCCCGTTACAATGGACGCCAATGAGAGCCTATTTTTATAGATACTATTTAAACTTCACAACGGAGCGAAATAATTCATGGAATGGACTAGTTTGCTCATAACAGGTAAGATAACAAACCCTCTTTCTGAGGTCCACACATGCTATACAGCAAATATATTTATTGACACTGCTTAACCATTTTGACCAGCATTGCAAGCTTGACCAGGATCCTAACCTAGTAACCGTTGCTAACGTGGTATTGACCAACCACGGGCTTGGGTGGGACTTAGCGAAGAGTCAATTGTCAACTAGCCTGGAACTCACCTATGCTTTCTATGGCATAGGCAGCTCCCGGCAGGATCCGCCGGGAGAAACTATGCGCAGCTGCGCGACATGAGACTAATTACTTAGAGCGACAGAGAGAGAGAGGAGCGTGTGTGTGTACATGTGTGCGTGTGTATGTCAATTTTACAAAGGTGCAGACGATCAGAAATCAGTAGAGAGTAAGCAAAGTTTGCGCTACTCTATGCCGAATTGAAGTGAACTCAGACCCAGACTTTTTTTTCCTCCCTGGAAATAAAAACCTCTGGGTTTCCGAGGCTAATTGTCAACAGACTTGAAATTGTATTTTTTTTGTTTACTTGAGATGGAGAGATCTCTGTTTCTGAACAAACACTCTAGTCTATAGCAATGGACATCTAGCTACAATTTAACTGAAATTAATTATCGGTTTCATGATCAATCAATCAATTAGTTGTATGCAATTTACAATTTAGGCATTCAGCTCTTAATCCAGAGAGGTGTACCGCAAGCAAGGTAAACACAAGATAATACATCAACTGCAGAGAGACGGTGTAGTGTAGTGCCTCATTAATCTAACATGATAGGAAAACCAAGAACATAGTTCACCCTGCCACTGGCTGTATTTAACTAATCTCTCAAGAACAATTCTGGCAAATTCAAAGGAAACAAACAGCAGAGGGTGCTGTTTTTTCTTTTGTTTTGCCGATGGGTTCCCAGATTGATATTTGACAAACAGTTCACCATGCCACTGGCTCTATTTAATAAACTTTCAATAAGTTTCCTGTGTTATTTTGTTCAAGGCCCTTGTAAAGTGTTTGTTTAGTAACAGGAGACTCCTCCAACTTTTGATAAAGATGACATGCATGTTTGGATCAACTCATATAGGAAATTGGAAGTAATGACATAAGAAATTGAGCAGACATAATTGGAACTGGAACACTGGAACAACTACAAGCTGGTAAATGGCTACTTTCACCTGACTGACTGCAATTATCTCTTCGCTAAGTCCCTCCCAAGCCCGTTCTTGGCCAATACCACGTTAGCAACGGTTACTAGGTTAGGATCCTAGTCAAGCTTTCAATGCTGGTCAAAATGGTTTTGCAGTGTCAATAAATATATGTGCTGTACAGCATGTGTGGATCTCAGAAAGAGGGTTTGTTTACTTACTGTACCTTGTTGTGAGCAAACTAGTCCTTTCCATGAATTATTTCGCTCCGTTGTGCAGTTTAATAGTACATATTAGAAATAGAAATAGGCTCTCATTTACTTCCATTGTAACGGGGAAACAACTCTCAAAGTCACTCTTTTAGCACATTGCAACACTAAGCTGATTCTGACCGTTTATGAAATCAGGAAAACTCATGCGGTTTTATTTTTAATAAACAATGTCAACATTGTCTTGTTTTTGTTTTGACTTCAGTGTTGCCACATTGTGTGAGAGAAATAAGCCAAACCACCTCCAAAAACAAGCCAACTCTTAAAGCCAAATCAAGAAAAACAAGCCAAAACAAACAATAATATGACCATATATAATGGTCATATTATGCACAAGATTTTGTGCATTTATCATTATAAATACTATGTAGGCCTATGTCTATGATAATGAATGTTTTGGTAATGTATTACACTAATTATTAGCCTTAAGCCAAAAGTAGCGGGAAATAAGCAGACTCTGACAAGTTTGTGTGGAAAGAAGATCCGGTTTGCCTACAAAACGATCTGATTGGTCCAAATATGTACACCCACTCCTGAAGTAGCCTCGGTCCCAGGCTTACCATCCAGGCCGTTGGATGTAAACAAATGTATTTGATCTCGTCCACTTGTCGCAAACACCATACACAATTTTGGACGTGTTTGAGGGAGACACTTTAGGAGAAATGTCTGGGATGCTGGGTGCATCTCAAACAGCATGGCGACTTGTTTACAAACGAGAGTTGGGAACACCAGAACCGCTTCCCAAGTTCACAGTATATCTCCAACCAAAATACCGGTAGTTACTTTATAAATCTATCAAAATATGAAAATAGTTTTCCTGATGTCAACTGTCAGAATCAGCTTTTGTTGTGTTCGCTTATGTGCTAACTAACTGATTTTGAGAGCTGTTTCCCCGTTACAATGGACGCCAATGAGAGCCTATTTTTATAGATACTATTTAAACTTCACAACGGAGCGAAATAATTCATGGAATGGACTAGTTTGCTCATAACAGGTAAGATAACAAACCCTCTTTCTGAGGTCCACACATGCTATACAGCAAATATATTTATTGACACTGCTTAACCATTTTGACCAGCATTGCAAGCTTGACCAGGATCCTAACCTAGTAACCGTTGCTAACGTGGTATTGACCAACCACGGGCTTGGGTGGGACTTAGCGAAGAGTCAATTGTCAACTAGCCTGGAACTCACCTATGCTTTCTATGGCATAGGCAGCTCCCGGCAGGATCCGCCGGGAGAAACTATGCGCAGCTGCGCGACATGAGACTAATTACTTAGAGCGACAGAGAGAGAGAGGAGCGTGTGTGTGTACATGTGTGCGTGTGTATGTCAATTTTACAAAGGTGCAGACGATCAGAAATCAGTAGAGAGTAAGCAAAGTTTGCGCTACTCTATGCCGAATTGAAGTGAACTCAGACCCAGACTTTTTTTTCCTCCCTGGAAATAAAAACCTCTGGGTTTCCGAGGCTAATTGTCAACAGACTTGAAATTGTATTTTTTTTGTTTACTTGAGATGGAGAGATCTCTGTTTCTGAACAAACACTCTAGTCTATAGCAATGGACATCTAGCTACAATTTAACTGAAATTAATTATCGGTTTCATGATCAATCAATCAATTAGTTGTATGCAATTTACAATTTAGGCATTCAGCTCTTAATCCAGAGAGGTGTACCGCAAGCAAGGTAAACACAAGATAATACATCAACTGCAGAGAGACGGTGTAGTGTAGTGCCTCATTAATCTAACATGATAGGAAAACCAAGAACATAGTTCACCCTGCCACTGGCTGTATTTAACTAATCTCTCAAGAACAATTCTGGCAAATTCAAAGGAAACAAACAGCAGAGGGTGCTGTTTTTTCTTTTGTTTTGCCGATGGGTTCCCAGATTGATATTTGACAAACAGTTCACCATGCCACTGGCTCTATTTAATAAACTTTCAATAAGTTTCCTGTGTTATTTTGTTCAAGGCCCTTGTAAAGTGTTTGTTTAGTAACAGGAGACTCCTCCAACTTTTGATAAAGATGACATGCATGTTTGGATCAACTCATATAGGAAATTGGAAGTAATG
Organism: Protomyctophum bolini; assembly: GCF_963924005.1. Classification (NCBI taxonomy): domain Eukaryota; kingdom Metazoa; phylum Chordata; class Actinopteri; order Myctophiformes; family Myctophidae; genus Protomyctophum; species Protomyctophum bolini. The sequence continues at coordinate 21,051,297 of NC_137872.1, read as the reverse complement.
ACATAAGAAATTGAGCAGACATAATTGGAACTGGAACACTGGAACAACTACAAGCTGGTAAATGGCTACTTTCACCTGACTGACTGCAATTATCTCTTCGCTAAGTCCCTCCCAAGCCCGTTCTTGGCCAATACCACGTTAGCAACGGTTACTAGGTTAGGATCCTAGTCAAGCTTTCAATGCTGGTCAAAATGGTTTTGCAGTGTCAATAAATATATGTGCTGTACAGCATGTGTGGATCTCAGAAAGAGGGTTTGTTTACTTACTGTACCTTGTTGTGAGCAAACTAGTCCTTTCCATGAATTATTTCGCTCCGTTGTGCAGTTTAATAGTACATATTAGAAATAGAAATAGGCTCTCATTTACTTCCATTGTAACGGGGAAACAACTCTCAAAGTCACTCTTTTAGCACATTGCAACACTAAGCTGATTCTGACCGTTTATGAAATCAGGAAAACTCATGCGGTTTTATTTTTAATAAACAATGTCAACATTGTCTTGTTTTTGTTTTGACTTCAGTGTTGCCACATTGTGTGAGAGAAATAAGCCAAACCACCTCCAAAAACAAGCCAACTCTTAAAGCCAAATCAAGAAAAACAAGCCAAAACAAACAATAATATGACCATATATAATGGTCATATTATGCACAAGATTTTGTGCATTTATCATTATAAATACTATGTAGGCCTATGTCTATGATAATGAATGTTTTGGTAATGTATTACACTAATTATTAGCCTTAAGCCAAAAGTAGCGGGAAATAAGCAGACTCTGACAAGTTTGTGTGGAAAGAAGATCCGGTTTGCCTACAAAACGATCTGATTGGTCCAAATATGTACACCCACTCCTGAAGTAGCCTCGGTCCCAGGCTTACCATCCAGGCCGTTGGATGTAAACAAATGTATTTGATCTCGTCCACTTGTCGCAAACACCATACACAATTTTGGACGTGTTTGAGGGAGACACTTTAGGAGAAATGTCTGGGATGCTGGGTGCATCTCAAACAGCATGGCGACTTGTTTACAAACGAGAGTTGGGAACACCAGAACCGCTTCCCAAGTTCACAGTATATCTCCAACCAAAATACCGGTAGTTACTTTATAAATCTATCAAAATATGAAAATAGTTTTCCTGATGTCAACTGTCAGAATCAGCTTTTGTTGTGTTCGCTTATGTGCTAACTAACTGATTTTGAGAGCTGTTTCCCCGTTACAATGGACGCCAATGAGAGCCTATTTTTATAGATACTATTTAAACTTCACAACGGAGCGAAATAATTCATGGAATGGACTAGTTTGCTCATAACAGGTAAGATAACAAACCCTCTTTCTGAGGTCCACACATGCTATACAGCAAATATATTTATTGACACTGCTTAACCATTTTGACCAGCATTGCAAGCTTGACCAGGATCCTAACCTAGTAACCGTTGCTAACGTGGTATTGACCAACCACGGGCTTGGGTGGGACTTAGCGAAGAGTCAATTGTCAACTAGCCTGGAACTCACCTATGCTTTCTATGGCATAGGCAGCTCCCGGCAGGATCCGCCGGGAGAAACTATGCGCAGCTGCGCGACATGAGACTAATTACTTAGAGCGACAGAGAGAGAGAGGAGCGTGTGTGTGTACATGTGTGCGTGTGTATGTCAATTTTACAAAGGTGCAGACGATCAGAAATCAGTAGAGAGTAAGCAAAGTTTGCGCTACTCTATGCCGAATTGAAGTGAACTCAGACCCAGACTTTTTTTTCCTCCCTGGAAATAAAAACCTCTGGGTTTCCGAGGCTAATTGTCAACAGACTTGAAATTGTATTTTTTTTGTTTACTTGAGATGGAGAGATCTCTGTTTCTGAACAAACACTCTAGTCTATAGCAATGGACATCTAGCTACAATTTAACTGAAATTAATTATCGGTTTCATGATCAATCAATCAATTAGTTGTATGCAATTTACAATTTAGGCATTCAGCTCTTAATCCAGAGAGGTGTACCGCAAGCAAGGTAAACACAAGATAATACATCAACTGCAGAGAGACGGTGTAGTGTAGTGCCTCATTAATCTAACATGATAGGAAAACCAAGAACATAGTTCACCCTGCCACTGGCTGTATTTAACTAATCTCTCAAGAACAATTCTGGCAAATTCAAAGGAAACAAACAGCAGAGGGTGCTGTTTTTTCTTTTGTTTTGCCGATGGGTTCCCAGATTGATATTTGACAAACAGTTCACCATGCCACTGGCTCTATTTAATAAACTTTCAATAAGTTTCCTGTGTTATTTTGTTCAAGGCCCTTGTAAAGTGTTTGTTTAGTAACAGGAGACTCCTCCAACTTTTGATAAAGATGACATGCATGTTTGGATCAACTCATATAGGAAATTGGAAGTAATGACATAAGAAATTGAGCAGACATAATTGGAACTGGAACACTGGAACAACTACAAGCTGGTAAATGGCTACTTTCACCTGACTGACTGCAATTATCTCTTCGCTAAGTCCCTCCCAAGCCCGTTCTTGGCCAATACCACGTTAGCAACGGTTACTAGGTTAGGATCCTAGTCAAGCTTTCAATGCTGGTCAAAATGGTTTTGCAGTGTCAATAAATATATGTGCTGTACAGCATGTGTGGATCTCAGAAAGAGGGTTTGTTTACTTACTGTACCTTGTTGTGAGCAAACTAGTCCTTTCCATGAATTATTTCGCTCCGTTGTGCAGTTTAATAGTACATATTAGAAATAGAAATAGGCTCTCATTTACTTCCATTGTAACGGGGAAACAACTCTCAAAGTCACTCTTTTAGCACATTGCAACACTAAGCTGATTCTGACCGTTTATGAAATCAGGAAAACTCATGCGGTTTTATTTTTAATAAACAATGTCAACATTGTCTTGTTTTTGTTTTGACTTCAGTGTTGCCACATTGTGTGAGAGAAATAAGCCAAACCACCTCCAAAAACAAGCCAACTCTTAAAGCCAAATCAAGAAAAACAAGCCAAAACAAACAATAATATGACCATATATAATGGTCATATTATGCACAAGATTTTGTGCATTTATCATTATAAATACTATGTAGGCCTATGTCTATGATAATGAATGTTTTGGTAATGTATTACACTAATTATTAGCCTTAAGCCAAAAGTAGCGGGAAATAAGCAGACTCTGACAAGTTTGTGTGGAAAGAAGATCCGGTTTGCCTACAAAACGATCTGATTGGTCCAAATATGTACACCCACTCCTGAAGTAGCCTCGGTCCCAGGCTTACCATCCAGGCCGTTGGATGTAAACAAATGTATTTGATCTCGTCCACTTGTCGCAAACACCATACACAATTTTGGACGTGTTTGAGGGAGACACTTTAGGAGAAATGTCTGGGATGCTGGGTGCATCTCAAACAGCATGGCGACTTGTTTACAAACGAGAGTTGGGAACACCAGAACCGCTTCCCAAGTTCACAGTATATCTCCAACCAAAATACCGGTAGTTACTTTATAAATCTATCAAAATATGAAAATAGTTTTCCTGATGTCAACTGTCAGAATCAGCTTTTGTTGTGTTCGCTTATGTGCTAACTAACTGATTTTGAGAGCTGTTTCCCCGTTACAATGGACGCCAATGAGAGCCTATTTTTATAGATACTATTTAAACTTCACAACGGAGCGAAATAATTCATGGAATGGACTAGTTTGCTCATAACAGGTAAGATAACAAACCCTCTTTCTGAGGTCCACACATGCTATACAGCAAATATATTTATTGACACTGCTTAACCATTTTGACCAGCATTGCAAGCTTGACCAGGATCCTAACCTAGTAACCGTTGCTAACGTGGTATTGACCAACCACGGGCTTGGGTGGGACTTAGCGAAGAGTCAATTGTCAACTAGCCTGGAACTCACCTATGCTTTCTATGGCATAGGCAGCTCCCGGCAGGATCCGCCGGGAGAAACTATGCGCAGCTGCGCGACATGAGACTAATTACTTAGAGCGACAGAGAGAGAGAGGAGCGTGTGTGTGTACATGTGTGCGTGTTTATGTCAATTTTACAAAGGTGCAGACGATCAGAAATCAGTAGAGTAAGCAATGTTTGCGCTACTCTATGCCGAATTGAAGTGGACTCAGACCCAGACTTTTTTTTCCTCCCTGGAAATAAAAACCTCTGGGTTTCCGAGGCTAATTGTCAACAGACTTGAAATTGTATTTTTTTTGTTTACTTGAGATGGAGAGATCTCTGTTTCTGAACAAACACTCTAGTCTATAGCAATGGACATCTAGCTACAATTTAACTGAAATTAATTATCGGTTTCATGATCAATCAAATCAATTAGTTGTATGCAATTTACAATTTAGGCATTAAGCTCTTAATCCAGAGAGGTTTACCGCAAGCAAGGTAAACACAAGATAATACATCAACTGCAGAGAGACGGTGTAGTGTAGTGCCTCATTAATCTAACATGATAGGAAAACCAAGAACATAGTTCACCCTGCCACTGTATTTAACTAATCTCTCAAGAACAATTCTGGCAAATTCAAAGGAAACAAACAGCAGAGGGTGCTGTTTTTTCTTTTGTTTTGCCGATGGGTTCCCAGATTGGTATTTGACAAACAGTTCACCATGCCACTGGCTCTATTTAAGAAACTTTCAATAAGTTTCCTGTGTTATTTTGCCCAACACCTATAACAGGAATGATTTCACACAAACAGGGTTCAAGTTTGAACAAAATTTTTCTTCATTGTTTACAGTATGTTGCAGAGAATGATATCTTTTTTGCATTTATATGTATTGTTTGATTGTTGATTGTTTTGTAGGGGGAAATGGAGCGTACCAACTGTGGGTTTGTGTAGGGAACATGCCCACATTGATTTTGTGTCAGGTTTTTGTGTAACATATCATTATTATTATGTTTATATTATTATGTGGATAATTGGTTGAGTAATATGTGACACTTTAAAGGTGTATGTGACTTGTAATGTCTCTGGACATTTGGAAAGGAACTGGTAAATTGTGGAAACAATTCAGGTTTGGTATGGTCCAATGGGGAGGGGCTTAGCCTATTTAAGTAGGGAGACCGGCCACTGCCTTGCAGTGAAGCTATGACTGTTGAGTTGATAAGACTGAGGGCCAATCTGACCAGCTAGTCTTGTCAATACTTTTGATCTACTTCAGTTTGATCACTAGTCTATGTACAAATGTGAATAAAAAAAACACTTCATCTCTGCATCATCCAAAGACTGTCTGGCACTTTTTCAGTATTTTTTTTCCAGTTTTGCTATTTTTCAACCGGTGCCTTTTGGCAAACACTACCCACACTGAGGCAAAGTGTGACAATAATTTAAAAAAGAAAACAAATGTACATTGAAACTATACAAAGGATGCCAGGTCAACACATTAACCTGGCATCTGCTAGGTTAAAAACATGAAAGGCTAAGCAAGTTATGGGGGTACATCTTAACCAGACCTCAGCTGGGGAAGGCTATCTTGAAGAGGTGGATTTTGAGTGAGGTTTTGAAGGAGAGGATGCAACTCTGAGGTGATTTAATTCCAGAGGTTGGGGGCAGAGACATAGAAGGCCCTGTCCGGCTGTCTCCCCAGGTGCCTATACCTCAGGAGGTATAGGCATAGCAGTGGTGTTTTTTGTGGTGCCACAGATAGAAAACCCATACATTTTTCCCATAGAGATTTCAGAAAATATTTACACACATTTTAAACCCAGCCATCTTGGTGAATCATGACCATAAATATTTTTGGAAATCTAAATGCTATGCCCAGCTGGGAGAGTGTCTTTTCCCGTTTTTTTTCCGCCCAGGTGGACAGGGTATTGAGGTTAGGGATAAGGTTAGTACAGTGTTTGTGAGGTTAGAGTTAAGGTTAGGTTTTTTTTAGGCATAATTTTTTGTTTAGTCAAATGTTAGGGTTTAGGGCAGGTGCAACCTGGACTACACACCGATAAAAGAGATAGAGTATTGCTAGGCCCTATTATATTTTTTCCTTGCATGCCTACCTGTGTGTGTGTGTGTGTGTGTGTGTGTGTGTGTGTGTGTGTGTGTGTGTGTGTGTGTGTGTGTGTGTGTGTGTGTTGACTATTCTAGCGAGCGCATCCCAGAGATGTCAGACTACCGTTACCTGGCGGTGTCCCGCAGCTGTGGGGGCAGCCACACGGTCACCCACCCCCACCAGCGCTACACCACCCGGCTGCAGCACATCACACACGTTCTGCAGGCGCAGGCGGACGCGCCACAGCCCCCGTCTCCCACCTCGCAGCTGGTAGTAGGAACTTATAATGACGAAACGGACACGTTTTGGGCTACTCTGCCCAAAACTCTGTTTTAGTAGCCTGAAACCCGTCTGCCAGAGAAAGAAGAGTGAGTGAGTGCGGAGTGAGTGCGGACTGTTTCTATAGACCAGTGGTTATCAAAGGATTTAGCTTGAGACCCAAAAGAGAAATTTGATGTCCCAAACTTGTGAAAATAGCTGAGACAGAGCAGATCAGAGGCAGGAACGTAGGGACGCGCAGCTAGCCACTCTCGGTGTGGGAGGCGGTACAATGGGAAGTCAATAATTACCACAAAAGCGTGTGGACTTGATTTGTCACGTGTAGGTGAGGTGAGAACCCAAACTCAGAACAGCCAGGCATGATAGTGTTCAAAACCCATGTTTTAATACAGAAGACCGGTGAAGAATAACAACTTAAACAGACTGAACAGGTGACACAATACAATGACTCAACAAGGACTGACTGGGGGAAAAAACAAAACTGATGGTTGATTACAAAATGAGATACAGCTGGAGCAAACAAACAGAACCGTGAAAACTTGAACAGGTAACAATACATAGAAATACAAGACCTAAACTCTACAATGAATTACACAAAAGTCTGGGACTGTGACAAGATTACATAAATTAATTATATAAGGTCCCTTTAGTTTCTAACTATTAACAGTTTCCGCCCTACAGGCCGAGGCGGACACTGAGCCCTTGTCTCCCTCTCAGCAGGTAGGAGGAACTTAAGTTGTAACTATGCTATGCAATACAGCAACAGTGATTCTCAATTAAACATTTGTAATGTCAAGGAACTCCACATTGATTTGCCAAAGTGCATCTGAAAAGATTTTGTCTAAATTCAATTGAATATTAAAGGTAGGGTAAGTGATTTTCTTTGGTTAAAATAAGTGTTAAAAAGCTCTATTGTGATAGTACTCATTGCTAAAGAATGTTTGTTCAGTAACAGGAGTCTCCATGTCTCTCTAGCTTTTTATTAAACAGAAAATGCATTTTCAGGTCGGAATACCAATTTTGTCCAATCAGGATAGAGAACTCAGTCAGGATACAGATTAAGTGGAATTGTAAGGGATGACCATAGACTGTAAAAGAAATATGGACAAAACGTTATCCAGGTCTGATATGGACGTAAGATGAAGCCTGTCAGTCCTTGAATTGTAAATTGCCATCTTTCTAGATCTGTTTGGGCCCAGCTGGCCATTGGCTGGCCCAGACAACAAGGTTGTTGGTTTTTATTTTGACTCGAGCGGGGGGTGGATCCCGATCATAGACTGTAAAGGTAGGCACGCCCCTCAGAACATACTCGATTTTTTAAATAAATGGGACCATAATTATCCAAAAAGAATATTATGACATGAGAAATGAGTCTTTAAACTAGTGACTGGAAGCAGAAAGTATTCATGCCCATGTTCATTAAGGTAATACAGTCTAGGTGACGTTGGGCCAAATACATGGACCTCTATGGGGTTTTTTGGGCCCAATGACAGCGCCACAACAGGCCATTATATGAACTTTCAGGAAGTCAGGATTTCCTACTGGCTTCAGACACTATTGCCTTCACTGCCCCCTTCGGGATGACACAAAGAAATTTTGCGACAAAATTGGAACTGGAACACTATAAGAATTATGCTGATAAATTGCTCTCCTGATTGGCTGCCATTTTGTCACCTACCTGAAAATGTATTTAATTTGTATTAAAGAGCTGGAGAGACAGGGAGACTTACTGTTCATTATACTCTATAGAAATATCACTTACAGTACCTTACGTTAACGGAATAAAATTAACTGTAATGTAAAAAGACGTGATTGTTCCCCTGCTAGGACTGAACTGTTGTCTGTTTTGTGTTGTTGTTGCTGCTTAGCCAGAGGAGGTTGCTATTCTCGGCCTGGACGGACATATTTACAAGGGTCGGCTGAACACGGGTGGCGTAGCAGCTACGGACGGCCGTCTTCCTACCATCTCTCCCAGAGACAGTATGTATAATCTCTACCCAGTGTCTGGACATCGTCTCTGTCGGGTGGAAAGAAACATAATTATGCATCATATGTCCAAAACTTTGACTTTTCAGGATTCAAATAAAATAAAATAAAACAGCAAAAGTAGCAGAGTGTGTGTGTGGATCTGCTACTTTTGATGCTTTTGTGTGACACTGTAGGGTGATCAAGTAGGACGTTGATTTATGAAGGAAAAAAAGAGGATGAGCAAGCTAACTGTTTCTGTACATGTTTGTATTGTCTAGTACTCATCTCAAGGGGATATCCTCTCAATATAATTCTGACCAAATTCTCTACCACACTGAATCTATTTGATAAAAGAAATATCTACAATCTACAAGCAGACAGAAATCTCTGTCTGTCCGTGTGCGTGCGTCTGTAGTTCTCGACCGTCTTCAAAATCGGCGCAACAGTTCGTCCAAGTAATCACTTTGATCAATTGATTGAAACAATTATTAATATTGATAACATTTTCAATAGCCAAAATAGCCGATCTATAAGCTATGTGTTGCAGTGCGTGGTCTTAGAGATTTTTCTTTTCACAATAATTGACCTGCCAAAAAAGGCAGTGTTTTAGGTCAGGAAATGAGCGAGGATGGATGAGGGGGATGAAATTGTGTGTGTGTGTGTGTGTGTGAGAGAGAGAGAGAGAGAGTGCGTGGTGGGCTCTGTTTACTGTTACACAATGTGTTACGTAACATCTCTGCTCACATGCATCCTGCATGTCTGTTCTGTCTTCTTTAGACAATAGACATTGTGAAATATTCTTCTTCAGAGGTTCAACTGACAATTTCTACATTTCTTCACATGCAAATAAATCTAATGTCTTATCTCTGTCCACTCCACCTGCTCCTCCAGATTAACACTGTTTGAGGTGGACATCTTCTCGGATATCCTGTTGTCAATGTCAATTCCCCCTTTTGTTTTTTAGGTTTTTCTTCCTTTTAGGTTGTTTCTATGTTTTCTGGTTTTATTCTTTGTTTATGTTTTTTTTTTCTTAACCACTTAAACCCTATATTGTTTGACCTGAGTCCCTCAGGGCTCTATACAAGTGACTGGAACTGGTTTGGCTCTTAGGTGACATTCACACCAGAAAGCTTTGCTGCAATTAAAACGAATCCTGCTGCGCATTGTCAGAAAGTGCACTTCGTTTGGCAGGTGTGAAGCCTCATTCGAATCCTAATGCGTATCAAAGAACCACATTCTACTCCAAGCAAAAACGGGGGTTTCGCTTCGCTTCCAATCGCACTTGACTACAATTCGGTGCAGGTGTGAATGCAATCCGCAGTAAATAAAGGAAATGAAGCAAACAATGTGGTGGGTGAGAAGCTGAACACAGTTGGAGACGGAGAAGGCATATTTAAGCAGCGCAAAGATGTCCCGTTACCGTGGATAGACGTGGTTGAATGAGGAGACAAGCCCTGATCGAAATGAGGAAGAGTACATTAATCAATTGCTTAAGGAAACACATAAAAACACTGCAGTGTAGCCTATTATAGCCTACAGAATATTCTGTCTGTCTGTGCGTGGTAAGCATGGAGTGCTGTCACTGTGTGGGGACTGGGGAGTTATATCGTGCTCTCAGCGCTGTGCCCCCATGCCCAAAAGAACAGTGCGTGGCGGCTGCATGCGTAGAGAGAGAGAGAGAGAGAGGGGGTCCAGTCCCAGACGGCACGACACATGCACGTTAGAGTGTAATTTTATCACCATAGATTTCACTGTGTAGGCTAGTTTATGAATGGACCACATTGATAGGTCCCCCCTGCTGCGTTTTCCAATTGTTTCGAATGACCGCAGCAAATGAAATATGCAAGAATCCCAAATTCTCCGCCCATACGCATTGAGTCTACCGAAGTATTAGGTGAGAATGTGACCTTAGTATCCTAGTCCGGCCTCTTGTCCGGCCTCAGTTCCGAGTGCGGTCTCGAGTCCACATTTTCATTTACTCAGTCTCGTCTCGGTCTCAGCCATAAAGTGACTCAGTCTTGACTCTGTCTCGGACCAAGGGACTTGGAAGTCCACACGAGTCACGAGTCACTACAATGTTTGTATAATTACAGACAGCTAGCTTGTTAAGTAACTCACAACTTGTGAGTTTTAAAATTTGTTTGATGACTGCAGGCATCAAAAGCAAAGACAGACCGACACGTCCTAGCTCCCAGAAATCGTTGGGGTTCCCCGAGCCGCCCGGACGCAGTGGAACCCCCGTCCGATCACACAGTGCCAGAAGCCAGCACAGGCGCCCAGGTCAGCCCTTATGTGCATAATGAATCCATTTGTTTTTGTGTTATGTCAAATGTGTATTATGTGTGTTGCAAGACAAAGTTCAGTGAAAGCTGACAATAAAGTAGTACCGTATCGATGCCAATGAATTGAAACAATCCGTAGGCTGTCTTGGGTTTTAAATCCTCTTAGCACACTGTTAATAAAGTATGCAATCAATCAATCAATCAAGCTGTGCCCTCTCTCCTCTATCCCCATGCAGGTTCCAGTGCTTCGGTAGGGGATGGTTCCCTGTCCGTTCTGGGCACTTTGTCACAGGGCTTGTTGGCCCAACACCGCTCCCCACAGCCAGACAGCCCTGGAGACAGGGACCAACCGCCCCTCACCACACTCTAGGAGACAGGGACCAACCGCCCCTCACCACACTCTAGTCCTGGAGACAGGGACCAACCGCCCCTCACCACACTCTAGGAGGCGGCATTGTCATTCATGTGGAGTCAAGATCATTTTAACCATACGGGCAATTAGAAAATAGCTGATCTATAAGCTCACAACGGACGATACAGGGCGTTGTGAGCTTGTGCTCATTTGCTATTTTCAAAAATATATAATTAAAATGTGAAAGATTTTATATTTGGCACAAAATATTTTCAGCTGGGGTTCCACGACGGCCACATACATACTGTATCAATTTGGGGGTTGAGAGCCACAGCTTCAGGGGGCTCCATTGTCCCCTAATCTGTATCTCTTTTATTTTGTAAACGTTGTATTTATTGAGTTTTTCATTTGAAAACAAAGTGCAATTTACTTACCAAATTACCTTTTGAATAAACTACAGGAGTGTGTGTCCCTGACCACCCTCTAGGGGTCAGCATTGTCCCCTAATCCTTTTTTCTGTATTTATTTGAAAACCAAATGCAATTTGAAAACAATATCAAATGTGGATCCCAACCTTTTCAATAAACCACAGCAGAACTAGTAGTGTAAAAAGTACTTACTTAACTTAAGTAAAAGTATCAATACTGCATTGTAGAAATATTCAGTTGAAGCCAAGGACCATGTGACAGGCTTGAGTTGGTGTTACAGATGTTTGCATAGTAACTGCGACCGCTACGCCGTTGCAATAAACAGAATCCTAGCACATAGCATAGCACACACACTGAGCACAGTGAAGCATGCTTTATTGTTGTGACCTGTAGACCCACACTTCCTGCAACAGAGTACTGCTAGTACTGCTGGGGGGGGGGGTTGCCAGTTCGAACCCTGGCTCCCCCAGAGTTAGTGTCGAAGTGTCCTTGAGCAAGACTGTACTGGTTTGTGCCTTGCATGGTTTCCGCTGCCATCGGTGTATGACTGTGTGTGTGTGTGTGTGTGTGTGTGTGTGTGAATGGGTGAATTGATGCACAATCTATGTAAAGCGCCTTGGATAAAGGTGCTATATAAATGCACCATTTAGCATTTGTGTGTGTGTGAGACGTGTGTGTGTGTGTGTGTGTGTGTGTGTGTGTGTGTGTGTGTGTGTGTGTGTGTGTGTGTGTGTGTGTGTGTGTGTGCGTGCATGCGTGTGTGTGTGTGTGTGTGTGTGTGTGTGTCACAGCTGGTTCCTCTGCAAATTAATGTTGTCACTGTCACCTATATACATGTATGCTTGTTCTCAAGTGTTCTCCAGTCTTGCCATATCTGCTTATTATGAGCGACTATGGGCTTGTTCTTCTGGTAGTTGTGGTTGAAGATCTACAAGTTGTAGACCTGCTATTTTCAAATAGCAGATACATAAACAGTGCTCATGTGTGGCCTATAGTCACTTCTTTTGAGCTTGTGTTCATAGGCCTGGTTGCTTGTTTCTCTCGTCGCATCTGGCAACACTGATGATCTCCATGAGAATAACAGTGTCACCTTAGGATGCTGGGCCGGTAATGTCACTTTAGGACACTTACTTGGCAACGGTTGGTGGAAGAAGTAGCTGGCTACTCACACTTTTGTTTTACTTATACATAAAAGTATCAACAGTGCATTTGAAATACTCTATAAGTAAAAGTACAAGTCACAGTTACTTGAGTAAGTAATGGCATCAGTAAAATGTTCAAAAATGTTTTCTTTTCAAAATAGCTCACAACTGAGTTTGTAGATTGGCTATCTTCACAACTGAGTTTGTAGATTGGCTATCTTCACAACTGAGCTTGTATATTGGCTATCTTCAAATAGCCAAAGTATGTGTAAGGCTGAAGCATAGAGGGCTGAAGTGGTTAATGTACAGTACACCTATGTTTTGTCATAATAATCCTGATCAAAATCTACAAAGTAACTAAAGAAAGAAAGTACAATATTTGCCCCAGAGACAGAGTGAAGTCCAAGTATTGCAAATTGGAAATACTCCAGAAAATAAAATTACCCCAAAATGGTACACACAAGTGTCTGGTTCGCCTATATTGACATACCCAAAATAGCTAGGGTTTTGTTCCTTTAACCCATTTTGACCTGAGGTCACCGAGTGGCGCACTATGAGCTTGTAGATCTGCTATTTTTCAATAACTAAAGCATAACATAATGCTAACACCAAAAGGGGTTCCCGCCCAAACGTTTTATATTTATTTAGGTATGTGGATTTAACGTCTGTCAAATTCAGTTAATTGCAGCTGGGATGATGTAAATGTTGAATAAAGTGACGGAGGCAACACCAGTAGTGTCACAGTAGTGTTTGTTGGTTGTGTGACGACTGACGATGACAAGACAAAGTCACACCAGTTTCACAACAGCTCAACAGCAACGTTCCACCTACTACCCACATCCTTCCACCATGCACAGCGGAAAGCAGGACTTATTGTAGGTGTGTGAGAGTAATTTTATTTTATTACTATATTGGCTATATATTATATATTATATATATATATAATTTCGCAATTTCCCCAATTTCCATTTCAGCATTTCCGCAATTTCCGCAATTTGGGCGCAAAGATTTTTTTAACCTTTATTTTATTATTTTAGCGTTTTTACAATGCCCTAACCCCTAAAAATGAGTTATTTAGGTAGTACAGCAGCTCACACACATACACACATGCACTACAGCCGTACAGCGAGTCATCATATCATGATAAAACATCCACTCCATCTTTAACGGCACCAACCCACTGTGATGAAACTGCAAAAAGACTCACCCCCAAAAACAAGATAGAGATCATCATACTGTGTTTTATTAAACATATAAATACAAATTTCAACAGAAGGAAGAAAATGAACACAAAATACTTGAGACAAGTCTATAAAAAAAAGAAAACAAAAGAGCTGCGGATTAGAACATTGTGGATTTCCAAGGATTCCGTGAGAAAGTAGAACGTTTTTCTTTTTTGTAACATTTCGCACGCTTGATCAGATATTAAAAAATAATAATTTATAAACACTGAACGGACATTGTTTTTGTCGAGTCTGCTCTATTAGGGTTGGGGGCCTGGTCAAATATTCAGGGATCTGAAAGTGTGGGGCGGGTCGAATCCTGTCTCTCAAACTTTGATTTTGATGACCCCCCTAACTGCACAAATGTGTACACTCTCCGGAGTTACAGACCTGTAAGGGTCCATTTGGAACTCCCCTCCCTGAGGGTCCCTGGACCCGACCTTATCCCCATCAACAACTTGAACCCCATAATTAGTTGAGCGGATTCCCAAGGGCTAGGGCTACAGGGCTCGCTCTAGATTAAATACCTTCGCGGGAAATAGCCGCTGTACAAGCTGGTAGGCCTGCTACTCGTGTCAAGCACCGAACCGTAGTATAAATTAGGCCTCCAAAACCAGCCTTGATCCATATAAGCACAAATAATAATTGTCACGTGTACAGTATATGACTTAGGGCTGGGCAAATACAACCAAAAATATATTCAAACCAATATTTAGAACCAGTAACTGACTTATAAACAAATAATTAAATATATATAATTTTCAATCAACAAATACATACAAAAAAAATCGAATGGATCGTTTATAATCGACAAAATCAATTAGTCTGCTTAAGTTATTAACTTTAGTTTTTCCAATGGTAGCGACGTACACAAATAATTAAAATTGCCAGTTGACAAGGTCACACCTGTAAAGTTGTGAGCTTATTTCCCGAAATAAGGACATGCATGGTGATCGAGGCAGCAGTTTGAAATAATCCTGCTATTGATTTGAAGTGGTTATCGCCCCAGCCCTAATGAACACATTTCAGAACAAATCAGCAAACAGAATACATGAACAGGTCCAACGTCTCATTAATCTCCACTTAGTGGTAGAGCTAAAATGTCTTCTATCGCAGTGAGATTGGAGACACAGTCACATTTATCTTATCTTATAATCAGTTTGATTTGAATGAAAAATTAAAAAAAGAAACTTCTTGAAGCCAGAAATAATTTATTTTGGCATGCGTTGTGCACCTATTGAATGTTTTCCATCCAGTACATTTGTCGTGGTAATTCAAAATTGTCGGTCTTCCTCTATCATGATCCAAAGACTTTTGTGACAAAGCAAAACTTTTGTCTTTTCGCTGTAAAATTATACTTCTAAAACAACAGGATGGTTGTTGTTTTTTGTGTTGACATACCCCTTTTCCTGGGGATAATATGGGAGTTTCAAGGTTGTCGTTTCGAAATGTATCACTGTTGTAAACTTGATCAGAACAATCATGGCCACCCAGGTCTGCATTTCAGATTATTTCTACCACTTAAAAATAAAATAAAGTAAAAAAGAATACACACATTTAATCGGTCTGTAATGCTATGGTGTAATTCCCTTTACTTTTTGGCAGGAACTACTACAAATATACGAAGCACCGGTAAATATGAACTTTAAAGCCATAGGGCGTTTTGGTAGAAGCTTGGGTTGTTTACGTTAACCTTGTCATGATGTAACTAGTCTGATTAGTGACATATATTGCTACCTTTTGGATTATTCATTTCTAATCAACGGAGCGATATACAATAAACCAATTGGACTAGTTACATCAGGACATGGTCAAGTACACTAAAGTCCAAACCCTCTACCAAAGTGTCCTATGGCTTTAAAACCCATTGATGGTGTGTGCGTTTGTGTGTGTGTGTGTGTGTGTGTGTGTGTGTGTGTGTGTGTGTGTGTGCGCGCGTGTGTGTCTGCTGTTAAAGAATACATTCAAAGCAGGCATGGGGCCTCTCCCCGTTCAGAGGTAGCACTGTTGAGCTGCGGTAGGTTGTGTGGAAAATCACTGAGCTGGCCTTTACCCCGCACAGTCCAACTCCTCAGGGTTTCCACTTAAGAGTGTTCAAATGTAACCGTCGGTTACATCTGAGCACTCCAAAGTTACAAATGGTAAAAACTTGGTAACAAATTAAAGAGTGCTGTAAGTGATACATATTTGATAAAATAAGTGTTGTATAGCCTATAATCATTGCTTACTATTATTTTAGGATATCGACTTTTGCACTGTTCATTATTTCGCTGTGTCTTAGGTTAGGAGAAATGCATTTTCGTTTCCTTACACTTGTTACAAACAGCAATGACAGATAAAGACATGTTGAATCTTGAATTTGCAATACACGGTTTGTCTCTCCGGCTCTTTAGTAATCAGAAAAAAGAACATATCCCTTACAGCACCTTTAACACAGAGTATCAGTCTTGTCTGTGCGTAACAGTGAAATTGACGTCTGTGTATTTGCACTGGTCTGTTTTGGCTGAGCCTTTTAGATGCTCCCATAGATGCTCCCATAATATGTCGTAATATGTATTATTTTTAAGTCTTATTTCTCACCGAAACCACAAAGCGATGCCTTATTAATGACAATTCTGTGTGACATCAATTAAACCCAATTCATACATTGTTACGTCGAAAATAGCAGACCTTCAAGCTCATTGTGAGCTTGTAGGTCTGCCATTTTCACCACAAGACAAAGCATAAATTGGACATTATCCCTGCTCAAAGTCTCTTTCCGTTATGTTCATTCCATCTACAAAAAGAAAAACATTAAAAAATAAACCCTACAATATAAATGTGCCAGCTGTCTGTCTGGCTATATAATCTTAAGTCAAAATAGTCAAATTATTGCTGTTCCTGCTAAACAAAGCCGAACCAAAACCGATCCCTCTTTTTTGAGATTCATCCGCTTTCTTTTTTTATATATTTTCCAAAAACACAAGAGCGGTGTGCTAGCTGTCCGCACGCCCCAAGCCCACATCGCTCATCGACACAAGAGCATGCAAACACAAGCTGAGAGAGAGTTGAGTTTCACTGCGCTTAGCACTGCTATGGCCAAGCGTATGAAACCCAACCCCTGCCCGGCTCCCGTCTCTATACCTCACCTACACCAGTGGATCTCAACCTTTTTCATTTTTTCAGGACCCCCTGTTTGGTGTGCATTATTAGGCCACGGACCCCCCCCCAACCATAACTCTGAGAGTGTGGAAATTGAACCATATCCATTCGGTTCCATTTGCACACTCTCAGAGTGACAGATTTGTAAAGGTCCATTTGGTTCCTAATAACTTTAAAGAATTTAGCTGGCTGACCTCTTGGTAACACACTCAGAGTCCCCGAACCCCATGTTGAGAACCACTGAGCTACACTCTTAACCACACTGTACAGATAACTCTCATACCACAAAATAATATGTAGAAACATAGAATATTATTTTTCTTCTTCTGGGGAAAAAAACAGAACTGCCACTATTTATTTTCTTCTCTTTTTTTTGCACTGCAGTTCTGTCCTTCCCGTCTTTTCACCACATTATTGCAGAGTTCCTCGAGCCAATAGGCGGCGGCGATCACCGACACAAAACAAGGGGGAGTGGGGGGGAAATGACGTTGGTAGGAAAACGACCCGATGGTGATGGGTTGAAGCACTGCATCACACGATGGCTCTGGTCCTGTGTAAGGTACGTGTTTTAAGTGCTCTGTCGGGTCCTTCACAAACCCTCCCCCTGTCCCACGATGATCTGTGTCCATCTCTTCCTCGTGAAAATGTTTTTCCTTGAATTCCTGTCCGATGACGGTTTTTCCCCCCCCATCGGCTTCGTATCCCACTTCCTGTCATTAGTGGTTTGTCCCCTTGAGGGTACTACTTCCTCCTTGGCTTGGATGAGTATCGATGAAGAGAGAAAAAAACGAGACAGATTGCTCATCATCATCATTTTAAGAAAAGATAAACAAAACAAAAAGGAAAAACCAACAGCATCTTGCCCTCTCTCCACCTCAGCCCCGAAACCTAACTTTTGAACCATTTTAGGGTGATTCATACGTGGCTGCGCAGTGCGCACTGGCATCACACACCGAAAATAACCGATCTGCAAACTCGCTGCCACGCGTCCCGAGCAATGTAGATTGGCCATCTCCCGGTGCAGGTCACCAGCATTTCCCCTCGAATCTACACACCTGCCCCGAACCAAACATTAGGCTACACCCCCCCCCACATCCCCCCCCCACACACACACACACACTCCCTGACAGCCACCCAAGAGTCTCATCTCTGGCCGTGGAGCGCCGACACGACGGGCGGCTGCTGGGAGACAGGGGGCTGCGACACAGGTGGCCACATGGGCGCGGCGGGGTGCATGTGGTGGAAGTGGTGGTGGTACTGGTTGCCGTGGTGATGGTGGCCCGTGGGTGAGGAGGGGGGCAGCCAGGGCGGCTGGTGGCTGGGCGGAGACGACGCCCAGAAGGAGCCGAAGCTCGACGATGACGAAGGGGGCGGCGAGCACGCCATGGAGGAGGAGGAGCCGCCCACGCCCGTGCTGCAGCCGGCGCTGGACTCGGACGCGCGCAGCTTGGAGAACATGGTGATGGCGTCCGGGAAGTTGGGCGGCGTGGCCGGAGTGTTCCTGGGAGTGCACATCTGTGAGGTTTAAAAAAAAAAGGAGAGCAGAGTCAGTGGCTGAAAGGGAAACGTGAAAGTCCTAAAACCATGAAAACCTGAGCATGATTCTTTTCTATTCTTCTATTTTCTACATGAATATAACCACATTATAACCATATAAAATGAAATGGGAGTTAAATGCTGCAATTTGTAAAAATGGCAAAATATGACTGAGATAAAATGTCCCTCTAAAAGACCATCCCTGCATCCCAGGACTCATTACATTGAAAACCTATTTACATCCCTGCATCATAGCTTAGTTTTTATTTCGATTTTGTTCAGTGAAAAACTGTTTGGTCGACAGACATTTTTCATCATAGTTCAAATCGACAAAATCCACACTGGCGTAACGATGCTGCTGTGCCAAAGCTCTTCAATGGGGTCATTCATCAAAGCGCCGGTTGAAAGGCTAGCGTAACGTTGCTGCCGTGCGAACCGAAACAACACAGACGTAAAACAAACATGCTTCCAGGGATCAGGTGTACGGCCATAAATAAAGGTGGTGACGTGGTGGACCTCTGGGCGCTGGACTGAGACCTGTTTTATTTATAAACATACACACTCCCTGCCACGGTGGACCTCTGACGTATACACAATATACACATGCAAAACTGCATGCCTACTCGTGTGTGTGCGTACACACACACAGTCACACACACACACAGCCTGTCGTACACTATGTCGTAAATATGCAGGTATGTACACATACTCAGTTGTTAACTTTTTTTTCATAAGTCATTAAAAAACTGCGAATTAAACATAAAGAAAATACAGTGTTTTTGCGAACGCAGTGAGCACTTACTATGAGACCTAGCAGATCATGTCTGTCTGTCTGTGTGTGTGTCTGTCCCACTTTTGTGCCCATATATGGAGCTGAGTGATTTGTTTGTGATTGATGCAACACACTCCATATTTGGACGTATAGCTGCTTTGGGGACTCCTTATATGGCTATGGCTGAGTCATGGTGACATGAGTGTGATGGCATGGTCCAAGATCTGCGTTCGCTTCCCGCGTTTGCGCGTCTTACTCGTATAGCATGTTACGCAGAGAAGCTCAAGCTGTTAATGTAGCTTAATCGAATTATCAAGAACCCTGTTTTTTTCTCCTCTTGCAAACAAATCCACACACAAAAAAGTATTCTTCTAATACTATCTTTAAATAATCTCTCAAATCGATTAATCTAATCTAGTCTGTCAAATGCCTACACAAAAAATACCCACTTCTTTACACCTGTATTCCTCCAATGTGACAATAAAGTTGATTATCTCGCTCTCTTTCCCTCTCCCAATACCCCCCCCCCCCCTCTGAATTCTGGATCCCTATGAAAAAGAACACAACAACAATAAAACATCTTAATCGCTGCGTCGCTGCGCTTCATGGGCACCTGACTTTTCACATGGATTTAGCAACAAATGTGTGGTTTGCATTCACTGGTTCTCAACGTGGAGTCCGGAGACCCCCAGGGGTCCTTTGAGATGGTTCCAGGGGGTTCCCCAGCTAGTAAATTATTGATAGTTTAGGGACCCAATGGAAAACGTGCAGGTCTGTAACAGGTCTACTATTTGGTTCCACCCTCAGAGTTAAATTAATTCCCAGTCAGTGTAATTGTGGCTTCCAGAGACCGAATGCATATCAAACTAGGGGTCCTCGAAATAAAAGAGGTTGAGACTCGCGATACTAATATACACACACACTACTGGCTGAACACTAAGCCAGTGTTGATGCGAGCTGAGAAGTGTGTGAGCCGTTTCGGAGGGTCCTCGGGTGCTTGCCATGCCTGCCCAAAGCCCGGTATAACAGGTGCTGCTAGCAGGAAGACCTTCAACTCTATATGGCACGGACGCACGATGTCGAACCAAAATACACCCTCTCTTTGTTTGGTTCTAATACTGACTAGCGGTGCAACAGTAACAAATACACCCGGCAGACCCTCTCTTTGTTTGGTTCTAATACTGACTAGCGGTCAACAGTAACAAATCAATCATCTAATTGCAACCAAACCTCACAGTTAACTACGGAATCGAGCCTTTCCTGCCATTGTCTCGGGCACCATCAGTGTGTCGGGCACCATCAGTGTGCCCAGGTCTCGTGACATCATGTGACATCAGCAGGGATGGAGATGTGGAGACCCTGATGTCATATTAAATGCGACCTGCTGTCGCAGTTAAGCCCATATATGGAGATCCCTGATGTCATCACTATTGGCCAGCAACTCTACATATGACCTCAAACCCTTAGATCCCATCATCGAACCCCCCCCCCCCCCCAAAAAAAAAGAACACTTGTAATTACAGCAAAGCACAGTGACAGCTGGTGTGTGTATGTGTGTGTTTCTGTCTAGCCCAGCCAACCAGTCAGTCAGTGGGGAGCGGCCGTGGACTGTGGAATTATGAATAAAATAATAGGCAGTGTGTCCTATGACCTAAGCTGTGTGTTGTGAACTTGTGTGTGTTGTTTACAACAGCAGCAGGCTCCCCGGGGTAGTGAGGGGACAGGCCGGGGGCAGGAAGTTCAACAGCTTTAGGCTAAAAGGCAAGTCTGGACATGCCTTTAATGTGGTACCCTCCAGAAATATGTATGCAGTTATGCATGCACACACACACACACACACACACACACACACACACACACACACACACACACCTTACTGCAGGAGGTGGAATTGTGTAGAATAAACAGTAGGCTTACATGAGAAGTCGTTTTGAGAGTGCCGTTTACATTGTTACAGTAAAATGATAAATGGTAAATATAGGGATGCACCGATGTGACATTTCTGACACGCACTCGCTATCTGTCTCTCTGTTACGCCATGGGGGAGATGTTGATGTTTGTGCTCCTATCGCACCACGTGACCATCATGCATCACACACACACACATACGCATGCACACACACGGGAACGTCTGTGTGCCTTTCTTTTCTTTATTCCTCTTGCGGTCTCTTCCTACCCACATGTAGACAGACGGACACACTCACACAATGTCATAGAACCAGTTCCCTCGTTTGCCCTACCCCTCTCATCCAACCCATTGACTGCAATCAACTGTCACTGTGACAGACAGCTCTGGCAGGGAATAAGGTAAAAAGGAAAGATCTCACGAGCAGCTGTCTTGCTCTGTGCTAAGGAAGTCTGGGCTACAGACTGCCGGAAAGTAAACGGTCCATTTAGTAATGATATGCAGAATTATGTTGTTCAGGTATCAATCATCATGTTTCTTGCTGTTCTGCATACAGCCAACTAGTTGAAGAAATTGCCAGAATGAGGCTTTAACTAACTTTCAGGTTTTTTTATGAAATATCCGAGACCAAGAGTTATTTGAAGATGCTTCTGAATTGCACATCACATGTATTATTCTAATCGCCATTTGAATAGTCTTTCATCGTCTTATTAAAGAAACAACTGAAATTGGTCACGTGACGAGTGAGAACTTTGAATCCATACATTTGGTTATTGCTACGAAGCTTAAGCCCAAGTGGCCCCCAGGGGCCCAGAGGAATGCTGGGTGACGAGACACACATAGATGGGTGGATGGCAGCTGAACACCCCCCCCCCCCCGCATCTCTCTGTACTCTGTCAGTAAACACACACACACCCTTGTATTCTTCCATCACTCCTCCTACTCAGCCAGTCCTGACACACACACACAGAGCCTGGGGCGCTATGATGTAATGGCACTGCACCCAAAATAATAACAAACCCAGGGCCCTGCACGCACGCACGCACACACACACACACACGCTGGAGCCTGCCTCTTCCAGAGCAACTGACAGCAAGCACACGCACACCTGAGTGCGTGTGCCATGTACACAACAGAGGGCCATGTACACAACAGAGGCGGCAGTTTTAATTAAAGCTGCAACTGTAACTTTCCTGCTGAAGTGTTTTGTTTTGTTTTTACGTCAAACCAGAAACAGGATTGTGTCAAAGGTCGTGTCCAATCGAGACACAGTATCTTGAAAGTCTCAATAGGAGAGCAGGGAGACCCACACAAGAGAATATTTGTCAAAAATGATTCGAAAACATGCCCCAAACGATTGCTCAAGTGGTTAAACAGTTCCTCATCCCCTGATCCGCAGTGACCAAAATGGCTGCCGTTGGGGAGTGGTATTGCGCAAGCACAGCAGCCTGAGCAGCGTTGAACCAAAGGCAGCAGCTCATCTAATGTGTGTGTGTGTGTGTGTGTGTGTGTGTGTGTGTGTGTGTGTGTGTGTGTGTGCACAACGTGCATGTGTGTTAATCTAGCTGGATTTAGAAGCTAAAGTATGAATTGGCTAGCGTAGAAACCAGATGAGTCTGCCATTGCAAAAGAAATGTGCTTGGCAGATTTGGTCTGGCACCGTTGTGATTTGATCTCACTCCCTCTGAAGTAGAGAGGGACCAATCAGGAACCAGTATACAAATATGGGGCAGGTTTCTTTTACCAGAGGCATTTATACACAGTGATAATAGCCATTAATAAGAAAAATACAAAAGAATACAAACAAATACAAAACAGAAAGAAATATGGAGACCTAAGGTTTCTGTCCGACAGCAACAAACATGGACGCCCCGGCTACTGATCAATGGTTTCCATTCAACACATTGGTGGACTGCTATTATATTATACAATACTATTACTAATGTTATACCTGCTATTATTGTTATTGCCATCATTACAGTTGTTAATATTGTTGTTCTTGTGACCTTTAAGTGTCTCTCTCCTCTCTCTCTCTCTTCGCCTGACACGGTCATGGCAGATGGCTGCTCACCCTAGAGCCTTGTTCCGCCCCAGGTTTGTTTTCTGGGTTTTTTCCTTGCCCATGGTGGCAAAAATAAGGTTGGTTGTTTTGAGCGGGAGGGACAACATGGGGTCTCTGCTTTATACTGTATGTAAAGTGTCTCGAGACGAGACAACTGGTTGCTGTGATTCAGCAAGATACAAACCGCACTAAATTGTTAAATATTTGTGTTAATGGTATTAGATTACAATGATTTGTTTGTGGCCAAAATAATTCCAACTAGAAAAAGTGCCCTTCTGGGCACAGGTCTCCACCAGGAGGAGAGGAGTGTGTGTTATGTTTGGCAAAATGTTTAGGTGTGTGTAAACGTGTGTGTGTGTGGCGGCTTGGCCTGTTGTAGCGCCACCATGAGACTGATTTGAAAACAGTCAAGTGGCATTTTTTCCAAAGCCTAGTGGGAATATGCATGCACAGTTTCACCACAATCGGACGCTGCGTTGAGGAGTTGTGGCGATTTGTACAAAACGGGTACAAAGCGGGCTACTCCCGCCAATCGAAGCCAATCGTAGCCAATGAGGGTGGATTATGAGAAATCAAACAAACTCGTCTTGATCACATGACTATGGAGAGCATGTGTAACGATTTGCTTGAAATTAGGATGAATCTGAAGGAGTAATATTAGAAAATGTGTTATACATATGTCGGCCTCTGGTGGCGCTATAAAGAGCAGATGTGAAAAATTCCAGGCAAAGGTTTTTCCTTGGCCTAGTCTAGGGAGTTATCCACAGATCTTTTCGGCCAGTTATAGCTCCACCATGAGGCTGAGTTGAAAATGTTCATGTCTGAATCTGAAAGACCCGTTTCGTTGAATGGCTCTAGAGAGACTGTGTACCAATTTGCGTGATGTTTGGACAAAATCTGTAGGTGTACTGTCCAAAACCTTGTTTGGCACTATAACAGGCCGTTCTGGAAATTTTGGGGCAGAGGTTCATCGTTGGCATCCAGGGAGTGTGTTTGCAAAATTTGGCATTGATCGGGTTAACGGTGCCGGAGATTAGCTGTTCACAGACGGACGGACGGACACACGGACGGAGGGCAAAACATACTCTCTCGTCTCTCCCCATGCCTTTGGCCTGGTGTAGACAATTAACGGTATCCCAATAATTAATCACCACATTCCGAAGCTGCATTCATATTCTGGGGGGTAACATTAGCCAAAGAAAATAGCAGATCTACAAGCTCATGGTGGTTGTCCCCAGCAAATGTAGCATCATAATAATTTCAACCACTTTAATCCATTTATATGTTATAAATATTCAATATATTAAAAAATAGCAGCCTCCGCAATTAGTTTTTTATACAAATCTTCTCTTCTGGGGATTCCTGGCACAAACCCATTTCAGGTGGGGGTCCACTTGTGTACAAAAATAATTCCACAAACGCATCACCATGAGGACGTGTTGCCGTTGGCTGCTTGCTAGTCGTCGCCAGCTTTGTAGGCTCTGGGTCATTTTTGGCACACGTCACTGGATGATAAATTAAGCTTAAGTCTTGTTCGCTTGGAACCAAATGAACTTACCATCTGGTGGTGATGACTAGGTATGTTGGCCTCCTGGAAGAAGGAGCTGAGGGCCGTCTGTGTACGAGAAAACACAGAGAGAGAGAGAGAGAGAGAGAGAGAGAGAGAGAGAGAGAGAGAGAGAGAGAGAGAGAGAGAGAGAGAGAGAGAGAAAGAGAGAAGGAAATAGTGTGTGAGAACATTATAAGGACTTGAACTTGAGAGGGGGTTTGCTAACACACACACACACACATCACCACAGAGAGCAATTGCACATTCAATGCTTTATCTTGCTTTTGCTGCTGGGAATATGAGTCGTCTACACCCCCCCCCCCCCCCCACACACACACACACACACAGACAGAGAGACAGACACAGACACACACACACACACACACACACACACACACACACACACACACACACACACACACAGACAGAGAGAGAGACAGACACAGAGACACACACACACACAGACAGAGAGACAGACACACACACACACACACACACACCCTAAAAGGGTCAGTCAGTCAGTCAGCATGGCCGAGTCACGTGACACCCTAGCAAGGTTAAAACTATTATCCCCCGTGGTGCGATCTAAAACGGGGTTTGTAAAGCAGAGGGAAGCTCTAAAGGGCTAGCTAACACCTAACAAGTGCTGCTAAGGGGCCTGGCTCTGTCTTTTACACCTCGAAAAAGGGAAAGCTAGAAGTTGGTTGATATCAAGTATCACTTGTACCCGAAGGGTAATGCCCCTCGTCAGTGTGATGACTTTACTCTCATAGTATTGTTTCATAACATATAAGGGCCTTTTACTGTATATTCTGTGTATCAACCTCATTGCTGTACACTTTAAATTGCTGCTAAAAAGGAGTTACCTTTACTTGTCTTTTCTTATCCTGTATTATATTTTATCGTGTTGTTCTTATGACTTTAGAATAGCCTGCAGTGTATGTGACATAAACAATGCACTGATTGTACTTGTATGAGTGACAAATCCCTTTGAATCTTGAACATTGAGACTAAAATAATGTAAACATTCGACAAAACAAGTAAGAATAGCTCATTTGCAATAGCTTACATGCTTAAATGTATTCTTAAATCAACAACAGAATATAAAAACAGAGAATGTTGCTACAACAGACTCTCTCTGGGAGGTCAAACAACAGGCAAGGCTTGAGAAATGTAAACAAGTTTCACGGCTGCCTCCCCTCGACGCAAAACAAGGAAGTTCACGACAGCCAACTGTTTTTTTTAATGTTGTGAACAACCGAGCGACGAGGGCCAAAGAGAAAACTTGATGACCTGCCGCTCCCCACTCTAGCGACAACAACACTGATAACTGAGAGGCCAAAACATTGGCCAGCTCTGCTTTCTTTCCTCACAGGAGCAGAACACATTCCTCTCTCTGTGTGCGCTCGTCTGACTCCGACGTGATTCACATCTAATGCTGGGAATGAACGGTGTGAAGCCTGCTGGTGGTGAGATCATTACCTAGGAAAAACAATCCCTACTAGTATGAATGCCAAAAAATAAAAAGGTCTTGCTATTAAACATTCACCCATCACTGCTTTCTGAGAAGAATTCCGATTTTCGGTTAAGGCATCAGACATTTGAAAGTGCACAGTTAAATCCCCAGTGTTCCATTTATTCATTTGTAATTCTGAACATTTGGACATGCTCAAGCGTTGCATTCCAATTTCCAATAGTAGTTAATATATCCATGTTATAAGTTATAACACAGTTATGACAGTTATAATAACAAATATAATTTAACTAACAAGAGGTAGTAGTCATTGTAGTTGTAAAAGTGAGTTGGGTTTTAGCCTCCATTTCCTTTTCACTGCAGGCCGCCTCCTACTAGCCAACACTTGAATGAATGTGTGCTTTCCCTTGTGCGTCCTCCCCTCCCCCCCCAACACACACACACACACACACACACACACACACGGTCTGCTTGTTTGACAACAGCAGCGGTAGTGGAGGAATGTCTGCCCCGTCTCAACCAACGTGACACACATATCAAAGCTTCAATGCAGCTCTGGCTGCTATTGTGTACCGAGGGCCAACGAGTCCACGCTCCTTTGTCTTTCACCAGGTTTTTTTTCTTCTCTGCTCTCTTTTTCCCAGACCCAGAGTTTTTTTGTCCACCATCAATCATGAAAGCTTCACTGTGTCAACTCGTATTTCCTGCCGCTGTAAACACAAACAGCGAGCAACGTAGCCAGCCGGTTCCGGGGCACAGCCTAAACCTAAACTACATGAGAGCGAGACCGATGTGAAGGGGGGGGTGGTCAATTCAATAGGTCTTTCACTAGTTAGATTCCCCATTATACATACATCCGTGTGTGAATGGAGCACGTGAAAGAGAGACATACCGAGCTAAGCAGCGGCTACCTTATGTAACATGGCAGAAGACCGCCGTTTACAAACTGACAAGACACAGAAACTCGACAGGCCACCGCACGTACAAGCAGATGGACACTTAACCCAAACTGTGAGACGGGAGGAAGGGCCTCGGGGGGAAAGCGAGGTCAGAGACATTAGAAAGAATGCCATTAGATCTAATATTAACCACTTAAAGCCTATATATACTTTATATATACTTACCCCCAGAGGTCTTATAGATGGTCCCCCCCCACAACACCAAATATCTTCCCCAAAATTGGCCGATCTACAAATCACTTGACTGCAGAATAGGCATGATAGGGACGTGTTAATGTAGTTAACATTAAAATAGGCAAAACTCTTTTGTTTTTTTTCTCCGTACTATACGTCTGGTTGCCATACTCTGGGTCACGTCTGGCCATGTCGACCTGAGGTTGTCTGGATGACACTTTGTCACAGTGATGCATCCACTCCAACCAATTAGGTTCCCTTACATGACAACAAACCCAGAAGAGCCCTGAGAGCTTTCTTCTGCTCCTGGCCCTCAAGACATCAACAGCCGCTGACCTCAGCAACATCAGACTGGTCATTGAACACACAGGGAGGTGTGTGTGGGCATCCCATCTGAACATGGAGGCTAGCTTCCGTCAAAGATCCTATAGCGGGATGGTGCTTGTTGCACCTACCCGATTACAAACGTATTTCAACCCAGCAGCCAAAAGCTTGTCGAGGGGGATTCACTATAGGTAACAGTATTCAGTAAACGGCGTACTTACACTGCAGGATATTTAGTTTGCGTACAGTATAAAAACTAGAAATGCGGTTTTGACACCCACGACGTGATGACCAGAACACAGAGCACAGCACATAGGCGTTAATGAAAGGGCAAATAGCCAAATACATTAAAAAACCTTATTATCACAGCAGAAGGCTGCAATGCATGGGAATACACAGTCAAATCTGCAGTGTTAATTTAGCCCAGGTAGTGTAAATGGAACCAGATGGACTGTCCATCTGGCTCCATTTACACTCCCGGAGTTAAATTAACACTAGACCTTACTGTACACTACAGTATGTCCACAGCTCAAGTTACTGTTTATGAACAGCTGGGAGGGTAATGTGTCTTAATGATCCTATATATAGCCGTCTTTCTTTAATACAATATGACAACATTCTTAAGACCACTTGTCCTCTATCACAAGTTCACAACATTCCCAAAAGCAAAAATTGGGATGCAAGACTTCATATTTCCATTCAAATTATTTTTGTTGCTGTGTAACAAGTGCAATAGGTACTCATCACCAGCACAGATAAACGAGATAGCAAAAGAAGACGTATGACTGTTTACATTAAAAAGCTGAACAACCTGTGCTTAACAAACTGAAACAAGTTCTACAGTGTTAGTTTAAACGTGTATGTGTAATGATTAGATGTGGTGGGTGACATCATGTGACATGAACAGTAGCATACAGGTCATCAAGATGGGATCTTGTACTACAAAATGGCATCAGCATTACAATATCTGTCAAGTTCCAAGTAGAACTGCCAGGGCAGTAATATTCAAGAAGTGAAGTGAGATCACAATATCACAACCCAGACACCAACATTGAATATATGATATTCACAGGTTTTGTCTCATAATTCCACAATGTACAACCCACGATGGTTGTACAACACAGGCTATTAAAGGAGAGAAGAATGTGGTGGTGATCTTGTTTTTGTTTTAACCACGCATTGTTGAAAGAGATATCGGAAATTATGGATAATAATGCACCATATCTCATAATATACTTTTTCATCTTTCACCTTTCATCTTGGATGTGGACTTTTGTGGATTTTTTAATTATAGCCTATAGGCTATAATAAAAATAATAATGAAAGAACATTCACAACAGTGTTATTATAGATGATAGATATACTAGGTTGGTCATTTGTTCATGTTTTTGCCATTTAGATTTGATTTAGCTTGACCACAAATGTTACCAGAAATGCCATTTAGAAGAATTGTTTAGACAGAGGACGCTAGGTTAATCGTTTACCTGGTCTCCTGTAGTTTCAAATGTACAGAATGGTATTTAGATATCAGCAATCATGTTGTTTAGACTAGGTCCATTGTTTATGTGGTATCCTAGTTTCTTTGAGGCACTTCATTCATTGTTCCCTTTGCAACACTATTTATGGTAACCATTTTAGGCTACCATGTTCGTTGACTACACAGTCCATGACATTTCCTCTGATTTCCAATCGATAGGCAGCAGCCATATTGGAAAGAAATTGGGCTTTTTCCAATGATACTAATTAAGGCTCTGTCCCATTCTGATCAAACAGTCAGGGTGCTGATATTGTGCATTGTTTGTGGGCTCACTTGAAACGCTCTGCTACAACAGTGGGTCTTAAATTGTGGGGTGGTCCCAAATGGAAACTGTACAAATGGAACCAAATGGACCCCGTTCCATTAGCACACACTCAGAGTTATGGGGGTCCTTGAAATTAAAATTAAAAAAAAGTTTAAGAACCACTGTGCTACACTAAATGGAACAGAGCCTTAATTGGTATAATTGATAAGACCAGTGGAGGAAGAGAAGAGGCCCAACTTTACTTCTTTCCAATATGGCTGCTTTGCCTAGAGCCTATCAGAATAAAGAGTCCCATGGGAAATCGCTCTGGATAAGCCTAAATTGTAAAATCTGTTAAATAAATATCATGTCAATGATCATCACTCATCTCAGTAACCGGAAGAATGTGCACCTAAACATTGTGGGCAGTTTGAGCACCTTCAAAATCAAAATGAGGAATTTGGTTGAACATTTAGGGCCTAATCCTCTGCCATGTTCAATACATAAATTATTTTAGACCAATTCCCTTTGTTTTTCACCTTCAAAACTATTTAACATTGGAGGTGCTCACAATGTTTGGTTGCTCTTCCAGTATCCAAGATATCGTGTATCATCATGGTATCATTTGGCGACACTGTGTACTAGTCAACAATGACACTGTGATTCCTGCCAAGAATGTAAACAACACCGGGCCCCATTGAATCCATGCAGCAACCACGTCCTCAAAGCTAAAACACTAACCGTCAAAGGGAACTTGTACTGGGGTCTTGTACTGTAAATCTGATCTGATCTACAACTTAGGCTAATAAAGAGCAGCAGGGATCTGGGATTCTACAAGATTAGCTCTGTGATCTGTTCTTTTTGACCGAGCGAGTATTCGGCTTTAAAAGAGCGCATGGTCGTGTGTGTGTTATGGGGAAATTATATTATATTAGAAATTAAATAGTTTAATAACCTGGGCTAATGGTGCAAACAAACGAAACGCTGAGAATAACTGACGCACGCGCACACACACACACACACACACACACTCACACACACACACACACACACACACACACACACAATCGATTGATCGGGCTGTTTGTTTGTTTTTTACCTCGAACTGCCAGTGTGCGCCCTGCAGGAGCTGCTTGGCCTGATCCGCAGCGCAGCCAGCGGTCAGAACAAACTGGTTGATCATCACCTGATGCCTCAGTTCGTCCATGTTCACCGACATGTTCTCTCCCCCCGGTCCACACGCCACACACACACCGAACCGAGTAGCTCCTCCGACCGGGACCGACGCTCAGGAAAACCGAGAAAACACGATGTTTGATGTCGATGTGGTATCGATTTATGAACGGACGCGTAATTGAGATTAATGTATTGTTGTTTCCTGTCCTTCTCTCTCTCTCTGCCCGTGTGTGTGTGTGTGTGTGTGTGTGTCTGACTCTGTGTCAGTCTCTCTCTTGGGTTACTCTGTCTGTCTGTCCTCAACAACAACATTGCAATGTTGCCAGACTTGAGAGAAACAAGCAACAAGGTCTATGAGAACCATAGACGATTTTTAAAAGAAATCACACCCGTGTGAAATGAGCTCAGCCGTGCTCTTATCATCATATAGCCTACATCACATTCTGTGCTCTTCTTTCGTCTTCACTTTTGTCTTCAATGTTCAAGTGTTGCAACAGGTTTGTATTTCTGTTTACAATTTAAAAAAAAACGTTGTGAGTATACTTTATTGTGAAAGTGTGTATCAGTGCTTTTATTTAGAAACTGTATTTAATCAGAGTCACTTCCTGTTAGTACCATTTAGCAACAACAGTGCACAGAGAAGGCAGACCAGGGTCAGAGCTTGAGCCCAGCTGAAACACATCTTACTCACTTGGAAACATTTTAGACGCAATGTCGTAAGTTGTGCTGTTGAATTCAGTTATTGTAACTTTCTGTGACATCTTTTGTGACGTTTTGTGAATGTGTATTTGTTTGCTGCTGTCTTGCCTACTACACTGCAGTGTGTACTATGGTTAGCCACAGACCACAGTGATTTTGCTAATTGCCTGGGTTCCTTTTTACTTGGAAATGTGTGTAATGCTGTGAACAGACACTGGATGTTTGTTTTATTATTTTACAGTTTTCACCGTCTTGTCATTGAAGATACACAATTGTGTGAAATTGACCAGTTGACCGGTTTACATAAAAGTAAACGGTCAATTTCAACGTTGACTAGCTGTCTTCATTGGCTGCGGTTGTTTAACTTGGTGTTAAGTGGCAGTCCCACACACTGCTTTTAATATACGAACACTTTAGAAACAATCCAAAAAAAGACAGCAACTACCAATATTTACATGTTACTTTATAGAAAAACAAGCCCAATAGAGCTTATAATAAGCGGACATGGCAACACTTTAAAGTTGCCGCGATGACATCACCAATAACAAAGACCTAAGAGGCCTCCCATTGGTCCGTCGGCGAGTTGAACCCGCCCCCGCCGGACGCCCATTGGTCCCCGTTTTAAATCGACGGTGCGCGTGGTTGTAAATACGGGCGCGCCGCCGGTGAGTGGAGAGCGTGTGTGGAGATATTGAAATAGACATACTGTAGCTGCCTTTCCTTTTGTTACATTATTGGTGGCAAAAGTGGCCCTTTTTATTGGTGCAAACTGCAAAGACATAAGAGGACACATGTGACACAAATAGCATAATGTAGGCCTAAGATTGTCAAAATGTAGGCTAAATATAATGGGAGATACAACAACACAGGAAAAAATAGAATAAACTAACGGTGAAAGAAGTAAACAATTGTACAGTATAATTTAATATAGTAGGCTACTGTCTATAATATATTTATTTTCTAGCTAGCAGCAGTTTTTGTATTTGCCTGTAGGCTACTTTGAGTGAACTATACCCATTCTACAAACTGCATAAAAATGTCAATCAATCAATCAATCAATGATCAATGGCTTGTGACACTTGCAGTAGCATAACTCCTGTCCCTGTGTTTGATTATTGTGACTGCATGCTGCTGTTGCTGATGTGACACCTGAATAAGCTAATAAGCAATGTATTGATCATTAATTTGAATCAGCTGTGTCAAGGAAGATTTTGTAGTCCCAGGAAAAATAGTTACTGCAGGCCCAGCGCCAGGATGAAAAGACTGAGGTTGGAATTGAAAATGGTGAGGGGGCCCATGTAATCAGATAGGATTTTTAGTTTGGTGTATGGACTGTCAAGGCCGGAAAGTCGTTTTTTAGTAGTTGACACTATAGACAATAAGCCTCACCCTGGATCCTTTAGTCATGCCTGTTTATTCCTTAAAGTCATACAAATAAACAAAAGTTATTTTTGATAGAATCTTTTGACTGGTAGCCTATATTTTCCACATTCTTTTAATTTATTTTCCAACAGCTTCTCTATGCACAATCACATTTATACCCGGAAGTTATGCTATGCTTTCTTTGACTTTGTGTTGCTGTTGTTTACAGGGGGCCTTATGATATGTTCTGACCATCTGGATCTTACAGATGGTCAGAACAGTATGAGAGCTACAGTATGAGACTGGCTCCCCCCTTATCTCTTTGTACATACAGTAACAGTATGCTCCCATCCATCCATGATAAACTA
This sequence comes from Protomyctophum bolini, assembly GCF_963924005.1. Classification (NCBI taxonomy): domain Eukaryota; kingdom Metazoa; phylum Chordata; class Actinopteri; order Myctophiformes; family Myctophidae; genus Protomyctophum; species Protomyctophum bolini. Next base: position 21,018,348 of record NC_137872.1, on the reverse strand, counting down.
CTTTACCTCCCAGTGATTACTTTTTCCCCCGTGAGCTCTCGTGTAATAAACTCTTATCAAATAAAGTGTCTCTCAGACTCTGTTTGCTTAAACATTTGCATTGATCCAGCAGCATTTCTCAACAATGGCTACAGAAATACAGACCACAATGTGCTAGTTATGAATTGCTCTGACTTTTTTTTTTCACATAGAAAGACATGCCCAAAATAAGAAGGCTACAGGTTGAAATAGGTTAACGGCACCATGTTGAACCCCACACAACCAGTCCAGAACATTTAAAATTGTAACATTATCGATATTGTGTTTGTCGTAAGTAACTCAGAAAAGTATAATAAAAATATGAAATCAAGCCTTTGCTTTTAGTATAGAGTCCTCCAAGGGTCTGAGATGAGGCTCGTCCCGAGGAAACTTTCGTGTCATTGTCTCCACCAGGCCGAAGGCATGGGGAGAGAGTATGTTTTGCACTCTGTCCGTCCGTCCGTGTGTCCGTCCGTCCGTCTGTGAACAGCTAATCTCCGGCACCGTTAACCCGGTCGATGCCAAATTTTGCACACACACTCCCTGGATGCCAACGATGAACCTCTGCCCCAAAAAACGGCACTCCTGATTCCCGGGGAAAACTGTATTATTACCTATGAGTGGTGTCAAGTAAAAGAACCGAGTAAAATCGATCCCAGTAGGTCGACCCCATTGTGCATTAAATGCAAAAAAAATGTTGGTACTTATATAGATTGTTTCTGGGAATGTCCCAAGATAGCCAGGTACTGGTCTTGTGTGACAAAATAATTTAGTTCAATTATGAAGTCCACATCTGTAAGATCCTGGGCAATTTTTATTAGGACTGCCATCAAAATGTGGGGTGCTAGATCCTAGAAGATCTAAGCTATACTTAATAAGCTTCTCTGTGTAGCTAGAAAATGCATTTTGTTTAATTGGATTCACGCAAAAGTGACTCAGTGCAGTGGTATAAAGAAATATACAGAGTACTTCCAATGGAAAGGCTGCAGTGCCAAATTAAAAGAGAGAGAAAATAACTTTTATGAATATATGGCAGCCACTGATAGATTACTTGCCCAGGGATTTATCTACTCTGATTTATAAAGGAAGTGATTCATTGGATTGGAGAGCCCCAGCTGTACTCAGCTGTACTTGCTGTACTACAGCTTGCAATTTGCCTTCTGGTGTGCCCATGTGTGTTGTGTATGTATGTATAGGCCTACTGTATGTACAGTATGTATGTGTATAAGTAGCCTTGCCGAGCCATGAGGCCCATAGGGCAGGAGCCTATCTCCTGTTTCTGTAGCGTGAGGCAGCTTGATGTACAAGTACACCCCCTGGACATGACGCTAGTATGTCGCAGGGAATTACACCCCAATCCAACCCTTGATGCTGAGTGTCAAGCAGGGAGGCATTGGGTTCCATTTTTTTTGTCTTTTGCATGACCCGGCCGGGGATCGAACCCCTATATCCCAGTCTCAGGGCGGACACTCTAACCACAAGGCCACTGAGCTGGTATGTGTATATATATTTGTATATATTTTTTTTTCTAATGAATAACTGACTGTATTGTGTATGTTCTGCTCGCCCTTTCCTTTTTTTTCTTTTCTTGTATTGTGCCTTTATAGTTTGTCTCACTTTATCTGTATACATTTACGATTCATCTTTATGTGAAGACGTAAAAATTCAATACTTTTTATTTATTTAAAAAGTATATATAGGCTGTATATGTAAAAGTAGCCTACTTGTAGATCGACAATTTTACTACATTTGTATGATAAAATGGGGCATTAATTTACCACACACACACACACACACACACACACACATACACACACACACACACACACACAAAAACATATTTCAATTAAAAACAATGTTGAAATATGGGGGGTTTCTGCCTGACAGTGATGATATACAATACATCTTTATTCACATGCTTGCACACATCATGACCTCAGTATCAGTGCAGGCAGTTATCTTGTGACAAAGTATTTGCCATGTAAACTGGCTAGATTATCACCATTTGCTTGCTCATAGCTACAAGACGTGCAGGCCCAGTGTCAATATTTGACCTCAATGCATGATGGGAAGTGAAAAGCCTATGCCCTATATACAGACTTCTGAGTTCACCACTTGAGTCCTTATTCTTGGCCAGAAATAGCCAACCTAGCTCACAAGAATGCGCTGCGTGGCTATTTTTGGCAAAAATATTTGGTGGAGTGAAATGGTGTACTGTACAAAGTATAAGCCTACAGTTGCAGCTCAGATCTGTTTTTTACTAAGAATAGAGGGTGGAATAGAGGCCATATTTGAAAATATGAAAATATCGTATTTTTCACATGAATAGAAATATTCTTTCTTTCTCAACTTGAGAATGATGCCACGCCAGGTCAATGTTTGAATTTCACATGACTTTGGGATTTTAGGAAGGAATATAAAATTGTGCCACAATTAGCCCCCGGGGCGGACTTTGGACATGTTTGGTTTTACGTGGTTAGCGTTTTAAAGCCCTGTCCCCTCATAATAAAACATTAATCGATTGCTTTGGTCTTTGATTCAGTTTAATATTCAACTTTATTCTCAAATCACAGGTGGGAAAAAAGTGGGTGAAAGTCGTACAAGCCCCCATAATTTGCAGTTTTAAGAAAGAGGTAAAGAATAAATGAACAAGGAAAATAGGTATTTAAAAATAGCAATAAAGCAGATAAACAGTCTCTTGTGTGTGTGAGTGCATGGTCTCTCTGTGGATGCGAGACAACACATATATTATTACAGACAATATACTGTATTAATAAACACAATTTCACACATTTGTTGATTAAATTGACAAATCCCCCCAATAGTCGAGCTAAGAGTTTCTTCCGTAGAGAACATCTGTATACAATACAGTGGTCCTCAAACGTTGTTTTCATTTCAAGGACCACCAGTTTAGTGTGCATGATTAGTCCACGGACCCCCATAACATACACTCTATGAGTTACTGAGTTATTCCATTTAATTTCCATTTAAATTCCCCGGACCACAGGTTTTAGCCCAAGACCCCCAAAAATATTTTAAGTTTGCCTGGGACCCAAACTAGTGAAAACAGCAGATCTATTTTCTAGTTTTCTTTGATTTCTTCATGGAATTACTGAAAAAAAGAAAGAAATAATAATTAAAAACAAAATGTAGGAAACAAAATAATAAAGGTACCCATTCAAATGTGTCTGTGACCCACAAATTGGTCCATGACCCACTGTTTTGGGAGTGCAGTAGGCCTATAGCATGAGAGAGGCTTGCTGCTGCCTGGGTGAATTATTCAGTTTTGGTATTAGTATACAGTAGTTGAGTGCATGTGACACAGGAGGCTATCATCTATTATGTATTGTTGCAGGGTGTTACCTGGAAGTCCTTTGATGTTGTATGCGTGGCCATCTGTGGATTGAGACCATACAAAATGCTCACATCCTGAATAAATAATACATCAGGATTCAGGCGTTAAAGCACGATGAATGCATTCTGAATAACATTAGGGGAAAAAGTGTTGTGTTTAAATAAAATTAATACATTCTACTGTTTTAATATTTGTATTGGTTTTTTTAAATGTTCACGTACAGTTACTTACTTTACAAACCTTTACCAAACTGACAGACAGACTTCATCTACGCCATCATGCACACCATACCATATAGGAAGAAAAAGAAAAAGAAAAACAAGCAAAACAGAAAGCAAACAAAGACGGCCACAGTATTGCACATGCCTCGAGCCCATTCTACATGTAGACTTTTTATTTTTTTATATCCTAGGTCTGTCCAATCAATGGGGCATTGGGCTTTTAGAAGGATCCGAGAAATTTCAGCAGGAAAATAGTCTAATAATGGGGCCCATTTCATTGGGGGAGCACACCGAAGATCTCTCTATACCACATTTGTACAGTTGGAGGCTTATCCAGTTTATCAGAATGCATTTCCGGGCTGAAAGTAGAAGTTTACCAAATAGTTTGAATTGTAAGGGTGTCAAATTAATTTATTTTGATGGGAGTCCCAGTTAATTAATACATTCTAAACAATTACCAATATATCTTGTTCCTTGTATCCCTATTACTGCTGGACTTCCATCATTCAATCACCAAACGCCACCAAACAAGAGTCAATCCCAACAGCAGAATAAACTATTTGGGATTTGTTTAATGGGCACAACCCATAGGCATATTCAGCTGTGCTGCTCATCCCAAATAATTGTACAAATGGGGTGCCATTCAAAAGAACATTCCAAAAGAAATGTCTAAACGTTTTGTTTATCTTCTTTAGAGCCAAATAGCACATTTAAATTATGCTACAGTGCAGTGCACACGGTGTATGAAAGCAAACGTCAGAATGTTCTGCATGTTCCGTGTTGAAACCACACAGCCACAACAACATCTTGTCACGGATCAATGATTAAACGTTTCTCATAATGTGTGCCTCGGATTAAAGTGATTCACATCCTCACAGACCTCATGCATGAGAGTTGAAAACCATAACTCGTTTCCTGGAAGAAGTCTGGTGCTCTTTGTTTGTGACACAGATGAGCAGCTTTGATTGGCTGAGGACTGGAGAGAGACCCCCTTGAGGCGCCAAGATGCCACACAACGCTCTGGGGGTCAATGATTAACTGGTTATTAAGACAGAGTGGACTTTGTGAACAAGATGACTGTACTGACTTAGTGTTTATATCTGTGCATGTGCGGCACAATAATATTCAACCTTTCATATACCAATAAGACACCTGGGGCGAGAAGCGACCTCGCCCCTGCACTGGCCATATATGGAGCGTGTCTTGCGCGTACAGGGTTTGATGAGGTCAGATCAATGGAATATCAGAACGGTCAGCTCCATATATGGAGATCTACTGAAGAGGAAGGATGGATGGGGAAGGATCAATATAATTATGGAATGTCAGAAATGTCAGAATGTCAGGGGGGCATACATTTTTAGATAAAGCAACTAAGGTAGGAACAGACTTGATTTTACATCCTAATATACATGCCAAGGAACTAAACTTGATGATGGCGAAGTATTGAATAAATGTCTGCGCCTTACAGAAAATGGGGGGGGGGTCCTTGAGGGGGCTCCCAGGGGGTCCCCTGCAGGGTGTGTTAATATGGCATCAAATCAAGTTTAAATGCTTTAACCCTAGAGATCAGCTGTAAATAGCCAATCATCAAGCTTACAAGCTCAAAATGTGAGCTTGTAGATCTGCTATTTTCAACAACAAAGAAATCAACACAACAATTTGGAATATTTTTACAACACCAAATCTTGAATGCAGTAATCATAATTTTAAAAATTAATAATTATTAAAATTGTATTATCGGACTTCAAAGCATGAACAGCATACACAGCCAAGTAGAAAATACACAAAAGCAGCTTGCTTGATTAAACATTTTTTTACTTTAAGGTATAACTGGAACTGGAAGGCAGCATAGGCTATAGGCTACAATGATGCAATCGCAACTGTCAGCGCTGCTAGTGCAGTGAGTGCACACACTGGGAAGTGGGAACAATTACAACCAAACAACACACTACTATACTACTATTTCTTTTTTACAAAAAGAGGAGGCACCTGGAGGCCGCCACTACTTGAATGGGGATCCGTGGCCAAATACATATTAATTTGGGAGTCCTTGCTCCTGGAACATTTTGAGAACCAATATGCTCAAAAATATCTGAAATTACATTGGAACTGCATAACATGACCCGTCATATAATGTGACCTTATGCTCTAATTATACACATCTGACTCAACTGGCCCAAATCTACATTGCCGCCTTAAGAACGGTGTCACTTTTGCCACATCTGGGCCACGGTCGCTTCATAATATTCCTTATTTGCCATTGCAGACTGAAAGCCAGCTGTGCCAACTTCCAGACAAATCTGGGTCAAATGACTCTGCTCTGCCTCCCCCCCCCCTCCACACACACACACACACACACACACACACACACACACACACACACACACACACACACACACACACACACACACACACACACACACACACACACACACACACACACACACACACACACACACATTCATTCATTCATTCATTTTACTAAGACCCGGTCAAACTACTTTCAACAGTTAATAGGTGCACTGTTATTACACTTTGCAATTACAGTAACTACCAGTAGGAGCAGGAGGGTGTAAACTCTGTAAACTTGACCTGTCATTTAATAGTATCTGGCGCCCTCATCTGCCGAAAAACGATCACTGCATGGAATTAAGTCAAGAACGATAGTGGACTATATTACTACTACTAGTACTATTTTCAGAAGCCACTGAAGCGCACACACACACACACACACACACACACACACACACACACACACACACACACACACACACACACACACACACACACACACACACACACACACACACACACACACACACACACACACACACACACACACACACACACACACGCACACAGCATATCCCTCAATACCCATCTGCACCTATAGCCCTGCAGCTCTGACATGGCATGTAGAAGTGCACCCTCCTGGTCGTGACCTTGGTCATAAAGGCTATAGAGGCTCTAGTCTATAGGGTCAAAGGTGCAGGCCAGGCTATACAGACACTTTCGTGGACTCTCCATCAACGACAACAATGGTGTATTACTGTCAAAGGTATCAAAATGTCTGGCCCGTCTGGGGTATCACAGAGCTGAAACATGGATGAAACGATGTTTGCAAATGTTTTGAAATAATAATCATAATAATAATAATTAAAAACAAAATAAAGGAAACAAAAATACAGGGACCCATACAAATTTTTCTGTGACCCACAAGTGTGTCCAGACCCAGTGTTTGGGAAACAGTGCACTAGTATATCGTGCACATACATCCTTTTCTCCTTTTGTATGCATAATGCCATCGTGTTTCAGTGACCTGTTCTGTGGTGTGGCGCATGCAATGAGGGACCTGAGTGCCTGCATGGGAACCAGATAGAAAGATTGAGTCTGGTGGGAAGGAAGTCTGGTCCAGTCCAGTGTTGTTTTTGTTGTTGTCGTTGGTGGTGTATGAGGACTCGTCTGGCACCTGCAGCTGTGAACAGGTGACTTTGACCAGCATAGGACACTGCTGCCCTGACGAGGGGGTCGGCTATAATGTCCTCTGAGACCCTCACAGTCCCAGAGTCAGACTGCACCCACTCCAGCGACACTCCAGCGTGGACACTGGCCATTCAGATCTGGCCAATCTGACCATGCAGACCCCAAGTGGATCATATAATTATAAGTTAGAAAAAGAGGTACGTTGCACATATCAACAATTTCTCAGTAACCCCCAAAACCATGGTGGACAAAGTAATCACATTTCCACTTATTTTACTGGGACGTGTTTCGCCCATGAAGAGCTTTCACACAATCATCATACTTCATTGTATACCCCAAAAAGCAGATCTACAAGCTCACACTGTGTGTTGTGCGCTTGTGGATCAGTTATTTTC